>NW_024543069.1:17655000-18010000 GCF_018167655.1 Microtus oregoni | reverse complement strand
CAGCCTTCTAGAAGTTCTCCATGAGATGCCTCCCAAGAGCATTGCCATCTAACTGTAGTGAGGGTGGGATTTTAAAGTATTCCCTTGCAAGATGACGTCACAGCTCGAGTCTAATTGGCTTTCATTACAGGATGAAGAGTAAACAGTGCCTGTGTTATACTTAGGAATGAACTCCCTTCTTCAGACTACAAGATTAATTTAGGGTAGTCAAAGTGATCTGAGGATTTTAAACCACTCATTTTTTTCTAGCAATTAGTAAAGCTATTATGTCTAAGTTTTAATATCTTTCATTTTGCCATCCATTTTTTTTTTACTTTTTCTCGTAATTGGCTGCCCTTTTCAATCAAATACATTTTCCTTAAAGTAAAGCTAACTTCATATTCCACTGATTAGAGTTGTCTTCTCATGATTAATGAGTCAGCCTGAGGTTCACATTGTACTTGTTTTTATTTTTATTTATTTATTTATTAAAGATTTCTGTCTCTTCCCCACCACCGCCTTTCATTTCCCTCCCCCTCCCCCAATCAAGTCCCTCTCCCTCATCAGCCCCAAGAGCAATCAGGGTTCCCTGCCCTGTGGGAAGCCCAATGACCACCCACCTCCATCCAGGTCTAGTAAGGTGAGCATCCAAACTGCCTAGCTCCCACAAAGCCAGTACGTGCAGTAGGATCAAAAACCCATTGCCATTGTTCTTGAGTTCTCAGCAGTCCTCATTGTGTGCTTGTTTTAAACATGATAGCTTCACTCGGTGATGAACTTTAGAGACATTACCTTTTCTTTCTCGTTGCCACTCTTTTAATCAAGGGTTCATATACATAAGGAATGCTTCAAGATAGATTTGCCTTCTTTACAATGATGACCTTACTCGGAAACCCTGGATATGTTGAGGTAGATTTTCTCATCAGATCTGAACATAAGCTGCAATATTTCAAGTAATTGTTAAGCTAGTAAAATGTTACCGTCTTTAAAGTTGTATGAACTTGGTTGGGTGAGTTTTTTTTTTTTTTTTTTTTTTTTTTTTTTTTTTTTTTTTTTTGTGATTCTTTCTGTGTAAGTCCTGATTAGATGCCATGAATCTAGCCACCAGTGGTGGTTCTTTGAATGGCAAGCATTTCTTGTCAATACCTTCCGGGTTGCCCTAGAAAACTGCTGTACTGAGCCAAATCACATTCACCTTCCTGATCGTTCGCAAAAGTTGTTCTTTTCTTCTGTATGTGCTGGGTATTCATTTTTGACAAAGTATTATGAACTCTATATTTTCTTATTCCTAATAAAATTATTTCATGTGTTAAATATTCATGCAGAAATAATCTGCATCTTATGAGAAATGTGATTTTTTTGCCTTGTATTCTGCTTGTATTCAGGAAACACATCCACTTTGGGTGACACCATTTCCTGACTGAGATCCCAGATTATGTATAAATGCAAAAAGGGTACTAGTCAGTAGCACGCATTTGTCCCTCTCTGCTTTTAGCGACAATGTGACCAAAGATTTTGTGCAGATTTTATTTGCCATGCAGATGCTTTTTCTGGACATATCTCTCCATCATGCCAGAAAGGGACCATTTCTGAGATTCAGATCATCTTATTTAGAAGTCCTTTACCCCAAATTACTATGATTTTTTAGTTTTATTTTTCAATGCTCACAAATGGTCTTTTGGTGAGTTCTGTTTATTTGAGTCCTTATAAACCCAGCAAACTTTCCAAACCACAAAGACTATTCTTTGTTTTTAATTAATTAAGCATTTAAACTTATTGAGTATTCTTTGCTTTAATACATAATTTCGAATACAGATTTAAAACTTTTTGGAACTGTTAGAAGAAAAGCATAGTCAACAAATGAAATGCATATGGGAGGACACAGTATTCACTTGCTTTCGGAAGCAGCGCCTCTCAACACAGGCAGAACTGTTGGCCGGCTTTCTGGCTTCGCTTCCCCTCAACTATTCTGGTTTTTACATTTGTTTATTTACTTTTTGGAAAAGGAACTCTAACCACATTTCTTACTATTGCTTGATAGAATGAAACTCTACTAAGAAAGAGAACATGAGAAATGACATTCAGATAATTTCCGAGAAATAGTGTAATTTATATTTCATGAAGTTTTAAACAATTGCCATTTACTAACCCCAATGAGTAGTGACTTACAGTCTCTTGTCATTTGCACCTCTGGTAGAGTGAACTAGAATTGAGATCTTATTTGAAGTGTGAAATTATTTAAGTTAAATTAATGCCTTTCTTAATGTTCTGAGACCAGAGCCTCATGTAGTAATCCAGACTGACCTTGAATTCCTTATTCTCCTGCCTTTTCTTCCCAAGTGCAAGGAAACACATGTCTGTACTTGACAGCCCTATTCAACAGTGCAATTCTATTCCATACCAGAAATGTTCCAAAGTTATGTTGGATACTGTTTTATAGTGAAGCTGCAAAGGCAGTTTGTTAATTTCATTCCTCTCAGTGAACCAAAAACTATTCCCAAATTTTAAAATGTCATGTTCCAGCTAGGCTACTTACAGATTTGACTTGCCTTAGAATTTAGCATCACTAAATTCCAGAAGAATATATCTTTGTGTCTCTTTCTCAGGACAAAGCACTCCAGGCCTTCATAGTGATCTTGGTTGCCCAATGGAGCTGGCCCTTTGAGTGTTAGGCAAATACTTCCATCTGTGCTACATGTGGTGTGTGAAATAATTACTTCTTAGAGATTGTCTCATCTTGGAAGCTATGCATGACACAAGAGATTTTGAAGATGTGAGTAATGTAATGTCCTTGAAGCAAGATTATCCCTGTTAGCCCTATGTTGTCATGAGCTCTTAAAAGCTATGAACATGGCTGGGGATACAGCTTATTGGCAGGTCTCATGTATAACCTCGCATACATGGATTCTTCAGTTCCATTCCAGTACTACAGAAAGAAGGGGGAATGTTGCAGTATATATGATCACGCTGTGAAACCTGGGTTTGCATTTGCTTTAATTAAATAAAATTAAGTTTGAGTCAGAAGAGGGAGCCATCAACTAGCTGACTGAAAGTAATCAAAGAGAATCAGAGGGAGTACAGAAAATGAATAGAGAAATACACAGGAAGTAGTAGGGAGGGACTTTGAGTATGGTAGTCACTTTTGGTTTAGAGTGACCGAGGATACACTCTCTTTCTGAGACACCAGTGAAGAGGGGAGGTCAGCTAGTTGCTCCTCGACCTCTCTGAGCTAGCAGGTTTTCACCCTGGCCTCTGACTCCCGAGTCTTTATTGGTGACTAGAATGATAGAGATTTAGTTAAAAACTACATTTGGTGGCAGCAGCAGGTGGTGGATCCAGCAGGACATAGAAGTCTCCTGGGTCATTGAGAAGAAGGCCAGTAATTGTGGAGCCATGGTTACTGACTGAAATAGTGGTAGAGTCAGGAGCAGCCACAGTGCCAGTTCTCCAATGGGGCTGCGGCAAATATAGAATGGGTGTCAGTTGACTTCTGATGGCAGAGACTCCAGACAATGGAAACCACCAGAGGGAGTTGACCCTGTTTCCTGCCCCAATCTGCAGACAAATTGAGAAGTCAGTGGATTTGGTGAGTCCTTAAGGAGGGAGCTAAGGAATATTGAAAAGAAAAATCTTCCCCACGTTAAGGATGGGAAATATCATAATGCAGGGTGCAAGGACCATTTATAGTGATACTATGGATTGCTTGATAATGGAGACCGTAAGGAAAGGGATAAGTGACTTAGCTGGGATTAACATAATGCCAATTATAATTATTATCAGTCTAATAATTAATAGCCACAGTGGTTTCTTGTGCCAAATATAAAAAAATAATTATGTGCAATATGAAAATTAGATTGATAAGAGACAAACTTTAGAAAGACTTATTGATGAAAAGAAGAAAAATTCGACTGTTAAAATACAAGTCTTAGAAAGACTTACAAATAAAAATAAGAAGAATGCTCAGACACAGACAGAGGAATTTAGACAAAAACCTACCACACCACTGCGCAAGAAAACTGAAGAGTGGTAACCCAAGGTTATTATAAAAGCAACTTTAGTTTGTGCAGTTACTTTATAAGAGTGACCAGGAGATGATAGGTACCCCCAAGGTTATACAGAAGTTAAATGGAGTCTTATAGCAATATTAGGTTTGAGAAGATTTAAGGAAACAGTCATTTCATATAATACACATTCATCCTCTGTGAAGCAGATGTTAAGTTCTTGAGTGAATCTGAGTAGAATCATCCCCCCAAACTGGAAAGATTTAGCTACAGCAATATTGGATGCTGGTCCTCAGTTACAGTGGCAAATATGGTGGACAGAGTAAGCTAGGGGCATAGAACAATGAAAGAGGGTTAGAGGCCTTAATATTTCCTAAGATCAACTTCAGGTGAAGGCCAACATGCTGAGTTGTAAAGACAGCATGAATTTGATGATCACAACTTGACCCTACATCATTTAGTAGCCAAAAATGCTTGGGAAAAGGTTGAAAAAAATCAGAAAAAGGTCTAAGAGGTATAAGTCATTTATTAAAACTATACAATGCCCAAAAGAAGCCTTCACTGTTTTTGTTTTTTACAAAGATTGAGTTCAGTTGTAAATTGAATAGTATCAGATACAGAAGTCAGATGAACATTAGTTTAATCTTCGGCTTTTGAAAATACTAATTTGGAATATAAAAGGGTGATCAGGCCTTTAAAAGCAAGATCAGCACCAACAGACAAATGGATTAGAAATAAAGCTGACTTACGTCTAATGTCCACTTATGAGTGAGTACATACCATGTTTGTTTTTCTGAGTTTGGATTACCTCACTCCAAATGATTTTTTTTCTTGTTACATCCATTTGACTGCAATTTCAAGATGCTATTGTTTTTACCCCTGAGTAATACTCCATTGTGTAAATGTACTATATTTTCTTCATCCATTCTTCAGTTGAAGGGGATGTAAGCTGTTTCCAGGTTCTAGCTGTTATGAATAATGCTGCTATGAACATAGTTGAGCTCACAGCCTCAGATCACCTGGGTAACAAAGAGTATCCTAAGAGGGATGTGTGGATTTCCCTGGGAAGGGGAAATAGATGATATCTCCTGGGTAAACTGGGAGTGGGGGAGGAGGAGAGGGGATGAGGGTACAGGAACATGAGGGCCTGAGTTGGTAAAGTTGGGAGTGAGACAGAGGAGGAGAATAATGAAGAGATATCTTGACACAGGAGGTCTTTGGGGGTTAAGGAGAAATCCCGTGCCAGGAAATCTCACAGGACAATACAAGGTGGACCCCAGATAAGATCTCTAGTCATAGTGGAGAGGGTGCCTGGAGTGACTCTCTCCTGTAATCAGATTGCTGACTACCCTAGTTGTCAACTGAACGTCTTCATCTGGTGGGCTGACAGATAGGCAGTCTGCATGATATGGTATGATTAGTAAAACTCCAGAGACAGATATGGGAATTCATCCTGAAGGTCAGAAAAGCAAAATGGCCAGCCACTGGCTCTTACCTCTCCCTCAGTAAGAAATGATGATCCTGCCTCCAGGAATCCTCAGAATAAGGCTGACTGAGAACTGTCTCCTCCTGTTTTATATTCCTCTCTAGTGCTGGGATTAAAGGCACATACCATTACTGATGAGTTTCTATGGCAAACTAGTGTGTCTACTGGGATTAAAGGTGTGTGTCACCACTGCCTGGTCTGGAAGGCAGACCAGCGAGGCTATTTTACTCTCTAATATTCAAGAAAGCTTTATTTATTAAAATACAAATGAAATATCACTACACATGGGACTGCCCTAGGCTCACTGCATGTGGATGACAGTTGTGTAGCTTGGTTTGTTTTGGGGGTCCCTAGCAGTGGAATCAGGACTGGTGCATGAATTGGCTTTTTGGAACCTATTCCCATGCAGTGTCTTGCCCACCCTTGATGCAGGGGAGGAGCTTGGTCAACATCTAGAAAACACACTAGCAATATGTTACGTAATGATCCAGATGTCAAATGGCTTGATCTGTTTCAGTTAAGAGGGCCCAAGACTCATTAACCCAGAGAAATGAGCACACATCCACACCTTTTCATGCTCTCTTGCTTTCCCTTGTTAGGAGAGGTCTCACTGCTCATCACTGGGTCTGCCACTGTATATGGGAAAATTTCTATTTTCCACTTTCCACATTTTTTTGAGTGACAAACAGCTAACAATTCAGAATGCTTATGATAGCAGAAAAGGAAACCATCAAATTAAAAAAGCTCACTGGAAGGGGTGCAGGAATAGTAAAGTACAGGGTAACACTCGGTGAGCCAAGTACTCACTGGTGCAGTGTGAGACCAGGTGAGCCAAGGACTCGCTAATACAGGATAAGGCAAGGTGAGCTAAGTACAACTCCAGTCATGGGAGCTGCTACATGTTTGCCACTTAAGAAAGGATTCCTTTCTTACAGCCTGTAATCCACTATGCAATTCTCCAGCACGTGTTTAATATCTAACAAACTCACAATGTGACACTGAGGTTTAAGTCCTTGGAGTCAAATACTGATGGAAGTCCACAATTTTTCATTAGGTAACTATGATCGTAGCTGTGATGTAGTTTCTGCTTTCTCCTTGGTGAGATAGAATAACTATCTTCTGACATAGAAGTGCGGTTATAGGCTAAGAACCCCACATGCTCTATGGAACAGAGGAAAGATTTAGGAAACACTGCCATTTACGCACTGGCATAATCTCTGGAGTAAGGCTGGCTAAGAGGGCAATGGAAAATCACTCCACCCTTGGCCTGCCCCTGGGATTTGGAAATCCCCACCTCTGTGACTCAGCATTACCATCCAAACAGTAGTTTAGAGCTGAAGTCCTATTGATACTGCCAGCAGAGCTGTACTTTCCCCTAGATCACCGAGCACACTCCAAAATGTTCAGAACAACCAGAACTGGTACACAGACAAACCCTTTCTTGGAAAATAAAAACAAAAAGAAAGAAAAAAAAGAAAAACAAAAAACCCTATATAAGTCCATTCCTTTAGCTAGCCCACTGCTATCTCTGCTTCTGGTCAGAGACAGTAGCCATTCTGTGTTTCTCTGCAATAAATCTCTTGTGTGAGATTTGTTGCTTGGTTGTGTGAGCCCACAGAAGTGGGTCTGTCCCATTTTGACTTCAGGCCAGAGAGTTTAGGCCTATTCTTACTCCTTCAAAGCTATTGACAAGAGATTTCGCTTAAGGTGTGACCACTAACAAGATGTCTTGACCTAGGGTGTGGTTACTTGGTGTTTTAAGTGTTAAGAAGGCCCACAGAGGTGGATCCATTGCACATTGACCAAAGGTCAGAGAGTTCAGGCTTATTCCTGCTCCTTTATGGAGATAACAGGAGGGTTGGTCCAGGGAGTTGCTGCCTGCAGCATACTAGGCCTAAGGTGTGATCCCTGCGTGTCCCGCCTAAACAAACAGAATACTTAACTCAGGGTATAATTGCTGGATGCTTCAGGTATTGAAGAGGTAATGGCTCTGTTTGTTCTTTGTGGCACTTTAAAGCAGTCTTTTTCCTTCTTCCCTCACTTTTTGGATTGGGGTGCATAAGTATATGGAAAATAAATGTGGGAAAATTCAATATTGACTGGGTTGCTCTCCTAACTCTATTCTATGTCTCTGTATTTCCACTGTATCTCTGTACTGTCTGCCTGGTGTTTCTAATCTACTTGACCCTACCCTGGAACGTATGAACCCCATCAAGCCTGGACCCCAACACTTGGTGTGACTTTATATTGCTTAGCACCTAATTTCTAAGATATCTTTGTGTCAGAAAATCCTTTCAGAAAACTATATACCTCATGATGCCCAGAGTTTTCTCCCACCACCACAGTCTTCCTACCTATAGCTGACACCAGAAACCCAGTAGCTCTCACTTTCAATTAGTAATCGCCACTTAAATCCAGGAATTTTTCAAATATATTTTGTCCACAAAATCTATAAACAAGTTCCTTTTTTATTCATTGATATCTACTGATTGCTTTAAAATTCCAACTGTTTAATGAAGGAGAAAGAAAGAAGAGAAAATTAATAATTCATAAACTATTTTCCTTTAATGCATTGAAGAAATAAATGGAAATCACTTAGCAGAGATTTTCTTCAAAAATCATCTCATGGAGAATAGAGTGGGAAAAGGAGTCAAAAATCTTACATTACATATCCATAGCTTCACCTAGCTCCTTGGTCTCTCCAGGACACATTGTCACTGTTGTATACTGGAGCTAGAGAGCTGGGTGAAGGTGAGAACACGGGGAATGGTGGTCTGGCCAGGACTATGAGTGACAAAACCATCAATGACTGTTTCTTGTGAACAGAAAGATATATATGTACACACACACACACACACACACACACACACACACACACACACATCAAACCAAGTTTCACTTTACTATTGATAAAAAGATGAAATAAAGCCTGAACAAGGTAAAAGTATCCAATAAAAATAAATAAACATACAAATAAATAAAAAAATTAAAGAAGCGCTTCGGTATTTCAAAAAAAGGAAAATCCTAATTTTTACAAGTAAGGTTTACTGGAGCACCTGCTCATAATTAAAGCGTGCTTTCTTAAGAACTATCATTCAGAAGTCACTGCCTTTCTTCCCATGCTGCAATGATCATCGTGACTGACAATCTTCTCAGGGTTATCTACCCACTGCTCCTCTTGGGAGCCAGTTTCAGTGAGTTCCTGTGAGGTGGTGGCATAAACACATTGGTATGAGGTAGAAATGCTGGTTCCTTGTGCCTACAGTTTCCAAAGGGATTTTGTAGAAGAATCTTACTGTGAATACTGTAAAAAAAAAATTGAGGTTGTGCACAAAAATTGAGGAGAACTGCAATTCTTATAAAAGGCCACAGAATGCCAGTACTGTTTATATTTAACCATACTGAATTTTCCATCATTGTGAATTAGTATTCGTTGTTAGAGACAGAGCACTGAATACTTGAATAGCTGGAAAAGCCATATGTAATCCCATTATTTACACTGCTAATACTTCTTTGAGCGTGGCTTAGAAATGGTCATACAGATGGAGTACTTATGCCATGAAAGCTAACATTAAAATGATGACTTCCATAAGAATGAGCATTATATATTTACCAGTATTTGTGTGCCTTCTGATATTTACAACTACATTTTCAATGTTTTTTTTTTATCTTTCGCTGAACTAGATGTACTAGGTTGTCTGTATGCACTAGATGTTTTAGCTCTGAGATGAAGAGATTTTTGATTTTTTTGTTTGTATGTTTTTCTTTGTGTGTGTGTGTGTGTGCATGCATGTGTGTGTATGTGTCTCCAACACCAAGAGGAGATGTCAAATCTTTTAGAAGGTAGTCAAGATAAGGAATTTTTGTATCTTTCCTCTTGGACTAATATATTTGTTTGCTTTCTCTTAAGCCTGGGGCACTCAGAAAAGGGAAAGGTAGTAAGAAAAGAAAAGAAAATTCTGCTTCACTGCGATGCTGTCACTCTTTGGAAAGTCAAAGTGAATGAAGTATATTAGGAAAAATATGCAAAGATAAACAGAAAATAATCTAGACATCCCTAATAGTGTAGACTTTTCTTAAAAAAAAAACTACAGTGTGACTCTTTCTCTCATTAATGCTTTTTCGAGAGCCTCAGGTATTAAAGCTAAATTTATTTTTTTCCCATAGATTCCTTTCTTTTTGCTTTTTACCATAGTGTACAAACCACTTTCCCCACCACCTATGTGGAGTTTGAAATGGAGCTGGACAGGTCTGTAAGAGAAAACAGTGTAACTATGAGTTCTTTGGAGAGACAACCTCCAAACTGAAGCCAGAAGTCAAGGCAAAGTGTCATCTTCCTGGGGAACAACAACAACAACAACAAAAACCCAAGGTGGTGTATGAAATCTGAATGAAAAATGAATACAGCAACAAGTGAACAAGTTAATCAAACAAAACACAGGATATAAGGGAAGCAATTCAAATCTTGAACACGTGTAAGTTCACACATGTGAGTCTGTTTTCTCAGTAGGTTCATATATACGTGATGGCTTCTATATAAAGATTCCTGTTTCTATCATCACCTAAGGAAACACCACATTTTGCCATCATCAAACTCAACTTTTCATAACATTCAGTAACATAAAAATAGCTGAAGCAACCATAGATTTAGCTGGTTAAATATTGCCTTCATTTTATGCTACACAAAATGATATACACCTTCTCCTTGACATATGTCATAGTTTCTCTTCCTGTTTGTGTAAGAAAATATCCTGCCAAAAGCAACATAGGAGAGGACAGGTTTACTTCAGCTCACAATTCTAGGTTATTGTGCAGTGTAACAGAAGACCCACATCATCAGAAAACAGCACATCCTCGGTCAAGAGCAGCGAGCAGTAAGTTAAAGTATGCACGCGCATACTCAGCTCACTTTGTCACTTTTAAATAGAGTTCAGGACCCAGCTCCAGAAAATGGTGCTCTCTGTCCACATTTAGCCTGGTTCTCCCACATCAGTTTGCATGATCAAGGCAAAGCCCCATCGACAAGCTGCTCTAGACAGACACATTTTCCTGGTGATGGTAGATTTTATCAAGTAGTCATTGTAACTGTATATCAGGCAAACATTGGATTGTAAAAATAACTCAAGTGCTGCTGCTCTTTATAGCTCTGGCTTGAAAATTATCCCTTCTTGCTGGTGAACAACTCCATCTTTGCCATTGAAATCCCCACCCAGGACAGAGTTCATTTCCCGTCTCTCTTTCTCATCAGTTGTTTCTGAAAGGGAGCTGAGAAGGGCTTCGCTTTTCATGCATCCTATTACAGCACTGCTCACTAAAACACCCAAGGCTACTTGTGGTTGTGCTTCTTTCCCTCCACCATCCTCAACTCCTTTCATCACAATGAGCTCCCAAATGGATAGCTAAATTAACAAAGCGAGTGACTGCCTTTGAAGTAACTATTCACAAATGATCCCATTTGATTGTTTAGATGAAGTCATACTATGTTGGCAAGGATGAGCTCCACCTCCTGGTCCCAAGTTCTGTTCCCATCTCAGTCTCTAAGGTGGTCAGGACTACAAGTGTACACCATCCCAGCTGGCTGGTGTAGTTCTTAAAATAAACGTGTGTTAGAAGTTCTTCTACTCTCAATGAAAAGTTACCCAAGGTCTCAAGGCCATGATTTAAAGCCATGTTCAAACCACAGATCTTTAAATTCTAACTCTTCCTTGGGGCCAGGAAAGCTTCTTCTTCACTATTAACCACTCTGTTTCTCTATCCTTCCATTATCCCATAATGAATAATATTTATAATTTTGTCTTAAAGATCATGATGTTCTTAGAATTTAAAGGTTTGTTTGATACTTGAAGGCTAGCATGCTCATGCAGAAAAGTCTCAATACATTCTAGCCTAGGTTTGGAACCACTAGACTGCCCCCTCAATCCCTTACACATCTTGGGCAAACCATGTAATATATTTCTTTTTAAATACTCATACAATGGAAGAACTCTGTAGGAAATGAGAAACAAGTGGAATGTCATAACATTTGAAAACCATCCTGGTGAGTGTATCTTCAAATCTTGTTGGCATAGAAAACAAAATACTAAGTCACTCGAAACAAGAATTTGGAATTACTTTCCACTTGAAGCTGAGAGCTGCGAATTGCCACATTCCCTGAGAAAGACAGACAGAAAACTGGCCTGCCAGTTTAAAAAGCAATAAGAAGCTGTATCCGTGCTGGTGGACACTGTGGGCCAAAAGTATTATCGGACTTCTTTTCTTGAGCCCTGGGATCCCAAGCTAGACAAATAATTGTGTGCAGGCAAGGAACTGTGCGGTAGTGACAGAGAAGAGCTGAGCTATGCAAGCACAAGCACTTTCCTGAGAGATGACAGCCAAGAGCGGCCACATTACAAAGTCTAATCATCTGTTTTAAATTCATGATTCTGAATTTTCCCACCATATGAGAAATAGCAGGAAGAGTCAGCAAGATGAAGAAGAAAGCAAATCAGATCAAGTGGGGCCATGGTTATTCACATTATTGGATATGGAGTTTTATGTGTGTACACAGATAGACATATATTGGGTAGAAGAAATATGGTGGGATTTGGAGATTTCCTGATGGTTTGATGATGAGAATGACAAAAATTAGTTGTTGAAGAAAGAGCAGTAAAGGTTTTGTCACACACAGCTATGTGAACTAATTGAAATTTAGTATTTTAAAGCATTAGTGCAACGGGGGAAAATATTCACAAAACATATGGAAGTCATCTTTGCAATTGCAGATTATGGTTCTAACATCCAATATAAATTTAATTTGAAAATTATTAGTTTTTTAGTTGGTCTCTGGCTTGCCTGGTCTTCCTGACTCTGTCTATAAAATGAAAGTTTTATGTCAGACTATGGGGGAAAGGGAAATGCTTTTCTTTCTCTTAAGATTTTATCGACAACCTTGAGGGAGAAAGTGTTGAAAGTATTGGTATTTCTTAGAATTAAACAGCTTTTCACAGTAGTAAGTTGAAAATTTCCATATAAAGATAGATAAACCAAATTTGTTACACTAATATGGAATAATCTGTAAGGTATATTGCTAAACAAAAATATAAGGTTTAAAAAACAGTGTTCAAATGCTCAATTCTGCAAAAACTCTCATAAATCTATCTCTCTAAGAGTAGACAATTCTTGCAGAAATGTGGAAAAATACTATGGCATTAGTCTTAGTTTCTTTTTTGTTACTATAAGAACATGGTGAAGAAGGAAAGGTCTCTATCCTAAATCCCCTGACTCTATTAATTCAGCTTTAGCAATCTAGTTACCTACAAAATCAATAAATTTCTTGTGCAATCTCCATTTTGCTGTGTTGCTTAGACTCTGTATTACTCAGCATGGATAGACACTGTACAGTTGGGCCATATGTGACTCCTGACTTCTTGATGATCAGCTTCGTAAGTCTGGAAAAATCTATAAGTTGGGCTTTTTTCCTTCCTGCTTAACGGCCATAATAATAGAGTGATTTTAATAATTAAATGATATAACCCATGCAACTGTTTTCTACCATAGAGACATGGGGTGTGTGACTACTGAGTCTCTGCTCATTTTGTGATTTTAATTTTCTTATCACTCTTTAAAGTTTCTATATTTTAAATACATACAATACTAGAAAATCCAAATAAAAATAGTCACTAATCAAAGACTAAGGTTTTAATACATCGTTCTAGTTGGCACTTAAAAACTATCCACTTTTAATGTTTTTGTTGGGAATATTTTGAAAATAATGACAAGACATACAGAAATATCAGAACATGACTGATACCCTTGACTGATGGAATGTTGTTCCTCAGGAGACCATCTGACAAACACTTTCACGGATAAGCTGTATCTCACAGTTTTTCAAATATTTCATATGACTGTTGGAAGTGGAAGTGAAAATAAAATATGTATTTTGCTTATGAAATCATATTCTGACTTCATTTGAAATCACACATATCTGGAAAACCTTAGTGCCAGCTGGAGAAGGCTTAGCTTCCAGAGAATTCCAGATTACTAGTTTTCAATGAGAAATATAATTCATTATTAAACAGAACAAAATACCAGACTTCAATGATGCTTGTAATTATCGTCCCAGGAGACAAATTGGCATTGGAAACCATGTTATAGCAGGATGTTCGACTTGTAAAATGTGTTGCCACGAACCAGGGTGTGGGCCAAGTTTTCTGCTGGATGATTATGATTACTCTCCCCTTCGTGGATGATATTTTTTAAAATAACCATTCACCAGAGATACACAACAAGGGTTAAATTTCAGTCTGGAGACTTTGTTCCGGTTTTACTGTTTGACTTTAATTAAAAACCGGTATTTTATATATGGTGATATATACTTTGCCTAGGTTAGGCACATAGAACCTCACAAACTTTTCAGCAAAACATTCAATAGATGATTGCTTTAACTATATAGAAATCTCTTTCCTAACAATCCTTGTTTGTTATTGTTGCGTAATAAATTAATTGTTGGGTAGTTTCTATGTGTGGAAGACTGGAATCTCACTTTAGCCTCGTATAACTTGCTGGTTCTTGTCAGAATTCCCTTTCTTCTTTCCGGACTTGAAGTCGAAAGCTCTCAAGGGTCTGCCATTCCTTACACGTCTCTCTACAAGATGGCCGATTGTCACTTTGAGCCATCAGGATAACATCTGTTACCCCTTGGATCTGCTTTCTCCCATCTGTCACCACAGATATGTTCCAACCAATATAACTTAATCTCAACAAGGAAGGGCTGACTTTCTATTCATAGGTGTATCCTACTCTCCTGAAGAACAGCTCATGTAGGCCTCTTATCTGTTGGGTCTGGCCCAACTTGTCCATCCGTTCCTGAGAAGAAGATTGGGGATTGAGGAAAGAAATAGACAAGAGACAGAAGATAGAGTTGAGAGGGCTTCCAGTGAATACTGTAGCAAAAAGGAAAAAGGCAAAAAGTCCTGAGTTTATTACTCTCTGTCTTTATATACCCAGACAAAGGGGAAGGCACAAGATTTGCAAGATACAAAGAACAAGCAAGTATAGTTAGCTCCTTACGTCTCTAAACACCTGATAACCATGCCGTAGGTGAGAACTTCCTGCTGACTGGCCTCTGAGGAGCAAGACTTCCAGGCTCCACACCTTTGTTCAAACATCTTGTCGTTTTTCCTTGAGGAGCAAGAATAGGTCTGAACTCTCTCACTTTTAGTCAAGATGGAATGGATTCAAAGCTGTGGGCTCTCACACTTACCAGGAATGCGAATCTCAGGGGTCAATTCTGCCTGCTACTTACTATTATGAAGGTGAGAGGCAAGGAGGGGATGTGTAGTTTCATTTTGGACTCACTGAAAGCAAAATATCAATCTAACTGTGCTCAGCTATGCCGGTCCTTAAATAAAATTGCATGAAAGCCAGATTTGAAGAGTTAGCACTGAAGATGTGATTTCAAAAGGGACACAGGGCAAAGTGGACAGGCACCTAAAATCATGATGACTTTGGACTAGAATTATTAGTGTCCACCTGTCTTCCTTTTCTAGCTTCAGATTAATAAGTCACCATAATTGTGAGTCAGTAATAGTTCTCTACATACACTCTTCTTTTATTAATAAATTTTGATCTTTGACATTCATTATATCTCTATCTATCTATCTATCTATCTATCATCTATCTAACTACCTTTCTTTCTATCTATAGAGAGAGTATTGTTCTCCTTCAACTTGCTCTTATTTCTCTTTATCTCTTAGACCTCCTTCCTTATAAATATCTTTCTTATATTGGTTCTTTTTGTTTTGTTTATTGTGCCATAGTATTTAATAAGGACCATGTGTGTTTCCTGGGTTTGGAGCTAACCACCAGAGCCTGGTGGCCTCACCAGTGGGTATAGATAGAACTGGAGACTGCTTTTTCCTCTCCCAGAATGTTAGTTGCCAATAGACCATGTATAAGTGATAAGGCTCATGAGCCCATTATCCATCCGTTTCTGAATGTTTGGCAAGCTCAGACTGTGTGGGTCCAGTGTAAGCAGGCATATAGGTTGTGAGTTCTTGATTGCCATGATAATGTCATAGACTGTGTGGGTCCAGTGTAAGCAGGCATATAGGTTGTGAGTTCTTGATTGCCGTGATCATATCGTGCTTAGGTAACAGCACTTTGCAGCCCCTGTCCCCATCTTCTGCCTCTTCTGTTCTATTTCGTCTTCTGAAATGATTCTTGAGCCTCAAGGTAGCAGTGTGAGTGTCTTGTTTAGTGCTGACCCATCACCGTACTTTATTCTCAGCACGTTGTGTAGCCATGGATCTTTGCATTCACCTCTATGCCCCGCAGCGAAAGGCTTCTGTTATGAATGCTGAGAGCAGCCTTAAGAAGATGGGTTAATGCTATGTTAATCCATCTAAATAACATGCCCTCAGATCTCTTCAGTCACGGGTTTTGGATTAGGTTTACAATATTAGGCATGAATGGCCTTTTGTTAGGATGGGTCTTCAGATCAGTCACGGAACAGTTAACAACCTTCTTGGGAACCATGGCAGTATTGTATCAATGGGAGACATCATGCCTGGCAGTTAGTATTATAACTCACAGGGTTTGTATCTGCTTAAGAACATTCATGCTTTAATGACATGCATAACATCATCTAACATCAGGAATACTTGCCACCAAGAAGGAAGTGTGCAGCTTGATTTCTCTATACCCTGCATCCAAGGTACACATTCATTCCTCCAGTCTCAATATGGGAACATTAAAACACAGTGTTAGCAAAGAGGAAGTGCTGAAAATCTAAAATTAATAAAGTGATCGTATCTAATATCCACAGTGAATGTGTATCTCAGCCAGCACTTCAAATCTAGTTCCAAAAGAGAATATTCTCTAAACCCCAGAGAAACTAGGAGCCTCATATACTGCTATGCACCTGCTCCACAGCTTTCACTGGTAGCTGCCAGACTTCAGGTATTGTTCTAACAACTGCAGGAAATTCAGTGTTGAACATGGCTTCCGTTTCTCAGAAGAAAAGCTCAAGTTTCTGCCAGTATCTGAGATATCCATTTCCTATACCAATAGGAAATACCTATGCCTATAGGCTTGTCTTATTCGTATTATTAATAATCCTGATTATCAATATTTGCCACATGATTCCATATATCAATAGCTAGGCTTGGATTTTATCTATGTTCATGGTGAATCCAAACAATTTATTTTGAAATAATAATAGAGTACCACAATAGCTTATTAATTGCTTTTACTTTACTTTTACTAAGTAAAAATGTAACCTTTAAGCCCTGCCACCCTTCTCCATGTGTGTGTGAGAGAGAATGTGTGTGTGTGTGTGTGTGTAAATGAACCTATTTCAATGTAAGCAGTCAAATAAATACATGTATATAAATAGGGGAAAAGTCAAAGCATTGGGAAGGAGATTGAGATCAATAATTAAATTCATCCAGAATTTTGCAATATTTATGAGAGTGCAAGAACTTTTTTTTGGCATTTTTAAGTTTTTTGAGACAGGGCCTCATGTTTCCCAGGCTGGCCTCAAACCTCCCACTTCAACTCAATAGTTGAGATGCCAGGCATGAATCACCATGCCAACCTAAAGTCTTGTATTTGTGTAACATAAGTGTATATGATCAAGTGTACCATAATCATTTCTCTATTCTGGACATCTAAAATTCTTAATCCATTCTGCATATTTTAGATAAACTTTGTCATTTTGTGCAACGTCATTAAAACAAAATAGACTTTTTATCCAGGCACAATAGTGTATACTTCAAATGCCAGCACTTGGAAGACAGAGGCAAGTGGATCTTCCATTCAAGAATTCAGTCAGAAACCAAATGTCAAACAAAAGAAAAGGACAGAAACTGAAACAATCAAACATAAAGCCGGACCTGGAAGTGGACTGATGCATACCAGGTTTACTATTGTGGATAACAGAGACAGTACTGCCACCTACTGGTGGAAATGCACACTGACCCCAGAAAATCCTCTGATCCTCTCATTATTATCTTCCCACCTCTTTCTTCTGTGATGTCTCCAGAGCCTTAGGTATGTGAATGTCTTGTAGATGTGCCCACTGGGACTGCGACCCATACCTGTGCCCTTTGATTGGTTGTGGTTTTCTGTCTTTTGTGAAGAGAAGTCTCACTGGATGATGGGTAGAAGGACAAAGAGTTATAAACTGTTGTAAGGAATCGTGCTGGTTTTAGTAAACTAGTTGCTATGGATTCTTCTTTAATAACTATGATGATTTCACTAACACTGAGTGGTTAGCGAGGTTTACAGGACCAGACATGGTTTCTGATCTTAACAAGAATAACACTAGTGCGCCTGCCAAACTGGACAGGAAAAAAAAAGTGCACTAGGCTTCAGTCCTACACAAGGAACTCTAGGCAACTGGAAACAGGAGAGGTGGTCTTCCCCAGAGAAGGGCATTTGTCCAATGCTAAGGAATCAGCCCTGAGAAACATAAATACAAAAATCATCATAAAAGTTTATATAATGAGCAGGATATATTTAGGGATATGTGGATATGTATATAACCATATATACATATATATTATGTTCAGTAAGAATAGATAAAAAGGAAGATAACTTGAATTTGAAGGAGAGTTACAGGAGAGTTAGAAGAGAGGAGGGGGGGAGAAATATTGGAATTATATTACTATTTCAAAAAAAATTTTAAGTTCTTTCTTTACTAAGTATCTGCAATCTTTATAGCACACTGAACTTAATAAAAATGATGTTATTTGCCTCTGAGACATGACAGGAAACTGCACCCATGAAATTTCAACAATATGGTTGTCAACCAAGACTTGCATAAAGATGCCAACTGATGCACCAGTGTAGGTGGGGGAAATTTCACAGGGCCCAATTCCTAGATGACAGGTACAGGCAACCGACAGCTGCCATGAAAAAAGAATCAGTTTTCTCTACAGACGAGACTCCCCTCATACGTTATTCAAACCAAAGTGCTCAACAGTAAACATATTTACATATGAATAACACTAAATGGATGCAATATATATGTATATATATGCAACTATATATATATATATATGTAACATTGATAGTTAAATGGAAGAGGTCATGAATTTAAGAGGGATTTTGGGAGGACACTGAAGGGGTAGGGAGGAATGAGAGACAGAAATGATGTAAAAACAGTACTTATATATTTCTAAAGAAAATAATTAAAAATGGCATCAAATTTATATGCAAGTGGAACCCACATAAAGTAACTTTACAATGACATGAATAAAATATGTATTGGTAGTAATATGCATATAATAATACAAAGTGAATCACTTGGGGGTAAAACCTAAGGTTTGCTAGGCAGGCCCCATTCCAACTGTCTGTGCCCTGATACAGATGGTGGTTTCTTAAACTGTCAGTCAACTCTTCAAAAGTAAACTATTTAATTGGGGTGGCTCATTCACAGTTTCAGAGATTCACTCCATTATCATCACGGCAGGGACCATGGCAGCATGCAAGCAGGTGTGGTGCTGGCTACATCTTAACCCGAAGGCAGCAGGAAGTCAACACTAAGCTCGGTATCCTGAGCATAGGGAACCACAAAGCTTGCCTCCACAGTGACACACTTCCTCCAACAAGACCACATCCCTCCAACAAAATCATACCTCCTAATAGTGTCTTTCCTTCTGAAATTATGGAAGCCAATTACATTCAAACTACCACATTCCCTGAACCCTATAAGCTTATAATAATATCATAATGCAAAATGCATCTAGTCCAATTTTGAAAGTCCCCATAGCTATCACAGTCTCAACAACGTTTTAAAGGCCAAAGTTCAAAGTCTCTTCTGAGATTCGAGCAATCACTTTACTGTAAACGCCTGTAAAGTTAAAATAAAAAACAGCCCACGTACTTCTAAACCATAATGGCTGAGGATATACATTAGCATTCTAAAACACAGGGAAGGGAGCGTACAAATACTGGACCAAAGCAAGACTGAGAACCAGCTGAACAAACTCCAAACTCTGCATCTGTATGTCTGATGTTGAAGTGCTCATCCGATTTGCAACTCAGTTCAGCTTTGTTGCCTACAACACAACACATTTCTTTGTCTTAGGCTGGTTCCACTCATTGCTAGCAGCTTTCCTTGGCAGTCATCCCCCGGCTCTGGCATCTCTAACATCTTGGGTTCTTCAAGGCAATCCAGGCTTCAACTTCACAGCTTTGTGTAATGGCCTCTCTATTAGGCCTCCAAACAGGCACATCCCTGACTCATGCCTAGCATCTGTGGCTTTATTCCGTAACTCCTTTCTTCTGTCATTAACTCTAAAGTCGGAACCGTGTGCTCTAAGCTGCCAAGTTCTGCTGCTTCTTGGGGATAAACCATGCCTCCCCCCATAAGTTACATCTTCTCCAACTTTCTGTCTTTCACTTCCTAGGCTTGACTCTCCTGAAACTTGCTCCATAAACCAGGCTGGCCTCAATCTAGGAGATCCGTCAGCCTCTGCCTTCCCAGTGCTAGGATTAAAGGTGTGCCCCATCACACCTGGCTAAAAGTTTTTCTAAGTTCCTTTTTACAAGTTGGAATTTCAGCTGGGTGGGGTCTTGCACTGAGGTCACCGCTCCCTTTGTTCCATTTCTAAAGCCATTTACGTCTTTGAACACAGAATTAAGCTCTATTTCACGTCCTGATGCTTTTTCTCCTCCAAGTTTTCAGTTTGTAATTTACCCTGCTCAGCTTGTTCCTTTTCATTATGCATCTTTATTAGAGTTATCACTGAAAACCACATGACAGTCTATATTAGGATATGTTGAGATATCTTCTGCCAATAGAATTAATCCAAAACTCTTCACTACAGCCAGCAGACTCTTCTGACAAAGGCAAAGGGCAGTCACTTTCTTCACCAAAATATCACAAAAGTGATCTCTATGCAACATAATGCAATTCTTCTCCTCTCAAACCTCTTGAGTGAGCCTCTGATAGTTCATATAACTCTTAGCCCCTCTGTCCACCATTTTCCTACTAGTATAGACCATTAAGTAGTTCTTAAAACATTCCACTGCTTTCATAACCCAAAGTATCAAAGTTCAAATTTCTCCAAACACATGGTCAGACCTTAGCAATACCTCAGGCCCTGGTATCAACTTCTGTCTTAGATACGGTTTTATTGTTACAAAGAGATACCATGAATTCTTATAAGGTAAAGTATTTAATTAGGGTGGCTCACTTATAGTTCAGAGGTTCAGCCCATTATCATCATGGCAGGGAGCATATTGGCATGCAGGCTGATGTGGCACTGGCTGCATCTTGATCAGAAGGCAATAGGAAGTGGACTGAAATACTGGGTGGTAACCTGAGCATAAGAAACCTCAAAGCCTACCCACACAGTTATACTCTTCCTTCAACATGGCCATACCCACTTCAACAAAGCCACATCTCCTAATAGTGCCACTCCCTATGAGATTATGAAGGCCAATTATACAATTATATTCAAACCGCCATACCCACTTAAATTCTTCCTTGCTAGCTATTTGGGAACAGCAATGGGAAAAGTAACTATTACAGATGTTCTCACAGCCTTTGCTTGGTTATTAATTAACCTATACATCTTAGTATGTATATTATATAAAATAAAAGCATTTGCCTAAGCATGCACATTAATAGGGCATGTCATAGCCGAGTCTTACCCTTCCTTTTATGAGTTAGACTATAATTAACCTGTATATTGCCACAATGACTAAGCTAATTACATACCATTGTCTTAGGTGAAGCCAAAATTGAAGAATGACTTGGGATGGAGAGAGCTTTTCAATTTTTTTAGGTGGAAGCTTGCTAAATAGATGAAAATCTGGTTGTTATGACATACAAGTTGGATTGGCTTCTGAAGATAACTAATCCTAAATAATGTAAGCTGGAAAATATTTGATTTATATTTTGATCGTTTGTTTTTGTCTTTGGCAGCTACTTTCTCTCTGCCAGGCTCGTAATATTTATTTGGATTCTGATACACATTGACAATCTTGAATATTTTTTGCCCCATATATACTGATGTTGTGCCTGGTAATTGTACTGGAGCATCTGAACAGCATGATTTCTCATTTCAGACTGGAAAGTGCTTTCTTTTCCACGGGCAGCTGTGGAATGATGACATGCTAACTTGAATGACGAAATTCCAGTGTATTTTATTTATACTTAGGTCATGTTACTAGTGCCTTTCAAAGTGTAGGTTTCATGTGTTAATGTATTTGATGTGCATTTTGTAAATATATGGGCAGAAAATTGATGACTAAATCCCGAATGAAAAAGATCATGAAAAATTCCAAAAATACATTAGTACAAGGAACAGAAGCTATAATGCATTTGATCACACTTTCTTAATGGTCTTAATAGGAACCAGCAAGATAGTTCATTAAATATAGATCTCATATGTTTCTATGAAATTTATTTATTATATATTTAAATTGATTTTTAGGTTGTTGCAAATGGAGTTTTTCCATTTGTTATTTGAATATAGGAAAACCATTGTACTTTCTATATTGATTTTTTAAGCAACCCAATAAAAATTTAAGTTGTTGCTAATATTTTTAAACTAGTTGTCTAATATCTTTTCAAGTATACAAATTCAAGTCTATCATAGAAATAAATATTTAATCTAATATTTTCAAGTTTTAAACCTCCCATCTTTCAATGATATAACTTGTTGGCTACTAGCTCTAAGTCCTAGAAAGTGGCTCATTGCTTGCTTTTTGTTTGTTTTTTGCAGTTGGTAGAGTTTAATCTAATGTCTTGAGCATGCAAGTCAACTGACGGAAGTGGAAAGCCCTGCCTGAGCATTCCAGCCATCACTTGCAGGGTACAGCCTGGAAGCCATAAAAGGAAACAAAAACCCCACAGAGTGGCTCCCCTTTCTCTGCTTCCTGGTTGTCTTGTGAGCCCCTTCCCTGCCATTCCCTGCTGGCTGCTATGGGCTGAAGCCTCTGAAGTAATGAGCTCAACATTTCTTTCTTTCCTTTAAGTTCTTTTTGTCAGGTATTTGTCACAGTGGTAGTCTTTCTGCCATAGAGGAACTGGCCTTTTATTTTGTTTTTATATAAAGCAATCGAGATGTTTTTATTCTATAGATTCTGATTTGTTTGGGGTTGTATAAACCCAAAGGAACTTCTCTGGAACTGGGGATTTAGTTTTGGCTGAACAGTGACAGTATTTTCCTGCATTCTGGATCCCCGCTGGTCGTCAGTTGAGGACATTTCTTTTCATGCAGAGTGTTGACTTCTTGTCAACATGATTGTATGTATTCAGCATAGATAGGACAGGAAACAAGCAGAATTCGATATAATGTAAACGTTTTTGCTTCTTAGTTGAGTGGAATGGTCAATTTAATTGAAAGCTTTTTCAATCATGTATGCATACAACATAAGTTTAAACAATAGAAGTAGAATAAAGGACAGCAGTGGATCTGATAGGATGCAGAGACAGCGTTTCTGACCACTATATCAGCCAGAGTTCAGTGGAGAAACAGGAGGACTCTTAAGAAAATGACCAAACGACACAGGGAATGTTTAGGTTGGCTTGCACACAGAAGGCTGAGTGGTCCAACAATGGCCTTGTGCTTGCTAAAGAAGGTTAGAACTTTATAGTAGCTCAGCCCACAAATCGAGATGACTCAGCAATGCCAAGCTGGCACAGAACCTATCTGGAGGACTCCCAGAAACTTCTATTCTTATTCAGGGTTGGAAGATTGACATACTGGTGTCTGTGAAGAATGACGGCTTTGGCAGCAGGAGGGTAGTTGCTCTTAACAGCAAGGAGGGATGGTGGACTGTAAAAGTAGCACTGATTTTCCTTCAGATGTTTGTATTTTTCTTTCAGGCAACTATGGAAGGTGCTGCCCATCTGGAGGAGGGCCAACCCTCTGTTAATCCTTTGCAGAAATCCCCTCACAGACACGCCCAGAGGTGAGTGGCTTAGTTGACGCCAGATCCAAACAAGGTGGCAGTCGAATAACAGGAATCACTTAAGGTATAAAAATATGATGTCGATATATCTCTGAAGTATGTACCACAATAAATACACCAGAATGAAACTTTCATTGTAACTATACATACACAGTCACCTATCCCTTATTGATAAATTAAACATTGCTATTAACAAATGAATTCAAGTTAAATACAGAATTTTAGATAAATAGTGCTTTATATAAAAAGGTTGATATGATTTTGGTAGTATGTAACCTTAGCACATACCTGTAATATACATAATCAATAGCTATAACTAAAACTCATTTGAGACTTTATTTAATTTACTTTTATTTGTATTATTCATTTTAACATTTATTATTTCATGGCTTAAATTATGTTTATTCTGGTCTGTGAAACTCCAATTCCACATTGTTTATATTATAAATGGAATGAATAAATTAAAACAAATTTAAATTTTTTTACTCTTGATAAATTCATACATGTGTACAATAAAATACATTCATATTTGACCTTCTTTCTCCTCTCCTGCTCTCTGGATATGCTCCCAAACACATCAGTCTCCCTAGTTCCTGTGATTTTTTTTTTCTTGTAATCCACGAAGTCCAGATAGTGCAGTCTATGGGTGCACATTAAGGCCTGTACTACAGCACATATGTTGAGATCTGAGGACAACTCTGGAGAGTTTGTTCTCTCCTACTACCATGGATCCTACAAATAAAACTAGGTTGTCCAACTTCCATGGCGAGGACTTTTACCCATGGAAGCATCTCTCCAGCCCAGAAGATGTAGTATTTTCATTTTATCTTTAGCAAGTATAGTTTTGAAAATTGAAATAAAACTATTTTTAAATGTCTGCAAAATAAGAAAAAACCAAAAACAAACAAGCCAAAAACATGTTCTTATAAGCCAAAGATTTTTCTCTATCCCTTCTGCCCTTGCCCCATCACGAACAGAATATGTAATTTCACTAGGTCTCTTTCTTATGCCATAGGATTATTTTGATAAATCTACAAATTTTCTTTACGTTGCTTATTCAAAACTATTTCTCCCTCCATTTGTTGAATAAAAGGTTGAATAAAGAGCATTGTTCTCCTGTCCTCAGATAGTGATGGATGAGCAATGCTCTTCTTTACACCTTCTCTCCATGTGGAATTCAGAAACGTGCCTGCTAAATTAAGCAAGAGAGAATCATGTTTGGATGGGCCATGAGCTGTATGGTGGCATGACTCTTCTTTTTCTTTGTGCTCTGTCTTTAGGCAGCTACAAGTTCAAGTAAAACCTTACTGTCTCTCCCACAAGGGAGCTGTCCCTTTGGTGGTCATCATGTCTGTTATTTGTTATTGCATATAGATTTTTCTAGTGTATAGGTCAAGGAATAATTCCTATGAGGTCTTTTCGGCGGATCTATTTCCATTAGAAATGAAATGCTGCTTAGATTTAGGATGAGATTTTTCTTTTAAAAACAGTGGAAATGAATATTTGACAGTATTTTACCTGATGGTCCTTGAAAAAGGATCCATCATCTATTACCCACAATGTCAGGTCCTATCAAGTCTCTCTGCACTCAACATTAAACATAATGGAACAAGACATTGGTGGATATATGATTCCAGAGAACCGATTGCAAAGAGGGAATAATCCAGCCATTATGATCTGGTGGAACTCTCCAGTAAAAAAGTACACTTAGGTTAAAAAAAAATAATTGGCCATTTCCCTGGACTGAGCCTCCTTCCAATGAATGTATCAAAACCATCTGTATGTCTAGACACAGCCAAAGACAAAGCGTTCCCAATAGCATATTAAATAATAAAAATGAACAAATTAGAAAATGGATAGATTCTGGAGAGTGTTAGCAATCCAGCTAAATAGCTGAAGGGCTAGTTTAAATTTGCAAACTTCTTAGAATCGCAGTACAGTCTCTCTTCCAACATGAGTAAGCTATTAAAATACTAATTTCAAAGAAAAAGTTAACAAGGTATAAATTTTGAATGTCTTTGATTTATTTGGGTACTCTAAATTTCTTCAATTTTTTAAAAAAACTTTCAATATGCAGTGATTTTATTTTGTCAGTTATACCCATATTGTCTAATTATTCCTGATTCTTTTAAAACTTTAGCTATGTTCTTAATTTCATCTTTGAATCCTTCTTGCTACAATACAGAAATATTACTGTTTTGTATGTTGATATGTTTTAAATTCTTGCTAGACACCTCTGTTTTTATCTTGAAAGTCCATTTTCTGTATCTGAGATGACTGCCTAAATCTTGCTCTTTAACAATATAGCATATTATAGTGTAGTAATAAGAGGCGGCAGGGCTGCGTCCCCCACACCCGGCCACCCACATGGCTAGCTTATGCCCCAAACTAATTACACAGACACTGTATTCTTTTAAGCACTACTTGGCCCTTTAGCTCTAGCACTTACAGGCTAATTTTCACATCCCGATCAACCCATCTCTAATAATCTGTGAGAACCGGTCTTACCGGGAAGATTCTAGCCTAGTCCATCCTGGGTCGGAGCTTCATCCCAGGAGCGGGGCATCGCGTCTCTCTCTGAGGCGTCTGCTCCCGAGAGAGCAGAGCTGTGGAGTCCCTGAGCTCACTTCCTCTTCCTCCCAGTGTCCTATTCTGTTTTCTCCTCCCACCTATCTTCTAACCAATAAAATGGGCCAGGGCAGTTCCTTTATTAGCCAATGACCTTCCTCCATCATTTCCCCTTTTTCGGTTTAAACAAAAAAAAAAAAAATGGCTTTAACTTTAACATAGCAAAATTACATATAACAAAACAGTTATCAAGTAAAAGTTACAATAATCTTTATCATAACTAAGGAAAACTATAACTATAACTAACTATTCTTAACTCCATCAAAGACTCCAGAAAGATATAATATTACCTAAGTAAACAAGAACTAAGAAACTTCAAACTCTAGAAATGACAAAGACATCTCGCTGCCTGGACAGTCACCCAAAGTTCTTTTGTACCGTTGGGGCATCCATCTTCAGCCTTCAGGCCCGTAGTATCCAGCAGACATTTTCATCAAGCAGGAAATTCCAAAGGCAGTCACTATCTGCTTGTCCTGAAGAATGTCTCGCAGACTCTTTCATGAATCAGGAACCCCGAAAGATCATCTCACCTTAGGCAAGTTCAGTAGTCCTCTCTCTGCGGGTTCTCTGTGTCCAGTTTATGCAATAGCCCAGGCAAGAGCAGTTTCTTGCCCAAATGGCTATCAAACTCCACAACGAGCCTCTTCGATGCCCATCTTCCTCTTGAAGTACATTGGTGCTGCCAGGAGCAGAGTGTCTCATTGTCATGAAAAGTCCTCAGTTATTAAAACATTAAATGTCCTATTCTGTAATCTTTGAAAGACATGAAGAATGTCTATCTAAAATATATCTCTATATATCTAGAAAATCTAACTAACATGACTACAAGCTTTACTATTATCAATGATTATCCATTAACAACCTATATTTCTTAATTATACATTACATTTTAATAATGAACTACACAATCACAATACCTTAATCAATATCAGAAACACTTATACATATAACAAAATTGACCTTAAATCTCTATCAATAAAGCAAGATCTATACTAATGTAAATTATTCATATCTATATCATATCCCCCTTTAAATGTAAAGGAACAATTATAAACCATATTTGGGAACATGGGCGCAGTTTTTTCTCTCCAAACTGCTTCCTGCTGAATGGGGGCGTCGTTAATTAGGTCTTTCATGGTATAACCTGTGTGCTAGTTTCATCTCAGTTGGCAGTTGAGCGAAGCAATTTTCTGAAGATGTTCACACCAACCCTTCAGGAGGGCGTGGTCCATCATACCAAATCGGAATAGAAGAAATGAACAGCGTCTCATCCTCTGTGAAAACAAAATAAGAAACTCCTTTCCAAAGTATCATGTCCTTAGATCCAAATTTCAAAGCCAAGGCATCAAAACATCCATGTTGGATTAGCTCAGCAGCATCTACAAATAAATATCTTTTAGCAGCTGTTGGTCCTTCCTCAGCATTCAAACGATTCAAAGAGAGCATAATAGCATACAGTATCAAAATTCTCTGTATATTTTCCATCTTTGTGCAGCTTTGTTTTAACCTCTATCTTGTTTATTTTTACTTTTAACTCTTTGCTTTTTGAGACAGGTTCTCTGTATCTTTGACCTGAAGTATCTCTGTAGACCAGGCTGTCTTCGAACTCTCAGAGATCCGCCTGTCTCTGCCTCCCAGGCATTCGGGATTAAAGGTGTACACTACTACACCTTGAACTCACAGAGATCTGTTTGTCTCTGCCTTCTAGGCACTGGGATTAAAGGCGTGTGTTACCACACACAACAACTCTCTTCCTTTTTTTTTTGTTTTTTACTTTAAGAACTTCAACTTTTAGTCTGCAGATATTTTTAACACACTTTAAACCATTCAGAAATTTTCTCTGTCTTTGAATCTCTCTTTACTGTATATCTCTCTTTTTCTGACCACATGAATCTTTAATTTACCAAGCAATATCAGTAGGATTAAAGGCGTGGCTTTGCCAGCTAGATCCAGTCCATTCCTTAGCTTTCCAGCCTCATGACGGATATACAGGCTGTAGCCATGTTTAATGCAACAACTGTATGGCATTTCAAGGTCCCTGCCAGCAAGTGAGCTACAACAGACAACACTCAAGTCCTCTCTAGGTAGCCGGCCCTCCTGCCTCAAACAGTCAGAGTTTGCCCTGGCAGGATGGCCCAGAAAGCCGGCATTTTTAAACGGCGCAGCTTTTTTCCTGCTACGGCTGTGTTCAGCTTTTCGTCAACACCATTTAGTGGCAGGACCTCTTAATGAGCTGCAGGCTTTGCAGCTAAAGCTGAGTCAGGAAGCCTCTCTTAGATGAGGTGCTTGCTTGCCTCTGGCAAGCAGAGCAGACCCGAGGACACAGCGAGTCTAGTTGCCATCAAACTAATCGTAGCACTTTACTCCATTTATGCTCTATTCAAAAGCTCTGTCTCCTGCAGGAGCCAGACAGAGATCGCAATGGCGGCACAGCCCCAGGAAGTCGCGCTTTAAAATGACACAGCGTTTTTTTTTTTCTGCTACTGTTGCCGAATCAGGAAATCTCTCTACAGCACGCCACCAACAAACAGCAAAAATCTGTGTTAAACTCTCGCTCCCTTATTTTTAAGCCTTCTCAGGTTTTTTAAGTGGGTTTAGTTGTCCACACGTCTGGGCGCCAAATGTAGTAATAAGAGGCGGCAGGGCTGCGTCCCCCACACCCGGCCACCCACATGGCTAGCTTATGCCCCAAAATAATTACACAGACACTGTATTCTTTTAAGCACTACTTGGCCCTTTAGCTCTAGCACTTACAGGCTAATTTTCACATCCCGATCAACCCATCTCTAATAATCTGTGAGAACCGGTCTTACCGGGAAGATTCTAGCCTAGTCCATCCTGGGTCGGAGCTTCATCCCAGGAGCGGGGCATCGCGTCTCTCTCTGAGGCGTCTGCTCCCGAGAGAGCAGAGCTGTGGAGTCCCTGAGCTCACTTCCTCTTCCTCCCAGTGTCCTATTCTGTTTTCTCCTCCCACCTATCTTCTAACCAATAAAATGGGCCAGGGCAGTTCCTTTATTAGCCAATGACCTTCCTCCATCATTATAGTAATTTTTTAAATGTTGCAGTGAACTTGCATGCTTGCAATAACTTGTTCTTGTTCATGACATGTAATTTACTTCATATATTGCTAAATCTGGCTTGCTAGTATTTGTTTGGAATTTTTCAATCCCATACTCATGAGATTTATTGGTGTGCAGTTTTCTTTTCTAATTTTACCCCATTCTTTCTTATTTAAAGATATATCTATATCTAATATATATCCTATATATTCTGATTATGGTTTTCCCTTTCCCAACTCCTCCCGATGCTCTCTGTACCTCCCTAATCCAAACCAAAACCCTTTCCTCTTCTCTCTCATTAGAAAACAAACAGGCATCAAAAAAATAATAAGATAAAAAACAAACCAGAATAGGACAAAACAAACAACAAATGAACAGAACAAAAGAAGCCAGAGGAGAAGCATAAGAAACACATATAGGCACAGCAATGCTCCCATTGGCAGAAGTCCCATAAAAACACAAGATTAGAAACCATAACATATAGGCAGAAGGTATGTATGGTAAAAAAAATAGAAGTAAATAAATAAAAGATTTAGACAAAGCACTATGAGACAAAAGAAAAATCCTCCAAAAATACCATAGAGTTTGGTTTGTGATGGCTATCTACTACTGGGCATCCAACCTATTCTTTTGTGTTGTTTGCACATGCAGTGAGACTTCATTTGCAAATGATTACCAATTGGAGATATATTCCTTCTGGATTAGGGATGGGAACTTATGTGCACTGCCCCTCTCAGTGCTGGGATTCCATCGGGTTTATCCCGTGCAGGTCCTGTGCATACTGCCACAGTCTGGGTGAGTTCATATGTGCATTAGTCCTGCTATGTCTGGAAGACACCGTTTCCTTGGTGTCTTCCATCCCTGCTGACTTTTACAGTAGTTTCTGCTTCTGAACCCTGAGGGGAGCGATTTGATGGAGACATCCCTTTAGGACTGTGTTCTAAGGTCTCCCGTTCTCTTCACATTGTCCAGTTGTGGCTCTCTGTATTTGTTCCCATCGACTTCAGGAGCCAGCTTCCCTGATACTGGCTGAGAAATGACCAGATCTATGAGTGTAGCAGAAGGTTGCTTTAGAACAGTAGTACTTGGTCTTCTTTTTTTTTTTTTTTTTGGCAAGATGATATATTAACCTCAAAAATAAATTAAGAATTTTTTCTACTTTTTTCTACCATCTTGAATTTTTGAAATTTTTTTTATAAAGAATACTGTTTATTGTTTACTTTCTAGAATTTATCAGGGAAGTCATCTAGTACTGAACTTTCTTTGCCTAGAGATTTTGCTGTATTTAATTTAAGATTCATCATCATCGTCACCATCATCAAGTCTCTGTGTTGTGCAAGTATGCATCCCAGAGGACAAATTTAAAGAGATTGTTCTCTCCTTCCACCATGGGTTCCATGGATATGCTCAGATTGTCACGCTCCCATGCCAAGTGTCCCTGATTCATCTCACCAGCCTCTCACTTTCAAGTCACTAATTCTTTATCCATTAATCAACCACATTCACAGTATCTATCTCTTCCTTTCTCAGTTGTTCTTTCTAGCATTTTGTTTATATAATTTAAATTACCCAATTGGTTTTCATATGATTAATTATATTATCTCTTCAAAATATATTCCTTTCTATGTGACAAACAAAAATATTTTCCAATTAATATTACTAGAGTTTTGTTGGTTTTCTTTTTCAAAAGCACCTCTCTAAAATTAGACTTCTATATTACAACTTTATGTTCTATTTTTTGTTCTATTTATTACATTTGCTGTAAGTTCGATGAGCCTTTTTCTGGTGTCCTAACCAAAGAGTTTGCCTTATGTATATTCCTGGTTTGTCTTCACTTGTATATAGATGGATAGAGTTCTCTTGATGCTGAGGTGAGGTGGGGTGAGGTGGGATGAGGTGGGGTGGGGCCACAGAAAATGTTAGATAAATATTAGTATCTCTATTTGACTAACAAATCAGCCCACAAATTATCTCTCACACACAGTAATCCCTTTAAAATGGGTCATGATAATTTAATTAACTTAATCATTGTCCTCTATTCTGTTTCACTCAATAGAACTGATTTTTGTTGGATTTTTAAATTGTAAATTCTTGAAATTCTGTTTTTTGAGTGTAATTTACTGTTGAGCTCGGGGAGGATTTTGCCCTGGACTTATTGGGTAGTTATAAACTCAACCATCTTCTGCCTTCGTCAGCATTTACAGTCACCGCTGCTCATGTCCCTTATAATTACCCCCAAATTTAGCTTCCTCAATATTGAAGAAAAAGAAAACACCTTCTTTTAACAGCCCAGCTTTATTTTCTTCCCATAATTTTTCCCCTTACAGTTTGTCTCGAGGGAGCAGGACAGACATCATTTTTTTTTTCTCTGTGACAAGACAGTAGAAACAGAAGAGATAACTGTCATGTGTAGATTCTTTGGTCTTCTCTTTCATTGTCTTCACTTCCCCCTTCTGTAACAATCTCCTGTCTGCATCCACCAACAATATTAAGCTGCTATTCCATGCATAAACAACCACTATCCAGAAGAAAACTCAACTCCAAAGTACAATTGTGGTTTTCACAGAACTTACAAAACTGTTTTGAAACTTAGAGAGCAAAGGCTCCAGAATATTCTAGACTTTTCCAGAGAAAACAATGAAATATTAAACTGCAACTGCTAATCCATATGAAGATCACCATAGAAACTGATAAAAACAAAACCTGGAGCACACAGTCTTCATCTAAACAAATAGTTGAACCATAAAAATTTCCCTTATGCATAGAAGTCCCCTTTCCCAAAGAGCAGCCATATCTATCAAGGCTAGTAGATACACAGTATGGCTGAATCTTTCATTGAGGTTCTTAGGCTGGAGTGAGTAGTTCAAACATATTTGAGAATAAAATAGAGCTCAAGTTCTCATGTCAGTAGGATCTCAGTGGACCTAGGCATTCTGTTTATAGTCATTTCCCTAGTGGTAGCATTTCTTTCTTTTTTTTCCTGGGATAGAGAGTGACATCTAAGACCATCACATTCATTTCCTGGCTGTTGGAAAGAGTCATTATGAGAAGAATGGATTAATTTAATCAGATATTAGGCCAGTTACAGCTGCTTTTCCAGATGTGGTGTTTGGCATACTGCCCTGGGCTACTGTTGAACCATGTTCATTTCTTCATTTTTGTGAGTCAGGAAGCACACAGGAAAAGCTCATGTTATATAGCAAGGTAGTATATAGTCAGTACTTTGATTCAGGATGGTGTGTGTGTGCTATTTATTTTCTTTATCTTAATATTGTTTGGAGAACTCCTGATTGATTCCTTCTGGAAGATCATACTGGCTCACAATATAATGGGGCCATTCTAGCTGGACTGGTGCTCAGTAGAAGCCATTTTTCTGGATTCTCCGGTCATAGAAGTAGATGTCAGACTCTTGCAACCTTTCAGTGATTTTTTTCTTTCTTGTATCTACTGAACTGGGGCATATATATACATGAAGGTAATATAAATGAAATTGCTAAATAGATGGGGAGTCATAATCCCAGTTTGCCGTTTCTTGTCATAGAATGAAGCTTTCAGTACAACATTTAGATCACATTTAATTAAAGTGGTCCCACGGACTCTTCAAAACAACCCAAGCTGTTTCCAAAACTATGGGTTGCTCTTCAAACACTGACAGCAAGGCCCCATTGCTGATGATACCTATTTAACACATAGAACATGAAGAAGTTAATATGGTGCCTATAAAGAGCCTTCACTCAGGAACGTAGAGTAAAATTAAATAAGACTGGACTAAACCTCTCCCCTAAATAACTCATATAGTGACATTATACTTTGTAGATCAGTGTTTTTCTCAGCTATCATTGGAGAAGCTTCTTCCTGCAGCAGATGGAAACAAATACAGAGTCACAGACCCACACAATGCAGAAAGTGAGAGACCTTGGAACACTCAACTCTAGGAAAGAATGTCTCTATCAAATCCCTCCCTCCAGAGGTTAGGGAACCCCATGACATGGGAGTTTGATAAAGAGTGTTAGTTATAAAGGGGATGGAGGACACCAAATAATCAAGACCCTTTAAATGAACATGAGTAAAATCTGAACTTACAGAGACTGAAGCAGCGTGAACAGGGCGTGCCTGGGTCTGCATGAGGTCTTTTGTGTACATATCATGGCTTTCCGTTGGGTGTTTTTATAAGATTACTCAATATGTGGAGGAGTGGATCTCTGACTCATGGACCTTCTCATGGTATTTTTTTACTTTGTTAGTTTGTTTTGTACAACTTGTTGTGACAGATTTTTAAAAAATCTTATTATAGTTTACCTTGTTATATTTAGTTATTATCCCTTAGAAACTTGTTTTTATTTTTTTCTAATTAGACATAGAAAGGGAGTGGATGCAGGTGGGAGGGGAGATGGAGAGGAACTGGAAGGACTAGATGGAGGAGAAACGGTAATCAGAATATATGATGTGAGGGGAACAATCTATTTTCAATAAAAGGAAAAAATAAGCCAAAAACACTTTTTAAAATGATTTCTTTCCATGTTAATTGCTCAAGTGAAAACAATGACATTTGCTGGTCAGATAGAGCCTGACTAATACATTAATTTCCGAGCAGCATCTGGTTATTGCCCAGATTTTCATTTGCAGCATGTTTACAGGAAGGATTCCAAGAAAGGTTCACAATCAGAATGGAAGTCTTTCTCCAACTGCTGAGAAGATGTTAATAGATTAATTAATTAAAATTTGTACAGTTTATCAAAGGACTTAGGTAGAATTACTGACGTAAACCCAGGAGTAAGAGATTTGAAATCACTTAATGAGTTTCTGTAACTTTCAGCCTCAGACTTCCCTTGGGCCTGACAATGAGCCTAGCCAATGGCTAAGAATTCATCTCCACTCTGGCCTGGGATTCTTGTTTTGCTGCTTCATCCCAGAAGATTCCTTCTGTGGCCTGATGACATTTTGTACTTGGAAGGAGTGCCTTTGTTTTGGGATCTTCAGAGCTGTTTATATACGGCCCCTGCTTCCCATCTGTGAACGCTCAAAGTCCACTCAGCACCTACTGTTATTGTCAGTCAGTGTTCTCGGCTAACTGCTCACAAAGTTCTGGAGTTTCTGTTGTGAACCCTGAGAATGTAATTTCACTGTCTTCTTGCAGTTTTCTGTTATATGAATATCGACTAGGCACAGACATTCCCTGCCTGGATTCTCTTCATCCCTTTACCCCCACCCTTGCCTCTTTCCTCTAGTCTGTTCTTTCCTGTGTGCCTAGTTTAGACAGGGTTACAAAATGTATTGGCTCATCCTGGAAGAGTGAACTAGTTTCTGGACAAGAACCTCACTGGTCTACTTCTCTGTGTTGAAAGATACCTTAGCATTTATTCCCATCATTGTACATTCCTATGGCATAAATAGCCCAGAAATGTTACTACTACATGTTCAGAAACCATAAGTCTCTCAAGAGATTGTTATGACTCTAAATAAAACATGAAATATATTATTAATAACTGATGTTTTTTGGTTTAAATGCTATAATTAGACAACCAAAACAAGGCTACTCTGTTGATTAATATCTTAAGGTCTTAACCTATCATCCATCTCTCAAAATATGTAATTTTTCCCATTTCACTATTCAAGCAGGAAATTGAGAAAGTCTTTCCATCATTAAGAGAAGACTGTGAAGGGCTCCCACAGAATGTTGCCACAGTCTGAGTGGCTTAAATAGTCAACATTTCTTAACCACAGTTCTGGTGCTTTGGTAGGCCAAGGCGAAGGTGTGAGCAGATTCAGCATGTGAGTGTTCTGCTTCCTGCTGTGCAGACATCTGCGCTGTATTGCTTCATCCTAACTAATGAGAGAGCAGAGGAGAACACACAAGTTGTTCCTGTATCTTCTTCTGAATGCACCAATCCTGTCATAGAAGTTCCACCCAGTGCCTTAGTGACATCCCAGTGGCCCTGCTTCCAAAAGCATTGAAAGCAATGTATGCCTCAGAGTTCAACACAGGGCATTTGAGGGGACGTACACATGTGATCCATAACATGTAATTTTCCAAGTACACTTGGGGTAGGCAGGAAGAGAACAGCTGCATCAAATAACTGCCCTGATTCTGAAACCTACACTGGGCATGGTTTCCAATGCTAGCATTGTGCTTTCAGTGCCCACGGTTCAAGTGTTTCAAATGTCAGCCCTGGTTGGAGGAACTCATTGAAAGTGTTGTGGAGTCTTTGGGATGCAGAAGCCTGATAGAGGTTATGGCGTAGTGGGTGGGGCGCTTTGAGATTTTATAACCTACTCCCACTTCCTGTCCACTTCTTTACTACAGCTGTGATGTGAGCATCTGTCTTAGTTACAGTTTCTACTGCTATGAAGAGACATCATAAAGATGACAACTCTTTATGAGAGCTTAATTTAATTTGATTGGGGTGCTTACAGTTTCAGAGGTTTAGTTTATTATCATCATGGAGGGACAGGACAGCATGCAGGCAGATGTGGTGCTGGAGGAGGAGATTGAGAGTTCTGCATTTTGATCCACAGGCAAGATGAAGTGATCTGTGCCTAGACAAACTTCAGCATAGGAGACCTCAAAGCCTGCCCCCACAGTGACACACTTCCTCCACAAGGCCGTTTACTCCAACAAAGCCCCACTTCCTAATAGTGCCATCCCAACAAGCTTCCAGAGGTCAACTACATTCAAACTACCACAGAATCCCTTCTTAAACTCTTCTGTCCTTGAGTTCCTTCTGACAGGTGATTTGTTATACATTGAGAAAAGCAACCAACCAGAGAGATGGTAAAAAACCTGCCACTTAGAAAGAAACACTGTGTAAATATTGTAACAATGTCAGCTGCTCCCTGCCTTTTTATCTTTCCTACCGAGGAGCTAATGAGCTCAGAAAGCCAGTGTGTGCTGGCATCTGTACTTAGCACCTGTCTGTTGCAGGAGAGGTGGCCCATTACGGCTACATCTTGATTTTTAAAAAGAAGGCAGACAACACTGATTTCTGATTATTTGTTTGTTTTCTGAACTATCTTGATTTAAAAGCTGCCTGAATGTTTGAAAACTTTGGGTTAGGCCAAAGCAAGTATATCTACAGGGCTTCTGTGGCCCTGTCGCAACCATGGATTTGCAACCTTGACTGTAGGTGAGATATTAGGTGATCTCAGCAAGAGTTTTGTGCCCAAGAAGATACTGAGGTATCATGGAGCTGCTGTTACAAAAAGGTCATGTAGTTAGTATGTAAACATATGTGTACATATACTTTATCCCCATGACCTAGCTCCAAGGGTGAGCAAGAAGCAAAGATTCTAAAACACATTGTGCTAGGGCTAACCTTTACACCATTCAGGTAAGGTGAAGTTTAAAAGTAGAAACCGAGGCTAGAGAGATGGCTTACTATTTGAGAATGTTTGGAATTCGGGATCTGATTCAAGGAGATGCACACCTGGCTGTAGGAGATCCACTGCCCTCTTCTGGCCTCTGTGAGCACTGTAGTCTCCTGCATATAACCATACAAAGCATACACTTAGTTAAAAATTAAAAATAAATAAATCATTAAAATAAGAATTAATTTTGTTTGTGAAGAAAATGGATGTACCGGCTCTTGCACACCCAAATATTTAGACAGAGTTTTATATCTACTGTGCCTAAAGGCTTCCCAGGTATTGTTTCTTGTCCCTGGTTGGGGAAAACAACTCCCCATTTTACATATCAGGCCTTTTTTTTGTATTATATTTATCTTCAGGTCGCCTAAAGACCTGAAGATATTGTGAATTCTGACACAGGAGAGATGATCCTGTTCTATAAGTTATAACACGAGCATCGTCATATTTTTTATTTTTAATTAAAGATGATTTTATATATTATATTTTGATCATGGTTTCCTTTTCCCAACTCCTTCCAGCTCCTCCTCAGCTCCCTTCCCTACCTACCCAACTTCATGTTCTCTCTTTCTGTTTAAAAGCAAAAGCAAAAACTGAATACACAAGAAATAAAACTGGATTTTTGTTTTGGACAAAAACAAAAATCAAAAAAAAAATAGGCAGAAAACAATAAGATCAAAAAAAGTGTCAAAGCAAAGCAAAATGAAACAGTGTGGAAAAATATCTCTGAGTTCGTTTTGTGGTGGCTATCTATTCCTCCATGTTGACCTTGCCCTGGAGTCTGATGGGTAAACCCAGTGACACTCTAACTTATTTCCCCTTTGCTAGTTGGTATCCATTTAGGTGATTGTTAGAAATGAGACCCCATGTCTGCTTCCTCCATTGCAGTGCTGGGTCCATTTCTGGTTTGGACCTTTTCAAGTCTGTGCATACTGCTACAGTCTCAGTTCATATGCGCATCCCTTTTGTGCCTGGAAAACTGTTTAGTCTATTTGGTGACTTGATGAACAGAATGGCGTTGAGCCAGGAGCTCGGTACCTTCTGTATGCATTTACCCCACAGATCGCCCCCTCCACTGCAGTGTGTACTGACCTTCTCTGAGCATTCTGGGACTGATGCTGGACGTTCAGTAGTGAACCTCTTTTGTGGGAAGAACCTTGCTATTTTCATTGCTATATGTCACAGTAGAAATCCAATGACTATCTCTTAATGCTGATTTGAGGCTGATGGCATTCTGACCCTGCTCTCAAATACTGTGTACTATTTCAGACTATTTCTTTTTATTGCTTTTGGTTTCAGACCTTCATATCCTCCATTATGCTCACACTAATGTTGCAAATCTTTGAACATTTTATATGATTTCTTGCTCTTCTGAATCATCCATATTATTCTAAATGATTGCATTTCACGTTACTGAATTTGTGCATTTATTTTGCACTTCAGCCATATTACTGCTCTCTTTTGACTTCTCAGTTAACCCGAATGTACCCTACAAAAATGAAACAAGTACATGCATGAGCTGTAAATACGCTGATTGCAATAGAATGCAATAACAGACAAATTCTTTTCTGAATAATCTAAGATAGAGAGTGGGATTCAAGATGCCCATAACTACAAGATCACAATGCCAGCATACTTTCCCCTAATGCTGTATTTTAACTCCAATTTGATGATTGGCTTTTTTTTTCAATTTTTTTTTGGTTTTTGGAGACAGGGTTTCTCTGTGGCTTTGGAGCCTGTCCTGGAACTAGCTCTTGTAGACCAGGCTGGTCTCGAACTCACAGAGATCCGCCTGCCTCTGCCTCCCGAGTGCTGGGATTAAAGGCGTGCGCCACCACCGCCCGGCTGATGATTGGCTTTTTAAAATTGTTTTTTATTATTTTTTCCATTTAACTTTTTATTGATTCTTCATGGATTTCCTATGATGCATTGTGGTTTCACTCATCTCTCTGCCCCTTCCCATCTGACCTCTACACTTGAAACCTCCCCCACAGGATAAAACAAAATAAAATTTAAAAGAAAAGAAAAGATAATAAAAAGGAAAAGAAAAATCTCATCGTGGAAGCTGCAGTCTGCCACAGTGAGTCTCACAGTTTATCATTCAGTCCGTATGTCATTATTTGCAAATGTTCATTGCACTGAGTCATTGGTCTTGTTTGAGGCCTCTGGTTTTTGCTACATCATCAGTGCTGGCTCCTCACTGGGTCTCCCCTTGGTTATCCTGTTGTCCTGGGGATCCTGTAACTTGAGGTCCGCAGGATCATCCCCTTCATGCGAGGAAAGGAGGCTGCAGGACATAGAGGCTGTGGCTTGAGTTCTGTTGTAACACAAAGGGCAAAACTGTGGGATTGTGTCTGGGGAGCAAAGAGAGAAGAGAAGGTCTGTGGGCAGACCTGATTTTCTAGAAGGTGTGGCCTGTGTTGGAACAGTGGGTGCCTGCTTGAGTTAATGGTGAGATACAGTGACAAGTGTGGGGATGGAGGTTAGGAGGGGATGGTCTGTGGGATCAAGCATTAACTTATCTTCCGTTTTTACAAGAAGTTATTATATACACTATGCATATTTTCCTAGCTCCTTTAGAAAAATACAAATCTGGTTAGTTTTTATTGAAGCCATGGTGGGTTTGTTACCTGCCATTTCCTCTGAATATTAATAGCTCTCTCTGTTTGCCTAGAGATGTTCTTAGTTTACCATGTGTACCATGTGTATTTTGAAGTCAGTATATTTTTGAATGGAGCAAATTTGCCTGTCTTATTTCTGTTTATTCATTTGGTAGCCTTTCCTCAGTAAATTTTCCCCCTGATTTTCATCAGTTCCTGGATGAAATAAATCATTAATCTGAGGCAGGAGACTTGGCCTGAGTTGGCAAATGGTATCTGCTGATATCCTTAGTCATCTTGGCCTTCAATTCCCTCTTGAGATTTTTAGTGTAAAGAATGACTTTTATTTTACAAGTAAAATGAAAATAAAATAAAAAGGGAAGACACTGAGTGGCCCACTGGTGCCAGGTTCTGCTCTCCACTCTGCTCTATTTCTGACACCTCTATTCCTCTTCAGAACATGCCTACTTGTGTTGCGTGCATTGCAGGGTTTCTATGTCTTAACTTTCTCTAGTCAGTTATGATGTAGTTGCCGTTATGTAATTCACAAATAATCTCTTCCTGCTTTCTTCTCTTGATGTGCTTATTTAGTGGATAAGGATTTGTAGAATGTTATGGTCTTACTTCACACTTTGCATGAATCCTTTTCTTTCCATTGAGTTTGGGAGAGTTTGCACCTATACTAATAAGATCTATTTCATGTGGATATCAAAACCATCTGTCATGGTTTCAGAAAATACCTGCTTATTTTCTGAAATTTTGGTATCTGCCATTTTAAAATGAATCCTAATTATTCATTACAATTTAAATAAAATTTTATTAATATATCATACAATACTTTCCCAGAAAAAAATGTAAAGACAAAAGGAAAATTTAAACACCAATGAGATACAGTAGAATTTGTAGACAAATGATTGGATAATGCGAGAATTATGCTGAGTGACTATACAAAGACACTCTTTTGGTGAGATATGCCCTTCTTCTTTAGTTTCAGCAGGAATAGCCAATTCACATCAAAGTTGGTTGAAAGGAAGACTTCCTCCACATTTTTCATTATCCATAATGCAGTGACTATAACAGCATGAAACCTGAAAGCCAGATTGTGCTGCGCAGGTGTGCTCCTGTGCCCATTAAGATGCAGCTATCAAAGCCAAGGTCACATCTCCAGGAAACAGGTAAGCAAACAATAATGATTGTGTAAGGAGGAGTGTGACAGAGTGGATGATGTGGTTCACCGTGATCTGAGAAGTAAGATTTCCCCATATGGGGCTCCAAAGGTGGCATTCATGGTGGATTTCAAGGTATATTATAGCAAGATTTGTTTTGAAATGTTTTTATTTTTCTGAACCAAATGGATCCCACTCTTACTACTTCTTAGAACTCTCCTATCCTATGAAGGACCACACTAACAACGATACAAAAATCAAAAGATTTAAAGAAAAAGAAATGATTTATGTCAATAAACTGTATAACTTAAATATATAAATTCTTTCACATACAAATTGTTGAAAACATAACAAGAAGAAAGAATATTTTCATAAAATGAAATTGATCTGGCCATTAACAATCTTTCAATAAAATAAAGGTCGGCCTCACATAGGTCACTGGTGAATGCTTCCAAACAAAGAAATCCTTTCTGGAGATGGAAACTTTCTCATCCTCTTGTTTAAGGCCACTATTACTATTACACTGAAGCCAAGATATCACAGGGTATACAGGATTATCTCAGGAAAACATGAGTTAAAGACACCTGAAAATTTGAAGTATTTCTATATGGAAGAACTGCATAACCTATTTTTTCTATTTACATGAATCTTCATTTTTCCATTTCATTCTTTGACATAGTCTAGAATATATGTGTTAACACTGATGTTAAATCCTTAAGATCATCCCTTCCAACATCTAATTATTTTATTTAATTTTCTTCTAGTAGCTACATTAAATCTACAAATATTTTTTACAGTACAGGTGAAGTATAGCCCTCATTGTTCACATTTTTTCCATCATTTTTCATGATCTCTAAAGAAGAGTCAAAGAGAAAGAAGCTTTCCTGTAGATTATGTGGACAAGACTTGTGAGTGAGTCATGATTAATTTTTACTCTGAAATGCCACCTTTTCCCTGACATTCACAGTTCTTGACCCACTCTTGACAGCTCTCACTTCTATGGGTCAGCACAGGACTCTGCCCTAATTGGATCATTTATAGCATCTGCAAAGGCCAGGCAGTAACACTCCAGCTTGCTGAAACCAGCCACTCACTCCCAGAATTTATACTGTGCTCAAAATAGAAGAAATAAGTACAATTCTATTGTATTATTTGCATTATTACAAAACAGAGCCAAGCTAAATCAGACAATTTTGAAGTAGGTTCGATTTTAGAGGCTAATGAAGCTAATTTGTTAAACAAACTTAGATAACAGTAGAAAAATGTTACTATCTTAGCAAAGTTCTTTGTCCATCACTATGCATATGAGAATGATTTCTAATTTTATATACTTTTATGTAAGACTTAATTTGTTGTGTAACAATTCTTTTATATACTGTGAAGATGTGTCTTTGCCAAGGTGCCTTCTGATTGGTTTAATAAAGGGCTGTAGCTAATAAGCAGGCAGAAAGAGGTTAGGTGGGACTTCCAGGCAGAGAGAGAAGAAGGGGAGATGAATTTAGGTGCCAGAAAACATGGAGAGGAAACAGGATGTGCATGATGGAAGAGAGGTAAAAAGTCATGAGACAAAGTGTAGATTAATATGAATGGATTAATTTAAGTTATAAGAACTAGTAGAACAAGCCTAAGCTGTAGGCAGAACCTTTATAATTAATAAGTCTCCTGTCACTTTTTTGTGACCTGGTGGTCCAAAGAAAAATTCATCTACATTAATCTAATAGATGATGGTCTCTCAGAAGTAGATGAAGAAACTAATACTTATGAACTGCTAATACTGACTAATGAGGAAATGGTAGGAAGAGTTAATCTTCAGAATAGCAATAAAACTTTAGTACTGTTCATGCGCTCAGGGAGAAATAATGGATACTCGAATGCCAGCATCAGTTTATTCAGGAACACAGAATGATCAGTCGGAGAAGGAAGGATTGGATTGTCCCCGGAGCACATTTCTGTCACACCCCACTGTATTTCTAATACTGAATCTCTTAGAGGGCTTCAAGAGTGGAGCTGCTGAATTCATACTGAAAGTTAACCACCCACGGCAAATGTGGCTACAGTTTACTTCTGAATTCATTCTTTTTAAAATCTCATCCTGAGAAGCAATTGAGGAAAATATGATGCATGGCTTCAATTGCCTGTGTATTTGTTCTCAGATACAATGAATGATTTATTTGTCCTTCCTTTCCCGTTTAACCAATTCAACACACATACAAATGCTCTTAATGTAATGGTATAATGGAAATATATCTTACAGGCTGCCACCTTGGGAAAACCACTCAGTTTATATCTTGAGGGAGAGTCCTGGGTTTAAGATTCTATTTCATTTTAAAGTATTGCTTCTGTGACTTAAAAGAAAAATCTTTCTTCATCCCCATAAGTCAGTGTTTGTTTGACATTGTTATCAACACAAGTAACAGAACTCCAAGGGGAAAAGACATAGTTTATTCTAAAGGAAAATATGGGTGACCATGGCCTGGAAAGAGTTTAAGTTTCCCTTAAATTCTGCCTTACAACATGGTAATAGTTTTATTGAGTTATTACAGTACCAGAACAGAGTAAATCATAAGTCAGGCCACTTTCCATTTTTGGAAATACCAGGTAGACAGGCTACAGCAGATTTGGGCAAGTTTCAGTTTTATACCATCTAAGGGCAGTTGGTCATGTAGCTGGTGGAAGCTTTGGAATGAATGTATTTTCCAAAGGATTTTCTTAGTAGCCCCACAGAAGCTAGGCCAAATGCAGAGCTGGCCAATGAAGAGTTATTGAGAAAGCTAAAGGTGGCCCAAGATAATGTGGCTCGGAATGTACCACGGTCCAACCTTTCCACGTCATTAGAAACCTAATCAGTCAGTCTTTGTTGTCACAGCCTCGTTCTTGGGACTGTCCTTGATTGCAGGCTATAACCACAATGGTATCACTCAGGTTTCTATAATGAATTAAACATTTTTTTATTCAATAAACTGACCAAGAAAGCAATATGTCACTGGTAATAATACTATGGTTCAATTTTACATAGCAAACACTTCAATTATGAATTTTGTTAATCATTTTCTCTGGAGTGAAAGAGAGATTGAATTAACATGATTATTTTAATGAAAATACACTTTAATTTAAGAATGGTCATATTTCAATGAACACAGAGTAAAAGACTAGGTGTCTTTCTCTCATGGCTCTGCTCAGGGCTCAGGGATCTATGGGAAAAGAGGCAGAAAGACTATAACAGCCAGAGGTAGGGGATGACTCCAGGGAGGCAGCATCGTCCCAGCACAGCAGGGTAGTTGCACTTAGGAACTGACAGAAACTGTGGCAGCAAGAAAGACCTAGACTAGTTCAAGTCAGACAAGATGCCAGTGCTGAGAAAGGGAAGTGAGAACAAAGAAGCTATCTGCAATAGAAATCTGTGGTGAGAAGAAAAATAAAAACATAAAAATAAATCTTGAATGGAAGAATACTAGCTATCGTCAACACTCCAGTGCAGGCTTCATGCTCAGGTCAATATAAAAGTACTCCGTGGTGTTTCTCTTTTAATGTTTTGTGTCTATTGAATATTTTGTCTTTTTGTTTTGATGTTGATTTTTGAAAAAGAAACAGGAGAGAGTTTGAGAGCCAAAGTTACATTTTAAGTTTCAGTTACTATGCCTTAGAGATTCAAATAACAAAAATGCCTCTGATTCGCAAGCCTTGTTCTAAGCACAGACAGTTCCTGAAATGCAGAGGCCATTGTTTATGGGAGATAATAAGCCTCATCTTTTTCAGTCCCCTAACCATGTTTGTTTGGCCTATCTGCACCAGATGTGCTTGATCACATATGCCCGGGAGGTTCACAAGCTGAAAATATGTCAGGATGCAAGCTAGCTCTGATTGGATGCAGCTTGAAGGTGTGTCAGGATGTATGTTTGATGTTTGCCTCTGATTGGACCTGATGGGAAATACTTAAGCTGCTATAAACCATGACTTGGGGGCCATTTTCTGGGAACTTAGCTTGGAACCTGACCACAGCCCATCTACCTGGTGATTATTTAATTAAAGCTTGCTACAAATTTTGCTTTAAATTGTTGTAGTGGTCTTATTCTCTACTGGTGGGAGGCAGGGAGGAAGAGATGAAGGGAGAGGGGGAGAAAGAGAGAGAGAGAGAGAGAGAGAGAGAGAGAGAGAACTTGAAGTCAGGAGGATAGCAAGATGGAGGAAGATCTGGGAGGAGTTGGGAGGAGAAAAGACAATTTCAAAAATGGTTACCAGGTTTGGGTCTTAGAATACCATTCATTAAGCTACTTGAGTGGCTTAAGAGATGGCTCAGTGTTTTCTGAGCAATCAGAAATGCCTGAGTTCAGAGCTCTAGCGGACATAGCAGTGCATACCTACAATCTTGTGCTAAGGGGTGGTACTGGAGACATCTGTGTCTTGATAGCTCATTGGCTAGCCAGATTAGCTAGTGTTAAGTTCTATGTTTAATGAGAGACTGTGTCTCAAAAAAATAAGGTGGAGGATAGAAAATCACACCCAGTGTTAACCTTGGGTGCACGTGCGTGCACACATACCACCACCACCACCACCCCAAAGTTATTTGCAAATGCCAGAATATTCCTGAGAGCCAATGGGATGGTGCAGCAGAAGGCTCCAAACCCAGGCGAGACTCAGAGCATATAGGCTGTAGATAGTACAGAGCTGCCCTCATCACCCGCCCAAATAAAATGCGGTTCTTGGCTGGGAAGATTTCAGGAGACCCAACTGCTGTCGGAAAGGATAGAGCAAATTCAAAGGTGAACCATTCGCCCTTTACAGATGTATTTCAGACCTTTATCTCTAATCAAGTTTGAAGACAAGCTCTTCTTATTTCCACTTTCTCCCTCAGAGGGAAAAGAAGCCTGACTTGAATTAGAGAGCCCTATTTAGAAACCCCTGTGTGCTGGTTCCTAATTCCAGTCCACATAATATGGCTTTTAAAAACTCTTCAGTACTGAAAACGGTCAGCAGAGCAAAGACAGTGCCTTCTGATCTGATGGAGTGAACCCATAGAACACTCACAGGGGAAGGGAGAACAGTCATGTGGAAGGCAGCATGGCCGGGCATGATGCTCTACATTTCTCTGAAAAAGGTACTTCCTTTAGTTTTGGTCTAAGTGAGTCCAAAAATATGCTTGTTGTTTATTATGAGAGACCTCTTATTCACAGCATTAAAAAAAATCAATTTGATATTGTTCTGCCTTGCTCATTTTCATTTTTTATTGTGCTGAAGAAAGTCCAGAAGTTTCAATCTTCCTCTACAGAAACCAGAAGAGAGAAATTCTTCACAATCCTGGAATAGCATTATATTTTTAAAATGTTTATAATTTAAAAGCCAATATATTTATATGCATGTATACATATATGTACATTTATGTATCTATATATGCATGTGTGTATATATTCATGAACACATATATGCACGTATATGTTTGTGTGCACATTTTAATGCTATATATTATCTAAACACATATTTTGTTTAAGAACTTTGCAGAGAAGAGAGAAAGGGCTTGCATTCTTTTGCTCTTTAGATTAAGCTACTGTTAAAGCTAGGCATCTCACATGTAACACCCACTCAACTTGATTTGCTAGAATCCATTTTGAGGTACCATAATTATAATGAGCTTTTATTCACATACTGACAGAATACAATAACTACCAATAAAGAAAAACTTTAATTTCTGGTTTCCCCGTAAGGAGTAACAATAAAATAACGCATAATTGGTTTGAGAATATGTGTGGAACATGAAAAAACATTAATTTAGTTTGTGGATGTGGAAATGTGAGAGGCTTAGATTTCTGTGCCATTTCAGTGTTTTCTATCTAAATGGAAACATTGCATTTTTTTGAACTTTTCAAGAATTAATGTGTTCCTAATACCATGACCACTGCTTAATTGAAACTCATTTTTATTGCTCATTTTTTCATAACTCTAAAGAAATTTTCTTTCCAATTAAATTACTTATGTCTTTGGCAAATAATAGGTATCCATCTATTTCACTTAGATATATCTATATTATTGAATATTTTCCTTATTGCTATCAAATTTAGTATATTTTATTCCTACATATTACATATAGACATTTATCAAATCTTGTCAAGCAGTTTTCATTATTTTATTTTGTATCGTTTTACCTCTGTCTTTGTTACAGTTCCCCTAGTCTTTCATTTACTTTCTCACTAAGTGTTAGCATTATTTTACATTGTTTATTGCTATATTTTTAAAAAATCCTCATTTTTAGTTTTTATTATATTCTTATTACATTTACCTAATCTTGTTTGTGAATTTTCTTAATATTGGAAAATAGCTATTTTCTATTTTTTATAATCCTCTTATCTTTTCTTTCCCCTTTCATATGCTTTTGTTACTTCACTTCTTAATTTTTTGCTATTTATTTAACCTTGCATCTCTATTTTTCCTTGTGTTTTTCTCCTTATATTCTTTACTTACTCTTTGTGTATTTATCCTGATAAGTTTTAATTTCACAGCACATTATAAATTATTTTCCCATTTGGGGTTTAAAGTCACTTGTGATTTATTAGCTAGGCTCAATTAAACATAAGTATATTTTAATTCCTTAAATGGTTGGATTTTGTTGTCCTTATAATTTGTTTGTTCCACTCAGAATGATTTTGGGGATTGAATATTCAAGAGTAGGCTGAGCCATAAGAAAGGCCCGCAGTAAAATTCAGAGTGGTATCCAACCTAGTAGAAATTGTGAAAAATCACAGCACACACACAAAAAGTGAAAAAAATCAAGGCAGCATGACTCTTCCAAAAATTCTCAACCCCTCAGCTATGAAATCCAATGATCCCAAACAGGTAAAATAGTTAATTAAAATTTTAAAAGCTTACCAATAGACTTGCCTAATGACCTCAATAGAAACATATACAAAGCGCAAACTGACTCAGTCCAAAATTTAATAAAGAAAGTCAGCAATGTAGAGGAGAATTTCAGTGAAATGGATGAGAGAATAGGTGAATAAAGATGAAATTGTCAACAACATGAGGAAAAAAATCAATGAAAATGAGGTTCTGAAAAAAATCAAATGAAAATATAAGTAGCAAAAACTTCATGAATAAAATGAGAACCATGATGAAACATGTCATCAGTAGTCTTGACTAGAAGAATGCAGAACACCAGTGATGAAGAACAAGATTGAAGACACAGTAGTTTCAAATATCAGTGAGGAGAAGAAACAGTGAGCTGACCACAACATTGAGAGCGCTAACCTATGACTCAATGGGACTGAAGCAAGAGATGAGCCGAAACCAACAGCCATGTCTGTTCAATGAAATTATAGCAGAAAACTTGCCTAAACCACTAGATAAAAAGGTATAAAAGACACAAAATGGACATGACCCTTACTGTGGCATGGTGTATCCAATGAATCAAAAATATAAATCAAAGAACTGATATTAAAAGCTATAAAGGAAAAATGACTACTCATTTCCAACGTGGAACACACCATGGCCACACCAGATCTCATGATAACAGCAAATCTAAAAGCCAAGAAAACACAGAATAATGTTTTCAGAAGGCAAAAATGTGGTACTTACATACAGTAATGCAATCTTTCAGAATGAGGAAAAAATGAAATAATAATATTAGCAGAAATTTAAGGGAACTTAATAGGATATTATGTTAAACAAATTACTCTAGACTCAAAAAAACAAATACCATATTTGCCCTCTGTCTTAGGGTTTCTATTGTTGTGAAGAGACACCACAACCACAGCAACAATTACAAAGAAAAAAATTGTTTGTGGTGTCCTATATGTTCAGAGATTTCGTCCGTTATCATTATAGTGGGGCACAGCAACGTGCAGGCAGACATGATGCTAGAGAAGGACCTGAGAGTCCTACATCTTGACCAACAGGCATCAGGAAGTGGTCTGAGTGAAACTTGAGCAAAAGAGACTCTGAAGCCCGCACCCACAATGACACTTCCTCTAAGAAGACCACACCTACTGCAAGAAGGTCACACTCCTAATAGTGCCACTCCCTATGAGCTTATAGGGGCCAAAAACATTCAAATGACCACACCTTCATATATGCATAGTCCACATTTAGATTTGTATGTGTGTGAGTGTGTGTGTGCATATGGAAAGGATGTGTAGCTCATGGAAAAGTAAAGCAGATCAACCAAGAGATCAGAGGGAAAGATCTTAAGGAAGGAGGATGAGCCAAGCAGGAATGAAGCCCACAGAATGGGGTCAGGGAAAGTGGGAGATAGCAGTGAAAAAGATAAACAAATATGAACATATACTGTGAAAACACCACAGTGAAACCCTTACGTTGAATGCTAATTTTAAAAACTCAATAAAATAAGCACGCCATGTAATGAATGAATAAAGAGACATATAATGTTTTTTTTTTTTGTTTTTGTTTTTTGTTTTTTTTTTTTTTTTTTGGTTTTTCGAGACAGGGTTTCTCTTTGGTTTGGAGCCTGTCCTGGAACTAGCTCTTGTAGACCAGGCTGGTCTCAAACTCACAGAGATCCGCCTGCCTCTGCCTCCCGAGTACTGGGATTAAAGGCGTGCGCCACCACCGCCCGGCTGAGACATATAATGTTTAAACGGATTTACAAAAACTACAGCAATATGTTCAAGACAGAGGTTTTAGGCTTTAAAAAGTAAATGACAAAGTTAACTAAGTAACCAGAATTTAAACACACAACTTGAACTTGAAGCTTATGCTGATACGGATTTTCTGTTTCTTATAAAATGGAATTCTATGCATTTATTCTCTACCTCATATGACATAAGCAAGGTAGATTGCAATCTGTGAGTTTTGCTCCCAGAACCAAAATATTACCTTGATACATGTGTGTAGCTCTTCCAAGCACTCGCATCTCAAATGGATGTGCATTTGGTAACAACTCTGTCAGCAATGATCGGGTCTCTATCTAGGTAAGTTAAGGCATTTTATTTGAGTGAATCTCTCACAGTCACTGGTATTTCATGAAGTACTTTCCTCCAGAGCCACCTCCTGTACTGGGCAGACTCCTTGCCGGGGAGAAAGAGAATACACAACTGTGCCTTGACTTCAGCCTTGGCAAGCTCTAATTTCTCCTGAAGACTCGGAAGAGTGTATACATGGATCCTTCCTTTGAAATCATACAGAACCCTGAGAATGATCATCTCTAAGTCAACTATCTGCCTCATTTCTACAATCTTAAACTAAATTCTATTGAGACACAATTGCTTTAACTAATAAAATTATTGGACCTACTATCTGATTATAAAGAATTACTTTAATTTCTCACCTCTGTGGTGTCAGAAACCAAGAGAAGGAACTGGAGGAAGGAATTTTCAAAGTTCTACATCCTGGAGGTGAATTGGTAGAAATGTCTGCAAAGAGAAGATGACATCACAGGAGACTTGTGTGGTGCAGCTTTTCTTTCTTCTGCTTCTGGGGGTGGGTGCAGAAGATGCCCTGATGGAACAGATCCAGGGATGGGGAACTGAAAGGAAACATTTCACTTTTCTGAGATAATCTTCCTGTTGTCCACGGGAAGGATGAAATAAGGAAGTCAGGCCAAGAGTAATATAGAAGACTGACCTCAGTGCCTAGCTGAGTAAGCGCTAGGAACATTTCTGCTATATAGCTGAAAACGGAATGAGAGGAAGAAAAGAAAATCGTGCCAAGAGAAGAAAGATTTTAGAAATTATAGAAAACAGGCTCAGAGAAGTCAGAGTTCATTTAGTGGAGATTGCATTTTCTTAAGAGGGAAGGAAGAAAGTGAGTTACAAGCAGAATTCACGACCACACTAGTAATATTTGTAAATAAGGCAAAACCGCACTAATGAACAGGGACAGGGGTGAGAAGACAGGGCAGGCAGGCTGCGCCCTCTTGCTCTGTATGTTATTGAGGTGTGGCTGCCACCTGCTGGCCGGTATCAATGCCTGTCTTGCCTTCCGTTTGGAGAAGTTTTTAATTAATTTTGGGGAGGATACTCAAGTAGCGAAACCCCTGCTTCTCCTATGACCTCCTGCAAAGTGGCTTCTCTGCATTCCCCTCCTTAGGAAGAGAACAGGAGTTTACATTATAAGAATTGAATTTTGAGCTAATTTTATGTGCACAGCTCCTTAGAAGGGTCACTGCTTTACCATGTTCATTTGAATAGTTAGATGGCATCCCGATGAGCAAAACCAAGCACTCAGTTTTTCTTAAAGTGTTTTCAGCTGACAGAATTTCATCCACCTCGAGTGTTATTTATGATGAGAAACATACTGAGTGTGAAAAGGCCAGCTTAGTGTCTCAACAGTCCCGTTACTGGAGAAACCGTACAAGGAAGGACAGATAGAATGAGGATAGAGCAGAAAGAGAGCAAAGTGTATCTTCCTGCAACTTAAGTTTTGCTTTCTTGTTACCAAAGGCTTTGAAGGTAACACAACTACAGATTTATAGAACTCACATGTACAGATGGTTAAGGCTCTTTGCTATTATTTCTGATATTAATCTTATTGCAGAAAACTCATTTATCATTATTAACAATGTTTTTGGAAAATTCAACAACCTCAAAATAAAACGGTTTGTGTCCTTTAATAGTAGAAGCGAGCTCCTGGGACCACGTAGTGTAAGCTTCTGAATTCACGTTGGCTTCTTTTCCGCCCTGATAACAGAGTCTCAAGTGAATCCCTGATGATGACAATGTATTCATCCTAAACTCTGGTCATGGAATACAGCACAGTGCCAAAAGAAAAAAAAAGGTGGCTTCAAGGTGACCCTCACCATCTTTCTGTCAGAAATGTGCCCATTAATTTCCCATTCTGTTTTACATCTTTTCATCTGTATTTGTAAAGATCATCATTGTCTTTCTGCCCTGAATCAATGGAGGGATTTTGTATTTGTGAAAATGAAAAGAGAAAACTGTTAAATATTAACAAACAAAAACCCATCTCTTGAGATCTGTATCGAAATATCCCCAAGTCTTTGATGAGTGCTAGATAGAGCATACAAGATAAAGTGCTAGGACATAGAGAAAGAGCTAACAAGGATGTATAAACAGAATATTGCTAGAATATATAAAACCAAGGTGTTGCCAGAGTACCAAAAGATCAGGCAATTTGTTTTAATTTGGAGCCATTTGATGTAAACTCCAAAGGAAGGTGTCTTCATAAATTGAACTCTGAGTGATTTACCCAAAATCATTATATCAAAGCTTGAAAACAAGACTCCAAATGATCAAAGCAGTCTGTAACTTACCCATGTAACAAAATTCACTTTAAAAGAAGCCAAGAAGACCCAGATACCTAAGAATGTAACAAACAAAATGCTCAGTGTGCCCTCCAAAATTACTGGACATAGCAAGGAGTAGGCAATATGATCTATACTCACCAAGTGGAAAAGTGAGGGTTGGTGGTATGGTTTGGTGTAGAGCACTTGCCTTGCATGAGAAAGATCTTGAGACTGATCTTTGGCACTGAAAAAAAAATCACTTTAAAAAATAGTCACATTAATAAAACATCGACAGACGATGAATCAAAACAACTTCACATGTATACTTCATTTTGATACATACAGCCATAAAATTATGGTCTTGTATAGCTTAAGCTGACTTTATAGCTGAGAAAATTTCAACACAGATAAAGTAGATAAGCTGACAAAATACATCACCAGAAGAGTTTCTAATGTTTCTAATAGTTTCAAACTGCATTTTGATCCTCCCAAATCCTTAATGCTTTTTTAAAAGCTATAACATGAACGTGAGCCATAGTTAAAGGAGGTGACTGTGGGAGGTAGGAGTTTTATGACACAAAATTCTCTAGTTCATTCATCAGGCAAGTGTTCAAGTATAACATTACATCTCTGTGTGTGTATGTCTCTATGTGCGTAGCTACTGTGCCAAGCAGATGATGTAACTTGATGCACATTGTTTTTATTATCATAAAGTGTAGTTTATAATCCTGTAGTCAAATCTCTGCGAAGCTATTATAACAATGACTTTAGCAGAGCTTGAGTGTGGTGGTGTATGCATGTTCAGAGGCTGACAGAGGAAGAGCACCATTGGAGGCCAGTCAAGGTCACCCAGCTAGAGATCTCTCTGAAAAAGCAAAAGACAAAAAACTTTTCTAAATTGTACTTCTCGCTAGTTGCAGAGGTCAACTCACAATAAATTAAGGGCTTAAATTCAAACATTGGAAGAAGTTGGAAATGTTCCGGGATACTAAAATGAGCAGACTTTTCAAACAAGAGCCCAAAAGCACAGAGAAGAAAATCAAAGAATTGTGAAATGGAATTACATCCAACCCAAGAGCCTAGAAAGCAAAGGAACCAAGCAGTAGGGGGCAGAAACAGCCTACAGAATGGAGAAAATGTTTAGAATGTCCACAAAACAAGTGTTGACACCCAGAACATGAAAGCTCCAAAATCTTAGCCAGAACAAACTAGCCCCGAACCAAACAAAACAAAAGCACAGCCAGCTAAAAAATGGGCATTAGCCCCCCACAGGAAACACCCATTTCTCTAAAGAGGACATATAACAGGTACACGAAGCAATTTTCAACCTCACTAGCTATCAGATGAACTTAAGGAAAGATAGCATCTCAGTCCAGTAAGAACAGCAATTGCCAAGAAGAATAAAGATAGTAGTAGCTGTAGAAGGGTTTCTTGAACACCATTGGTGGGAATGAGAAGTAAAATAGCCCACTACAGAAAATGGAAAGAAGATTGCTCAAAAATTAATAATTGAACTTCTGCAAGATCCAGCCTTTATATCATTGAACACAGACATGTACAGACTAACAGACGGTAGGACAGTTATCAAGATGACTGGACTCCTGCTTTCTTGCAGCTCTAATCACAGCAGACAAGAAGCAGCCAACTTGTCTATGACATGAAAAATGAATGGAGACCATGTGTGTGGTAACTTATTATTATTATTATTAGAAATTTATTCATCCATGAAAAGAATGTGAGCCCATGATTTGCTAAATCAAAACAGACCGTAGATCACAATGCAGAGTACAATAAGAGAGCCACACAAAGGCAAGTCCTGTGACATCTCACTAACACACGGAATCTGAAATGTGGACCTCACAGAGGTTGGGAGCAGAGTGATGGTTAGCAGAGCTGGGGAGAGTGGGGACATGAGGAGAAGGGAGTGGACATGAAACTTCCATTAGACAGGAGTAAGAGGTTCTCATGCGCTTTTTGCAGAGTTGCTACTCAGCATAACAACTATATGTTGTAGATTTTGCATAAATACAAGGTAGGAGTTTGAAGTTTTTTTAAATACAAGATGGATATATATGATATAATTTAAACAAAGTTGAGGCAGAACATATCAAAGTGAGGGGAGTGCAAGTCAAATAATTCCAAGGTAACTCCAAATAGGGTATTCTTATGTTTTTTTTTATTAAAAGGGAAAACTCATGGAACAGAAACGGGGTTCAACATCAAGGTGTGGAGTATGGGAAGAGAGGGGTGAGCAGGTGGGACTGTGGGCTTTTGGTACTCCAAACCCATGCCTCAACCTGGTCCACCCTCTCAAAGTTCATTATCTGAAGGAGGATACCCATCACCTCCCTCTTTTGTTTAAATAAGAGAGTTCCAAACCCAATACAAACTGTATACAATAAGAGCAGATATCAAGTATAAAAATTAGAATTATAACCAGTATAAACAATAGTAAGCAAGGAACATATGCTAAATGTTTCAATAATAATTCTATCCTAAGGAGTCTAATATTAATCTTATATTAGAAATGGCTTGTATAAATCATAAGAGAAAAATAACTATGATTATCTAATCTTCAGCCTCAACAAAGGCCTGAGAAGGAAGATAATATTACTTGAGAGGGCAGGAAGTGCAATCAAGCAGCTTTCAAAATGTGCAGTAGATGACAGAGACAACTGGCTACCTGGGCAATAACCAAAAGTCTACTTTCTTTTTTTTTAATTTTTATTTAAGTCATTTATTATATTTTTGTATTGCAAACAGTGGAAATAAACATGACCTTATATATGATATTGCAAACACTTTCCAATGTTGAAACAACCAACTTTGTCTAAGGCCTAGAGTAAATCACAGACTATTGTGTTAATCATGAAAGTGATAAAAAGAAGTGGGGTGGGATGTTGGAGGTTGTTTTAACTAAAGCGCTCCTTTTGTGTGGCTAGTCAGTATACCTCAAGAAAGAGTTCAAACTTTTGTGACTTTTCTTACTGAAAATTTCTATTAAATCAACAGTGTATTCTTATAATGCCTATGAATTCCTTGAAAGCAGAGGAAGGCCTAACAGATGTGTGCAGTGGTCTCATATTTCCACACTCATGTCAGAGGACTATTTGTGTCATTATTAAGAGGAACTGGAGTGTTATAGCCTACAGAAGGTGTCTTAGTTAGGGTTTCTATTGCTGTGAAGAGACACCATGACCATGGCAACTCTTCTAAAGGAAAACATTTAATTGTGGTGGCTTACAGTTCAGAGGTTCAGTCCACTATCATAATCGTGGGACATGGTGGTGCGCAGGAAGACCTAGTGCTGGAGGGGTAGCTGAGAGTTTTACATCTTGTAGACAACAGGAAGTGAACTGTCTCACTCTCGCTGGGTGTGGCTTGAGCATATGTGAGACCTCACAGCCTCTCTCCACAGTGATGCATGTCCTCCAAGACCACACCTACACCAACAAGGCCACACCTCCCATTAGTGCCACTTCTTTTGGGGGACATTTTCTTTCAAACAACCATAGAAGGTAAGAGAACTATGGAGGATGAAAATGTTCTTTTTACTCTGTGACTTTAATATGTTAGAAATATAGAATTGTTAGATGGTTTCCAGACTACAATAGAATACAAATTGATACAGGCCTCAATTGTGCTTAGATGAATATAAACCTGTTCCTTTATGAGTATACTGTAAGAATACTTAACTCTATATAATTGATTAGTTCATGGATGTCAAATGGATTTTACACATGTGAGTACATATTTATATGTGTAAATATACACTCAGAAGTCTGTGTGTATATGTTCATACACAAATATGTATGCACATGTATACTTTTACTTGAAAAATTTTCAGTGTCTTTTGCTATATTTAAAGTTATAAAAAGTTGTACAGTAAGTTTTTACTGCACATGCTGTCTCAAAGGTTTTGTGCTGACAAGTGGAAGCTGGGCATCTAGAAAGGGAACCCTGACATGCTAAGAGAGGAGGTAGTAGATTGTAGATAAAAGGAAAGTAGAAAGTAGGAATACCAGTATTGGAAAGGCTGCAGTCAGGAAGAGACAGAAAACAGTGAGATGGAGGACTGACCCAAAGAAGAGCATGGAAAGCCATATGATAGCCTACAATATCGCAATCTAATCAAAAGTATGTAATTAGGGAAATAGGAGAACATATGAGCTATGAAAGAAATGGAGTTACTTGGGTTGAAGGATTAAGTGGAGGTGGGGGCAGAGTGATGGCAGAGAGAAGAATGGGATTGGTGGGTTAACCAAAACAACTAACCATGCATAAAAATATTCTGTTGAAACTCATCAGTTAGTAAGATAATTTCAGTGCACAACTTTTAAAAATGGAGTTAAACAGAATTATCCTGCTTGGGTAGACAGTACTTTTGTCAGGAGTCTTGAGTAGCTTAAGGAAAATTATAGTGTGAGGTATGGGATCTTCCTTAGCGGTTGTTGGTCAGGGAGACTCAAGAGGTCTCCAAAACATCATTGGCTATCACCATTGCCTTGTTTATCCACCATAACTACACAGACCCTATTTCTGTAGACAACACACACTTTAGCCATAGGACATAAGGAAATAATTCTTAAGACAACCAGTTGGCTAGCTTTTGTGGTGGTGTGGGAAGGTGTTGTGCAAGCTTCTGGGGACTAAAGACATCAATGATCTTACCTGATACCAGGTCCTGTATGCTGCAGTACTATTTTATGCGGTAATTTGTGCTTATTGGTATAACTGTAGCATCATTATTATGGCGTGACTAACCAAAGTCTGATTAAATTTGAGGACTGCTCCAGAGAAGGGAATTTCTTCTCTCTTTCTTTGTTTATTTTCTTTCCTTATGAGATCTTCCAGGTCTATAATACATAATGCTTTCTTTAGGATAACTTTAAATTGGAAATATACTTTTTTTCACCTTTTTCTTTTATTGAGCATAGACTCTTTTCTCATACATATAGCCTGATAATACTCTTTTCCCCTCTACTCCTCTCAGGTTCCTTCCATCCTCTCTCCTTTCTTGATTCATTATCCTTCTGTATCATTAGAAAACAAGAGGCTTCTAAGAGACAATAACAAACATAATAGAATAAAATATAATAAGATAAGGCAAAACTATCATATGGAAGGTGGATATAGCAAACCAACAGGAAGAAAAGAGCCCCATGACCAGGCACAAAAGTCAAAGACCCACTCATTTTAATAGTCAAGAGTCTCATAAAAATATCAAGCTAAAAGTTGTAATATACCTTGCTTATTTGATTCAGAGGGTCTTGTAATCCTGGTGCCCTCCATTCCCTCTGACTCTTACAACCATTCTGCTTCCTCTTCCATGAAATTCCCTAAGCTCTGGAAGGAGGACTTTGATGGAGACCTCCTATTTAAACTCTCTATGTACTGTCTAACTGTGAGTCTCCGTATCTGTTCCCATCTGCTGTGGAGGAAGCCTCTTTAAATGATTGTATAAGGAACTAATCTACGAGTATAGGAGAATATCATTAGGAATCATTTTCTTGATCTTTTTTGCTGCTGCTGCTGTTGCTTTAGAACAGTAGCATTTGGTTTGAGCCCCAGTCTCTGGGCTCTCTACTATGTCCTTAGGCCTGAGCTCTCTTGTTTCTTACCATTGCAGGGTCAGAGAGTAAGAGACCAAGTGCTCAGCCCTAACAACATCTTTCTCTCCCACCACCCCCAAGCCAACATTTCTTAGGGAACATTGAAGAAAAGTCAGAAAGAGTGTAAGGGCCAGATGAGGGGGAGGAGTCCTACTGTGACATGCATCTGTACTGACGGGTGGCTCACTCAGGAACTCCTTTCAGCTGTGTTTACCAGCACACAGATCCTGTAAGTCAAAATTCCATCACAGATGGGAGGGTACTCTCAGGGTATCGTTTTCCACTGAAGAGATATTGACACTTGGTAGCTGATAGCTTCACGGGGGAAGGAGACTTTTCCTGTTTGAGTGGCCACTGGTAGATTTGCCATGCCCTAGTGAATGGCCTCATACCCATACATATTTGGACGTCACTAATTCAACCTAGCAGGTTATTAAAGGAAAAGAGGGACCTAAAGTTCAGAGGATGCCATGTTCAGCAGGGAAATGGGAGGGAAACAGGGGTAGCTATGATCACACTTTCCATTCTACATTTATGGTATCTTTGAGTATAAAGAAAATAAAAAGAAGTTTATATGCCAAAATGAAACTTCTTAGTTCTAAAAGCCCTTGTTGATAATTTATTAGTCACTTAGACATCTGAACCTTGATTTCTATCCCTTGTATAATAAACAGAATAGTGAGAGTAAATCTCAAGATTCTTAAGACAATCTAAATTACAAACTTCATTCAAAATAGTATCTAGCACAGGGTCAAAACTATGTGTATTGGCACTGGTATACAAGAAAAGATACATTTCTGAGTGGTTTCTTTTTGTTGGAAACTGTGATGCAAGAGACCTTTGAAAGAGACCACCACGAAAGCCTCATTATCTTTTCTGGAACATGAAGTATGCCTTGCACATGACTTCCTTCATATTTAAGCTGAAAATGAGATGTCCTAAAAGCACTAACTCTCCCAGTTTCAGGCAAGAGATATTTTTATGTAATGAAAGAATGCTTATTACTTTCAGTGGAGAAAATAGGTAGCAGTAAGTACCTTGAATGCAGCTTGAAATTTCTGTTTCAATAAACTTTTATTTTTAAAATATCTTCTTTAGATTTGATATGTAAAATAAGATTGTTTTAAAAATAAGAAAAAAGAAAACATTCACTTTGTCACATACATCCCCATGTTAAGTTCTTGAGAGTACAATCAATGCTCCTTAACAAGAATAATACATTAAACAGCCATGGGCTTTCATTCGACATTTTGGATTTTCCGATGGCAATAGTTAGTGCCCAAGAAATAACGTCAAGGATATTTTAAGAGACTTAGTGTGGCACTTATTCACACATAGAAGGTAATTTTCAAACATTAATCCTTTAATGAAGAAAATGATCATAGAGGTTTCCTGAATTCTGCCCTACAGAGCCACACCCTGACACAGACCAGCAGTACATCAAATTCCAGAAAACCTCTTCCCTTCCATGTTAGGATTGAGTACATTTTCAGAGGAATCAGTCTTAGAACTGGAGTAATTTCCAGTGTTCACCCTGTGCACTTTAGCAATCAATGTTGCTATCCCGTTTCTTACTTTCTCTTAAGAGGGAAGCTTGTCACCTGCTGTATGAGACTGCAGAGGTGAGAGGAACCAGCAGTGTGATTAGCAAGGCATTAGTGTCAGCCAGATGTCAAAGCTGCTCCTTTCTGCTGGTGACAGGAAGTGAAGCGCATGGAAATCAAGCCACATGTCATTTAAAAGTCCTGTATGACAGCTTTCATTCGTTGTCTTCTGTAGGAGGAGGCCTGCTTGTTTGTCCTGGCAACCCAGCTAGCTTAGCCCCGAAATAACCACACAGAAACTGTATTAATTAAATCACTGCTTGGCCCATTAGCTCTAGCTTCTTATTGGCTAACTCTTATATCTTAATTTAACCTATCTCCATTAATCTGTGCATCATCACAAGGTCATGGCCTACCAGTAAATTTTCAGCATGTCTGTCTCCTCTCCAGCAGCTCCATGGCATCTCCCTGACTCTGCCTTTCTTTCTCCCAACATTCCCTTTAGTTTTCCCTGCCTACCTAAATTCTGCCCTATCAATAGGCCACTGCAGTTTCTTTATTCATGAATGGCAATCACAGCACACAGAGGGGACTCCCACATCAGTCTTCACACAAATAAGAGGAAAAGATAAATTGGTATTTGTTCATTATTCTTCAAATGGGCAAAATTTCACACTTGCATCTTTGTTGAAGTGACCGTTTTCATCATCTGCACTTCAGTGGTCTAACGAGTGGTGTTATTTTGTTTGTGCTTTAGCAAATAAAGCTTGCCTGAAGATCAGAGGGTGGAGCTAACCATTAGTTAACTACAGAGGCCAGGTAGTGGTAGCACACACCTTTGATCCCAGCACTTAAGATCTCATGCCTTTAATCCCAGCACTAGGAAGGTGGAGATAGGAATATAAGGTGGGTGGAGATAGGATCTCTTGGCCATTCAGTTTGAGGATTCCTAGAGACATAGGCTCAGCCCATTCAGTTTGAAGATTAGGTAGAGGTAAGAAGTCTCTCTAGTAGCTGGCTGTACTGCTTTTCTGATCTTTCATATTTCACTCCCTAATATCTGGCTCTGGGTTTTTGTTATTAAGACCAATTAGATTTGCACTACACATACATGCTCTGGCTATTAGGTTTAGTTTTTTACTTACTCTCTTGTTGATCTTGCCATGCCTGGGCGGCGTTGGTCAGCAAGTATATTGAGAAATATTGTTGAGAAAGTTGTCTGCAGCATAAAATACAGACAGTTACTGAGAACATATAACATGGAGGTGTCATTTTGGAAACTATGAAGTTTGTTTTGTACACAATGCAATGTAAAGTATCACAAAAGATTCACTATACAGTCTAGATTACTGCAGTATTTTGTTGTAGATGTATACTTGTAATGTTTACAGACATTGGTGACCTCCAATACATGCAGTTTATTAGAGTATTAGGCTGTCCAATTAAGAGCACTTGCTGTTCTTGTAGAAGACCTGGATTTGGTTCCTACAACCCATATGACAGCTCACAATTGTCTGTAATTCCAGATCCAAGTTATCAAATATTTTCTTTTGGGCTCCGTGGGTGCTAGGCACACATGCACTGTGCATACTTAAATGGAAACAAAACACTCATACACATAAAATGAAAATATAAATATTCAAAATAAAGATATAAATATCTGAGCTTTTAAAGTGGGAAATGTTGCTATTTAAGACCATATTTACTTTTTAAATTTATAGTTCTGGACTGTAGTTTTATTCGTGATTATCACCATGATGGTCACCAGACCTCAACCACACAGGTTGCTCTCGTTGTAAATCTGTTTTACAACAAGTGGTCACTTCATAAACATGATGCATGCAAGACTCACTTCCTGTGCTGTTCTCTCTGGCCTGTTGGGAAGGAAATGTCTGCATCTTTAAACAAAGTCCCCTTTTGTCTATACATCTGGCCTGCCGTTTCCAGACAGGGTGTCACCAAAGAAGTTGGCAAATAGGTGTAGGAAAGTATCTGCTTTTGCTGCGGATCCAGGTCACCAGGGAGAGAAGCCGTCTAGCTTCCAGCTTCTAGGCTTGTTGGCATGTAAAATTTCTTATGACAGGGCAACAGTAAGTGTCTCCCTGGTTTCAACCTTCTAGTAAGAAAAGACTGGATACTTTTTGCTGTGCAGTGTTTTTAGAGGGAAGAACAGAAGATAAGGAGTAAAACATGCTCTGTCCTTCAGGATTTGCAGGCCTAGTATCCAGTACCATGACACTTCCGGATTATTATTCTATGGTACACTACATGCTATAAACTGGTGACATTTTTCATTAAAATACTATTCCTTTTACTATGATGACAACCTGATTGACTGGTTTCCAATGCCCAGGGGATCTAGTAAACACTTTCTTGGTAGAAAGAGAACAGAGTGAAGATTCTAAGATCTTGGCAACCTTCTGTGATTGTGAGTTGATTCACTCAAATCTAAAGAGCATAAATGTTTACAGAGGAAAGAAACTTTAAGAGCATTTATGTTCTCTCTTACATAGATCTGGAAATTGAGAACTGGGGGTGGCGTGACTTTCCAAAGCTTCTGATTGCAAGTTTATCTAGGTTGAGATAGTCTTCCCACACTGGATTACTGTAGAGTAAATGGAAGTAACAGAGAGCCTCCCACATTTGATTATTCTAGTTTCAGTAGAGAAAAAAATGTTGTTTCTGAACAGGCAAATCTGAGACATCTTGCTCCAGTAGGTTACTCTCAAAGGCCTTAGCTCGAACCACCAGGAGTTTACTCTGGAGTTAGTGAAATCAGAATCCAAACTCAGCTGCTTGACATTGGAAATTTTGAGTGATGTATCTATGCTTCTGGTTTCTAATATTTAAAATGAGGCTATTAATAGCCCAATCATACCTAACCTACAGGGATAATGCAGTGACTCAGTGACTAATAGGAGCCACCCATTAAATCTTAGATACTAATTAAATGCAATTTCTTTTTCTCTTTCATGTCTTTGCAAATGTATCAGATCTGATTTATTTCCTTGCTCTTGTGTACTGGTTTTGTCTATAGGCAAGACTAGCTGAAGCACTCTTGACAGCAATGAGCACTACAGGAGGAGCAGTAAGGATGAGCATTTTTTTTAGGAGTGTGGCCCTTGGTAGGTTGTCCATGCTCCAGTGGATTTCCCTATCCCTATGCACTAATCAGACTCAAAGGGCTATAAAACCTACAACAAAAGAGGAGATGAAATTGGCAGAAGGGGAGTCTGGGAGAAGTTGGAAGACATGAGCAAAGATATGCTCAAAATACACTTGACACATGTATGGAGCTTCCAAAGAATAAATTAAAGAAGAAATTGTGGAGCCTCTAAAATGTGGGCCCATTTCCACCTTGTCTGATGGTAGGAGAGTTGGAGGTTCCTCTAAGTGACTGAAGAACGTATTGCATATCCCAACTCAGGATGTGATTGCTTGATTCTTTTGACATTAAGATAACTGCGCTCAATCCTGACAGATGGTCAGGATATGAAAATGTACTTCTGTTCCTTCTTTTGTAATTATGAGGTCACCTGGGGAGGGGCTGCCTTCAGCATATGTGATCTACAGCAACTTCTCTACCTAGACAACAGATGCTAATGATTTGATATTTTAAAATGATAAAGTGATTGACTGTTTGAGTCATCCTTTGTATCATCTTAATAAAGTTTTTTTGTTACCTTCTGTTCCCATTTACATTGGGTATAAAAGGTATGGAAAAATAAATGCAGGCGATTTCAGTTATCCCTGGAATACCCTCCTGCTACTCTTCTATGGTTTCTTATTATTCTTTTTTATGAATCTTCATATTCTTTACTTATATTTCTAAATCCTATGCCCCTACCCTCATAAGAGGCCGGTCCTTGAGAGTATATTTAGTTCTTAGTAATGGCTTTTTAATTCTTGTACCATCTACGATTGTTTTTCTTAACACGGAAATTTGAATCTCTTAATTCCTAATGCTTCAGTCTTGACTCTTGGTCAAGATGCTCCTACTACAATAATTGGCTGTGACTTAGTATGGGAGTGAGTGGTCTCAAAGAGAGAGGCTATAAAATGAGTCCCGAAACCCACCTCCTAGCAGGCGGAAAGACTGACCTCATGAGTTTGCCACCATATTTTCTGTTACCCTCCAGCCTCACTCATATTCTGTGCCCTGTAGGAACACATTTTTGCTAGAGAAAGCAGGGACAGACACATCACTCTCAATTCCACGAAACACATCAAGCTTATCTGGTGTGATTTCCTTGATGAAAAACATTAATCATCAGTTTTTCAGGTGGAATTTAGTCCCCGTTTTGTACTGTCCTAAAGACTCATGTCCTAAGCTGGTCAGCATCATCACTAGATCCAGCTGTCTATACTTTCCCCGCCTCATTCTAACGAATTTCTATGCTTTCATTCTCTTTTCTTTTGCCCAACTGAATTATCTTTTGATCCAACCCAGCACTTAGTCAAACAGTAGCCACATATACACCCTTAGCGCTGACATTTCCAAGTGCCCCAATTTCTGTCCTTGCATTTGCTGTAAACTAGTGGTAGGAGGGGGAATCTTGCCAGTAGTTTCTAATAGGGCATGAAAAGTGTCTAGGCGTCTAGAGGACAGTTCTGTCCTCTGTCCCAGATTGTCATTTGTAGTGCCTAGCACACATATCCTGCCCGCATAACTGCAGCCCAAATTGCGGAAATAATGAGTTGAAACGAGACCCAGGAAATGATAAAATCCCCCCCGAAGTAGTACTGCATTTGAGAAAGCCAGCAAACTAAATGGAACAGCAGAACCAGGCATCCTTTGCTGAGATGTTTTTCATCGCATGACTTAGGTACAAAGTGGGGAAAAGAATGAGGAGTGCTTGTGGCGTGACTAAGGAGAACCTCAAATGAGAGGTTCTCTGGGAGGATCAGGAATTCCCAGAAAGCAAGGCAGAGGACAGCTTTTTACACAATCCTTCCTGGGGTTGGAATACCCAATACTTAACACGATGACCATAGCCTTGGCCACATTCCCTTAAGGGAAATCTACCCTGACTGAACCAAGCTTTACCATGTGGCCAAACATTTTCATCCTCCCTTTGCCTTCACCATTACTGAAAACACTTTTATCTTTTTCTCTTCGAACACATGAAGCTTGATGTCTTGTGACTTTATTTACTCCACTGTTGCACAGGTGGTAAGAAAAGAGAATTTATGTTATAGTGTGTAATGATTCTTTCTATGACTATGAAAATGAGTAGGAAGATATCCAACTTTTAAAAGAAATGGCACAAAATACATTAGATTAAAAAGGAAACAGGTGCTTCCTAGCATGCCCTTTGCTATGGGATCAAATCCATTACCACCATGATTCCTCTGGTCAAGAACTTATTAATGGCAGGATCAAGAATGTGCTTGAGTCTGCTAAACCCACCACACTGTATACAAAGGATATTGCAATCAAAGTAAATGTTACTTTTTACAATCCTGGATAGTAAATGTTAATGGTACTTACATTACACACTGTGCTGACATAAGTTATTTAGGCCACACAGGGCTTTATGGAATGAACTTGGAGAGTTTTAGTTTGCTAGACAGCCAAGATGATCTTTAGTACATAAGGTAGTAGGCTAGAGCTTTGAAATTAGCTGTAAGAGTTGTTTTCAGATTCAAGTGAAGATATTAACTTACCCAGAAAGTTCTGAGTGGGAGTAATGTGTAGTCCGGTTAGAAGGGGAGGGAGACATGCTCTGATAACCTCTGCTAACAGAATATTTCTCAAATTCCCTACTTAATGCTGTGCTCTTGATATGAGTATCTCTGCTAGGAGAGAATAAAAACCTGACCAGACTAACACAAGAGTGCTTTTGTTACTAGCAGTTTATAGTTTCTGTTGAATAAAAGTAGATCATGGAGATATGGAAGGGAATAAAGAGAATAGACATTAATGCAAGCTTTTAAAACACTAGTCAAGATTTATCTATTTAAGTCTTTATAAAGATTTAACTAAATATTATAGATTATACTGGACTGAGACCATCTGGCACAATCTTATTATATAACTCTATGCAAATTAGAAAAGGCTTTGGGAAATCTCTAACTAAGCAAACGAAACACTTGTATAATAAAAGTTTCAAGTTTTTGAAGAAAGAAATTGAAGATGTCAGAAGATGGAAAGCATCTCCCACATTCATGGATTAGTAAGAGGAACACAGTAAAAATGGCCATTCTGCCAAAAGCAATGTACAAATTCAATGTAACACTCACTGAAATTCCTTATCTTCACAGATAATGTAAGGACAATTTTCAACTTCAGATGGTAATATAAAAAACTCAGGATAGCTAAAACAATCCTGAATAGTAAACAAACAAACAAACAAACAAAACCTGCTAGAAGTATCACCATCCCCAATTTAAAGTTGTGTTACAAAGGAATAGAAATAAAGTCAGCATAGAGTTTGCACAAAAATAGCCACATGGATCAGTAGATTTGAATTAAAGACCTAGAAATAAATTCATGTATGTATGGAAACCTGAGTTTTGAGAAGGAGGGCATAAGCACACAGTGGAAGGAATACAGAATCTTCAACAAACTGTTGGTCAAACTGAATGGCTGCAGGTAGGAGAATGCAAATAAAGGCATTCCTGTCGCCTTACCTGAAACTAAACTCCAAAACGATCAAAAACCTCAATATAAAACCAGATACACTGATCCTAATAGAAGAGAAAGTTGGACATAGTCTTGAACTCATTGGCACAAGAAAAGATTTTCTGAACAAAACACTATTTGCAACAGACACTAAGACTAACAATTCATAATTGGGACCACATGAAACTGAGAAACTTCTTCATGGTAAAGGATACTGTCATTCAGAAAAAGCAGAATTCTATAAATTGGAAGAAACTTTTCACCAGTTATACATCTAATAGAGAACTAACATCCAGAATATATAAATACCCACTTACTTGCCTTCTGGATGACAAGAATACATGCAGACAGAAGACTGCATACATAATAAATATATAAATGAATGAATGAATGAATGAGATTTATTGTAAGCATTGCTAAGATCAACAGAACAAATGACAGCTCATGCTGGTGAGGATGTGGAGTAAGGAAACACTTCATCCATTGCTCGTGGGAATGCAAACTTGCCCAGCCATTATGGAAATCGGTGTGGCAGTTCCTCAGGAAAATGAGAATAAATCTACCTCAAGATTCATCTTACCACTCTTGCATATACCCAAAGAATACTCCATGCTACTATGGAGACACTTGCTCAACCATGTTCATTGTTGCTCTATTTATGATAGATAGAAATCAGAAACAACCAACATATCCTTCAACAGAATGGATAAAAAAATGTGGAACATTGGAATATTACTCAGTCATTAAAAATGACATCATGAAATTTGTAGATCAATGGGTGGAACTAGAAAAAAAATCATCCTTAGTAAGGTATCCCAAACCCAGATAAACAAATGTAGTATGTTTTCACTTATATGTGGATCTTAGCTATGAAATCAATGGTAACCAAGATCGAATTTATAGAACTGCAAAGGGTAGGCATAAAATAAGGGACCAGAGGGAAGAGCTAGGTTTCATTAAAAAGATAAGTATAATAGATAGTGATTGATGGGGGATAGAATGAGAGGACAAAGAGGGAAGAGGCAGAGAAGAGGGGCTTATGGAAGGGAATTCTTGGAGAGAGCTGAAGTATGGGGTACTTCATGGGTAGTATTAAAACTTAATATAGCCGGGCGGTGGTGGCGCAAGCCTTTAATCCCAGCACTCGGGAGTTTGAGGCCAGCCTGGTCTACAAGAGCTAGTTCCAGGACAGGAACCAAAAAAGCTACGGAGAAACCCTGTCTCGAAAAATCAAAAAATAAAAAAAAAACTTAATATAGTAGAAATTTTAGAAAATATATGCATATGTGAAGGTGATCTAAATGAAATCACCAAATAATGGGGGAGACAGAGTCTCATCTGGCCATCTCTTGTCAACAAACCAATCTTCCAGTATTGGAATTCCATAATATAATTGAGTTATTGACCAAAGGGGCCTCACGGGAATCTTTAAACAATCCAGAGTGTTGCCAAGACTATCGGTTGCCTCTCACAAACTGACAAAAGGGCACATTGTTGAAGCCAACATCTACACAACACGTTGAACACGAAGTCCTTTCTGTACTTCTATAAGTTTATGTTTTGTTCAGCAGCTCATGTAAAATGGCTACACCTGGTATGTTGTCAGAATCTCAGGTACAATTGAAGTTTTTATGTTGCAAAATTTTAGAGCAGGATAGAGATAAAAATCACTATCTATTATGTGCTTCGTCTGACTCAGATGTTGTCTTTGGCACAATCTCACGACTATCAAAGACCCAAAGGCAAATGAATGTTATTAGAACTACCCACTAAAGGAGAGGGCAAAATTAGTATTTGAACCAAAACTGACTGATATCAAACTCCTGGATCTTCAGATTCTCATAGACCACGTAATAAATATAAAAGATACTAGCTTTATTAATGATATATTTTATGCAACACATACTCATCTATGTTTATTGGTTGAACTTTAGGTTTTAAAAATATCATCTCTTTTCTGAGCATTTTCACTACAAAGAAAAATGTAAATATTTGAAGATAACTACATGTTTAATTTAGTTTAAACATTATATAATATATATATGTATTAAAGCATCACATGGCACTAAGTAATGTGTAAAATTTTTATGATTTTATGAATCCATTAAAATTAATTTAAAAATATCCCTTTAGGGCTGATGAGATGGCTCAGCTGGTTGTCACATTTGTTGTTAAACTTGATGGCCAGAGTTCAATCCCTGAGACCCACGTGGTGGAAGGCAAAACCAAGTCCACAAGTTGTTCTTTGATTTCCACAGTATGCTATGTCACACACATGCTCTCTGAGACCCACGTGGTGGAAGGCAAAACCAAGTCCACAAGTTGTTCTTTGATTTCCACAGTATGCTATGTCACACGCATGCTCTCTCTCTCTCTCTCTCTCTCTCTCTCTCTCTCTCTCTCTCTCTCTCACACACACACACACACACACACACACACACACACACATTAAGCATTCTCTCTTTTCACATTCCTGACATCCCTGGGAAGATTATACCTGCATTAACTACTGTGCTTATAACTGTGACAGGAAATCTGACAGGTTGAACTTGAAGGGTGAGGATAGACCTGGGCTTGTTAATCCAGGGAGTTCAGTTCATCATGGACTGATCCTTTGCCCCTGGATCTGTGGTGAGAGGCAGAGAGCATAATGGCAGTGGCAACAGGTGTGGAAGTCAGAACAACCTGTGGGAGTCGGTTCTCTTCTTCCACCATTCTGGTTCAATGATTTAGCTCAGGTTGTCAGGCTCAGCACCAAGAACCTTCCCCCAATGAGCCATTTTTTTGATCCATAATCATACATTTATTAATTTTTCTCTTCGATATGGACTTAAACTTGAAACATGTTACCCATAATGGAGGGAACGGGCGTGACAGGATCAGCAATGGAAATGACTTCTCTAAAGCCAAATGTAGCCCATCATTCTGACATTGTATTCTAGCCATATATTAGATATAAAGCAAAGCCTGTATTACAGTTGTTCCTAAGAATAAAGCTTAAAAGCATCTTAGGCGAGTGAACTGTACTAACAGTGTCAGGAGGGGCAATGGCACAGGGAGAATTCATTTCAATTGACTTTAAACCACAACATCTGACTGTATAGTCTAAGGATAAAATGGGAAACCACAGAGACTTCTAAACTATTCAGTAGGGATTTTTTATCTCTGGAAATATTAACACTGGCAGTTTGATACATATATACACACATATATATGATTTATGCTTATGTTTTCATGAACTAAGATATTTTCAGAAAAATGAAAAGGAGTTAATAAAATACAGAAGCCAAAGCAGTGGAAACACTGGGCTCTTTGTTTGAGTTGGTGAAAATATCAGCATGAGCTTAGGAATAATATTTATTTTAAAAAATATGTATTTTCTCACTTATTTCACTAAAAACCTTGAAGCAATGAATACCAAGAAACAATGAATACTCTTGCTAACCAGGCTGCGGTTTAAAAGAAATATACTACCCAGTAAAAGTATCCAAGACTCCTTGGAAAACTGCTGATTTCAGGTCTGGAAGAAGAGAATGTACAAGATTAATTTGGAAAATGTCATTGTTACTGAATATGGAGAAATTATTAAAGGAAATTATGTGACATAAGAGAAAACATATCAGTAAACTTGATGGTGTCTTCTTGGCTGAAGTTGAGAGAACTCAGGTGTGGACAGGGAAAAAAAATTCCAGGAATCAATTACATTTAATAAAAAGATTTTTAAATTAATGGATTTTAATGATACTTTGAAGTAGAGATTCTTTATTCATTTGTTATTTTATCATATCAGCAAAAAGTAACATATACACTTGTCTTCTGATCCAAGCAGACAAATTATAAAACTCTTATTTTTTTAGATAATTATAGAAAACTGAACAATGAACTGTCAAGCAAGTCCTCTTGCCTTACTGAGGCACGAGGTGTTTTCCCAAGTCTCCACTTGCTGATTTTCATATTGCTTTATCAATAAACAAGTCAAATGAACCCGGTCTAGCTGCAAAAACATAAGTATTGCAATGGGAAATCAGAAATACATTATTGATACTCTCCTTATTTCTGATGAGAGTTTAATATGCAGCCCGCTTTTCTCTAGACAACATATCAGGTTACTGTTAAAATGACATGATGTAACTGTTCTGGGACTGGCTGATAATGTCAAGGCACTCGGAGACATTCTGGCTACTTTGAGCAATTTGTTTAAAATTGTTCAGTACTGGATAGGTGGGATATCTCAGTATGTAAAGGCATTTGTCACCAGGTTTAACTACCTGAGTTAGACTCCTGGGACCAACAAGGGTGAAAAGAACCAGCTCCACTAGCACTCGGGAGGCAGAGACAGGTAGACCTCTGTGAGTTCGAGGCCAGCCTGGTCTACAAGAGCTAGTTCCAGGACAGGAACCAAAAGCTACAGAGAAACCCTGTCTCGAAAATCAAAAAAAAAAAAAAGAAGAAAAAGAACCAGCTCCAGCAAGCTGTCCTGAAACCTCCAATGTACACACACACACACACACACACACACACACACACTGCCGAATTAAAAGCAGTTTTAAAAAGTTAAAATTGTCCAGTTTCCTTCTTTTTAGCTGAAAAAAATAAAAGTAGAATTTTGCTTCTGCCACTTCATGGTAAGAGCAATAAATTGACTAACAAATAAGAGGTAAAATACTAAGGAAATAGGAGAGTGAAGGGAAGTGGTATTCAGGAGAAGAGGAGTGAGGGATTAAGACAGGGGAGCAGGGAGGACCATAGTATAAACCAAAGAGATCAAGAAGGAGCGCTAAGGGAAAAGGGAAAGACACTGGGTGGGAAAGAGGAGTCTGGGAGAAGCAGAAGGGTAAGAGGGAGGAGGGCAGAGAAGAGGAGGAAGAGGAGGAAGGGAGAGGAAGCAAGAGTGGGGCCTGAAAAGGGGTTTCTACTTGTAGGCTAAGAAACCTGGTCTTAGTCAAGGTTGTACTCGTAAATAATTGAGTGGGCTTCTTTAGCACATACAGACTTTACCATAAGTGGGTATCCATTTGGAAGCATGTACTAGATTTTCAGTTTGTGTTATATGTCCAACATCAAGCCAAGCAGAAATAGTCTTAGGGCAACATCAGGATCACCACTTCACTCAGGTCCCGTGTGTGATGCTTATGGCACTGAGGCAGAAGAAAAGTCTTGTTACTGTAACCTTACAGGGTTTTTATCCTTGGCTCCCAAATCAGCATATCCCAAGACAGCATTTTACTGGCAAAGGCCAGGACTACTGCCTGTGGCCTGGCTTCAGGAACACTCGGGAATCTGCTTTTATTTAAGGGAGAAGGTTTTTACTTCCCTCAAAGGCCATGATGTGGGAAGTTTCTCACACATGAAGATTCAAGAATGGCACTGGAAAAGAATCGTGAGTGCTTATTATAATGTAAGATAGTGTTTGGTGATATATTAGTTTGTGGAAAATGCATATTGCTATTAAAATAGTCATAAAACTCTAGGCTTAGCTGACATAATATGTCTCCATTCCAATAGTTCAAGGGATATCTTATGGTGTTAGAAAGAGATGGAAGCCAACAACAACTTTCCTTTTTTGTTTCTACACAGAGACCAAGGAATCCTTTGTATCAAAAGTAGCTTGTACAAAAGAAAGTCCTATGTCTCAAATGAGGAAGTATAGGTGTCAAGCTTTTGGTGCTGGCTAAACGTCTAGTTTCTTGTCTCTAGAGAGACACCAGAAGCATAATTCCTTATCAGCCTGATCAAAGATCGTTCTTTTAGCAAACCTGCTGGCTGGGGGCAAGCGTTGCTTTGCCCTAATAGGCAAGGAAGCAGTTCATTTGTACTGCAATGGAATGCTTTGCAGCAGCACAGCTGGGCCGTGCAGATCTCACTTCCTTGATATTCCACAGCCTGCAGTTCACTTTTGCCACACCGGTAGGTGACATGGAGAAGTGAAAATATCATAGCCAAATTTAAGGAGGGATACACAGCAAGCCTCTTTTTGGTTTGCATCACTAATTCAGTCATAGCTTTCCTCCTGCTAGGAAAAGTTCCTCTACCTCCTAAAACTCTGCTTCTTTCAAGATAATTTACAATTGTGGAAACCACACAGATCGCTGAGGTCAGGGAGCCACAGAGAGACCACATCCTTTGTTTTCATTTCTCAGCTCCAAGTATCTTAAGCTGCTTATCGTGCCTGGATCCAAGATGTGCACATCAGCCCTGAAGCCAAGTTGTATAAGAATGTCTCCTTTGGCACCATGTCTGCTCTGTCAATACCAATCAATGGCTTAGTTGTCTTCTGATAAACCAAGTCACCCTAAAGAGGTCTCCGGAAACCATGTTTGTCTCTGGGCTGGCAGAGGAAAACGTGAGAATGGAATGTTCTTGAGAATTACCTGAAGAAGGAAGCTGTGCCTGATTTGCGAGGGGAGAGGAGAGAAGAGGGGAGGGAAGGGAAGGGGAGAGAGAGAGAGAGAGAGAGAGAGAGAGAGAGAGAATATCATTAATATCTATGCACAGATACTGCAAAGTTGGGATCTGAAAACTATTCTGTTTCCCTCACAAGCTCAAGTGGGATCAAAGAGAGGGCTGGAAATGTAGGGAGGATTTATTGTTCACTAGAGTCAAGCCAAACCTTAAGGAAGAACAGTTTTCTATTCAATCTCTGGGTTTTTGTTTTCACACAGCTGGGGTAATTAGGTATGGTCCAGGGAAATTTATTTCTTGGACTAGAAAAGGCAATACAAGTCTCAGCTGGGTTTGGAACTCCTTGCTCAAAAGATCTTTATATTTCCCAAGATGCCTAGCCTATCTACAGAGGGCAGGAGACTGGGATTGGACTTGTCCTGAAAGATCAAACTAAAAGTTTTATAAATATTTGGAACATTTTCTTTTTCTTATTTTCTTAGTACAAAGACAACAAGGTGATATATTTAAGGCATACAATGTGGTGTTTTGACATATATATGTACTATGAACTACTAAATCAAGGAATTAACAAAATTCTTACCACCTCACCTTCTACATATATCATTTTATGATATAAGACAATTATGATCTTTTAGAAACATTCAACACACTTTCCTTTAATAGTAACAATAATCATCATGTTATGTAATAGGTCTCGAGAATGTTTCCCTCCTGTGTAACAGTGTGATCAGGGTTCTTGTCTGCTGCTGCCCCTTCCCCTAGCCTTCCAGCCCTCAGTTCCCATAACTGCTATTATTCTCTCTGCTTCTGAGAGTTCACTGTTTGAAAATTTCACATAAGACTGAGATCATGCAGCCTGCTTTTTTTCTGTGCCTGTCTCGTTTCTCTTAGCACAGTGTCCTCCAGGTTGCTGGGAACAGTTTAAACACTGGAACAAAGTACACAGAGCAGCTGTAGAAGAACGATGTGTTTGGGGTGGTCCATGGCTATGTCTATAATATGCACACAAACTACCCTATTTTGCTTTCTGCTACTGTGTTAAACATGATGGCGAAACACAACTTGGGGAGAAAAGGATTTATTTTATCTTAATAGTTTGCAGTCCATGAGGAAGCAGAGTCAGGGCAGCAGTTCAAGGTAAGAACCTAGAGGCAAGGATTGAGACAGAGGATATTGAAGAAGGCTGCTTATCAGCTTGACCTGGACATTCTCATTGTGCTTTCTTATACACTGAGGACCACCTGTCCAGGGGTGACACTGTGTCCAGGGATTAGGGCCCTCCCACACCATTTATTAAGAAATGCCACACAGACTTGTCTAGATGTCAGTCTGATGGAGGGATCGTCACAAATGAGGTTCCTTCTTCTTTGATGACCTTTGCTTGTGTCATATTGACAAAAATCTAACCAGCCCATAGACTGACAACTGGCGCATTCCTATTTATTAGCTACATCAACCCGCCTTGTCGGACATATGGCAACTATTAACATTAAAGACAGATTTCTTGACCCAGTTGAGTGGTATTGCAGCCATTTTCAGTTTGAGATCCATAGGTCCAGATGCCAATCTAGAACAGAAGCACACAGCCAGAGGTTCTCAGACTGTGGGGTTGCAACCTCTTCATGTTGAATGACCCTTTCACAGAGGTCACCTAAGACCATCTGAAAACACAGATATTTATATCACAGTTCATGACAGTAACAAAATCACAGTTCTGAAGTAGCAATAAAAATAATTTTATGGGTGGGATCACTACAACATGAGGAACTGTATTAAAGGGTCACGGTATCAGGACGGTTGAGAACCACTGCTCTATATGACGCCAGTACAAGAAGGTACTAGACCATCAGCATGTGTTTAACAAACAAAATCAGCGACAGGACTTGCTTTACATCACAGCTGAATTCCTCAACAGGTGTACATACTAGAGCTCACTGATTTTTATTCTAAGGCAACGTGAGTTTCAACAGACCCGGAGTCTCTTTAATCCCACACACAGTTAGACATGAAAGTCTCACAGATAAGCAGTGCCTTTGTAATCAGCGGTCCTCCATGTTTGCTTTCCTTGACTCTCTCAGTACTAGGAAGAAGGTAAATACTGACCGATTCTACTTCAAAACTCTCCTTCCTTTTTCCTGTGAAAAATTGAAAGATGGACAAGCAATGGACTCCAGCTGCTTTCACTCAGTGATGGATCAGAAGACTGAGAAAAAGTTGCCATGGTGAAGCAGGTGTGGGCTGTCATGGCCTCTGCAGACACAGTACCTCCTTTTCTTCCTGGAGCCAGAGGCTGGCTAAGGGACTCCATATCTCGCCCTCACACAGAACCGTGATACTTTCTTGTATGTGTGGTGAATGTGCCTCCTCTGTGCAGGTAGGTCTCAGTCAGTAGTGGGGCAATAAAAACCGTGATAGAACAACATAATTACAGATGTTAAGAAGACTAGACGCGGCTTTTCCAGAGGAATATATGTACTTCCACATGCTGAATAGGGATCGTCTCTGGTTTACTCACATTTCCATGCGGACTTTGGAGGCATTTGGTTTGGAACTGAGTAAGGGTTTATATTGTTGATTGTATTTTAACCTCAGATGCCCAGAGCTTCTTAGAATTTCTACAATCAGATACGTTGTCAGCGGGTATAAAATAACAGTGTAGGCAGGGTACTCAGTTTTTGAAACGGTTTTGAGTTTCTCCTTGTCCTTGTATCCCAATCACAGAATTGTAGACTGTTTTAATGAATTTGAGTTTTCTAAATCCAAATAGCCCAAGCTCTAAGCAGTGGGATTTTGAACTGGTACTTAAAAGGTAAACTCATATTTCGCGAACTTAGTTACTTTGTGCCCGTGCTATTAGCATCCGCTGTGGGTACCACTTTTAAAGGGGCAAGAAAATATACTCTTCCTGAGCTCCACCACTGTATTCACCAACGTTTGGGTTCAATGTCAGGGAAACCGATATGGTCAAAGTGATATCTCCCTCCTCGGGTTCTCTGACTACTTCTCAAAGGTTCAGTTTCTCTTGCTAAAACGTGTGTTTTATAAGAGCAATTGCTGGTCTCATGTGTGCTGTCAGAAAGATGCAATTTTTTAGTGGGTTACAATAACTACAGCACATCAACTGTGAGCTTACAGCCTGGAATACAGGTAATTTCCTCTTAGACATGCCCATTAAAGGGACCTTTCTCCCTTTTTACAAAGGCGGTGGGTTAGGTTGCTTTGCCTTTGCGGGGTGAGCCTGTTTATTGGCAGAGGGGGCATGTTTTCTCATCCACCTCTCTAGCTGAGAAACACCTCTTTCTCCATTGCAAGATGCTCTATATCCAGCTTCTTACAACAGGCCCACACATGCTTACTATTGAATTTGGGGTTCTCTGACCATCTGAACCCCTCCCCCCCAGGAAAGGTTTCTGAACATACAAGTCTAAGCATGAATTCAAAGTCAAATGTGTAATGAACCTGAGATGCTTCTGGCTTTGCTAGACTGTGTCTCATCCCCAGCCTCATCACAGCCTTGATTCCAAACTCACAACAAGCAGTTCACACTGCATGCGCCATCCCTCTGCCCAGTGCAGTTTACCCTGCTGGAACACTGAGGCTGCTGTACTTCATGAACTATGGAGATCTCACTGTGCTATTATCTTCTGCCCTTAGAGAAACATGATGGTTTAATTGAGGAAAATAAAAACGTAGCCCTTTCCTCCTGTCATTACTCAGTAAGGATCAAATTAGCACATTGTTGCAATCAGGTTAGGATACTTTTTTTTTTTTTTTTGGTTTTTCAAGACAGGGTTTCTCTGTGGTTTTGGAGCCTGTCCTGGAACTAGCTCTTGTAGACCAGGCTGGTCTCGAACTCTTACTTTTAAAAATTGCTATTTGAGTTGGAGATATGAACTTCATACAAGAAGGGATAAAAGAATTTTGGCTGGTATTTGGACAGAAATTCCAATAATATTTTAGGCAAAGTTCCCTAGGGGGATATATTTATATATGGAAATAAATTAGAATTCAATAAATTATCTTAAAATAATCACAATGGCTCAAAGGTTAAGAGCATTGCCTGCTCTTCCAAAGGTCCTGAGTTCAATTCCCAGCAACCACATGGTGGCTCACAACCATCTGTAATGAGGTCTGATGCCCTCTTCTGGCCTGCAGTCATACCCACAGACAGAATATTGTGTACATAATAAATATTTAAAAATAATAATAATAATAATCACAACGGTAAGCGTATTCTGGCTAACTGAGAACACTGTAGTTACTTGGAGCATTTGACCTCAGTGATCAAAATAGTTCCACCATAGCGGTCTTTCCTTGCATGGTGATGATTGGTCGGTATTCTGTCCGTAAGTCCAGCTATCTCAGTAGTCCCCGTCTCAGACTGTTGTAAGGTTCCTGGAGAGCTGCTGGTTTCTAGTCTGCCTCCTGAGCTTGGAGACTCTGGTTCTGGGGTGAAGGAATCACCACCAGATTATCTCTGTAACAAGAGGAGAGAGCAAGCAAGAAAAATGCTGATCAACTACAATATGCGAAGCCACTTTGTAGTCTACACTATCAAATCTTTGACCCAGATTTAATTATTTGTATAGAAGTAAACAAACACATCCATCTCATTAGCAAGCTATTATGTTTTTATTTTCATCAAATGACAGAATTATACACACACACACATATACACACCAAAACGTTTTTTTAATGGGACTTTATAACTAAAATATGATCAGTAAATGTTTGGTATTTTACAGAGCTATACCCTGACTTGGTGTAAGCTTTCTTAGTTGGAAAGAGGCTGTAAGTGAGAACAGTTTAAGAAGCCTTGCTCTGTGGGCTGGAAGTATCTTTAACAGGCAAAAGTCCTCTGACATACTATATAACAACCCTGATGGGACACAGACTCAGAGGGTGCCACTAATAAGACATGAAAAGGTATGCCTCAGTGGAAAGGGGATCTGAAAACCCTCTATTGCTTCAAGAAATGGATAGGACAGTTAACGTACAAAAGCACAGTGTTTGGAGTCCTCCAGGGATGGAGCTGTCAGGGTGTCATCCAGCAGTGTACCAGCAAGTGTCCCATCCTGTGCATTTTCGCCTGCCTGTCACTGTCCCCAATGCACGTCACTGTTCTACGTCATGCAGAATCTGTGCATCACCAGGCAGACTTCTGGAGAAGTGCACTTGGTGGTATCTTTCGCAGGCTGAGAAAGCATTACACACTGAAACACATGGACTTGGCAGTAGCTGAGTCTAATATGTAGCTTTGAAATATAAAGAGTCCATTTAATGATTGAATTAACTTCCAATAACTCTTGGCAATGAGAAAATGCTTCTCCTGCCTCACCAGAAGCGTGGTTTTTGATTGTTAGTGATGGTTTCTGGCTTCAGAAGCAGTGTGTACACGTGTTTTAGAAACGCATGTGTGCATGACGCCATGGGTCTGTGCCAGAATGTTCTGGTGTGTTTAGTACCACGCTTACACTTTCACAGACACCATCAATGGCTGGGAATATGCAGGAAGGCAAACTGAATCCGTGGGGTGCTCTAAAGCTAGAATTAGGATGTGGGGCTTTGGGGGTTGGTGTCCAAAAAGCTAGGAGTGAAATCAGGCCAGGGCTTTCTGGGGACATTTGTTCAGCTTCTGGTATCTGTGCCAGTACTAGTGAGAGCCGTTCGTCCTTCCTGTGTGCTTCCTTGAGTACAAATCTGAGCCAAATCCACGGGAAGTTTTCTTCCAAATTGTACAAGTGCTTCTTTGAGAGTTGTTAAAATAGCCAGAGCAGTCCAAGTCCTAAGCCTGGGTCTGGGGCAGAAAAGAGCTTTCTGGAACAGTGCGTTCAGAGATGTTTTTAATCATGAGACCGACCACCTGCATCTGTTCTGCCGCTGTGGGGAAGCTGAGAAAGACTGGGGTTAAGGGCAGAGGCCCCAGGAGAGCATAGTAGTAGAGGGACGGACTTCATGATAACATACTTTATAGTCTATATACAAATAAGTCCTTCCGGTCTATTAGAATGTGTGTGGGGATGGGGACAGTATGCATGAGTGTGTGTGCATGTGGATATGAGGGTCCATGTATCTATGTGTGTGCCTATGTACGGGCGCGTGATGGAGAAGATGTTTGTGGTTGGGAGTTTAACATATAAAGTTAAAAACTGCCTTGTTGTAAAAAACTTTCTGTTATCAAATAGGAATATTGAATATAACCTTTCTATTAGCTAATATTGGAGAATTATCATTTTATTTCTTACTGTGGCATTAATTAGAACATGTTGAAATAGTATTTTTTTTAAAAAAAAATAATGGAGCATAAGGAGAGAGAGCACGAGCAAGGAACTCAGGACTGCGAGGGGTGCACCCACACACTGAGACAATGGGGATGTTCTATCGGGAACTCACCAAGGTCAGCTGGCCTGGGTCTGAAAAAGCATGGGATAAAACCGGACTTGCTGAACATAGCAGACAATGAGGACTACTGAGAACTCAAGAACAATGGCAGTGGGTTTTTGATCCTACTGCACGTACTGGCTTTGTGGGAGCCTAGGCAGTTTGGATGCACACCTTACTAGACCTGGATGGAGGTGGGTGGTCCTTGGACTTCCCACAGGGCAGGGAACCCTGGTTGCTCTTTGGGCTGACAAGGGAGGGGAACTTGATTTGGGGAGGGGGAGGGAAATGGGAGGCAGTGGCGGGGAGGAGGCAGAAATCTTTAATAAATAAAAAAAATAATGTTCAAAGTTTTTTTTTTAAGTACTTTTTAAAAAGTTTTTTCTTTTTAAAAATTCAGAAAGCTTTAGGGGTCGGTTTCACATGTGTACTATATCTTAAAGGGCTTTAACAACAACAACAACAACAACAAAACACTAATCAAAACCAAAGTTACCAGGGAAGATGGGATTGTGGTGGTTTGAAAGAAAATGACCTCCAACGGGAGTGGAATGGTTAGGAGGTGTGGTCTTGTTGGAGTAGGTGTGGTCTTGTTGGAGGAAGTGTGTCACTGTGGAGGCAGGCTTTGAGGTCTCTTCTCTCAAATTTCACTTGGTATGACAGTTGACTTCCTGTTGCCTTCTAGTCAAGATGTAGCCAGCACCATTTCTGCCTGCACATTACCATGCTCCCAGTCAAGATGATATACACTGAACCTCTGAAACTCTAAGCCACCACCTCAAGTATTGCCAGGGTCATGGTGGCTCTTTATAGCAATAATTAAAAAAAAAAAAAACAAACTAAGACAGGGTCTAATAAATGTTAATTATTAGAACATGGATTAGTGTAACACAAATTTTATAACAATATTTGAAAACACAAGCCTAAATTAATAGTGAAAACATCAGTAAATTAGGTTATAGTTTGAACAAGAGAAAGGGCACAGTTAGGAACATAGATGGTGAAGGGGTTGCCCTCATGTTGTAAGGAGAAGGGTTGGTGTCTGCATCTGTGTAACATCCCCCTCCCAAAGCCCACTCAGAAATGGAAAATGTCTGTATGATGAATGAAGCAATTCAATCTTACTCTGAATCTCAACATTTGATTGGTAGTGGAGAAACTCTTTTATATGTCCTCCCCATCTTCCTTAACTGTGAGGGCTGCAGTGACATTTCAAGGTGTACCCTATCACATACAAAGTTTCTGTGCACCTGAACCCAGAAAGAACTCTTATTGTTGTTTTTATTCCACAGTGTGACGGTGGAGGAGGACACTATCAGTCTGAATATTAGTCAGCAAAAGCTTTTCCCTGGTTTCTCTTCTTGTGCACTTCTGAAAAGCATTTAACAGATAACATTGATGCTTCTGTTAATAGTAAGTGTTCTTAGCCTTTTGTGCTAACAGTGGTTTTGAGACAGAGTCCTACCATCTTGCCTATACTAACTCCACACTTTAAACCTATTATCTGAATTAGGACCCGAAACATAATGCTTATTTTTTTTTTACCTGAAGAAAAAATATTAGAAGATGGATTTTAGCTGAATATAGTTTCAATCCTTGAGGCATGCTGTAGTCATTTTAGACCTCTATAGTCATCCACTCCATAAATATTTACTGAGCAGCTATTACATGTTTTTTGAAAATGAAAGGAGAAATGGCAAGGGACTTATACATTTCTTCCTTAGAACGACTTAATGTCCTTTAAGTGGCTAAGTGACATTACTAACAAATACAAGGAATGATTCATACCATTTATTTCTGACCCCTCACCTGAGCTACATGTCTTATAGTTTCTAAAATTGGAAATATTTTTACTGTCTATGATTCTTCCATCCACTTCCAGCTACTTGCATGGCAGAGTGGCAGAGCAAATGTCTCCCAGGATGGAATATTGCAGTTGTCTGACAGAACCTGGTGGAAGTGGACGGTGTAGGGAAGGCCAAGAAAGCTGGTCTTTAAATTTATTTGAAAGTTGTGACAATTATGGCCTTAGTTTTCCTATCCTTAGACAAGTGCCCATGGCTTGGTAGTCCTTTGTTAAAAATGTAAGTAGAGAGATCAATAGGAAAAATCTTACTTTTCTTATCATTAAGAAGAGTTTTTCTTGTTTAAGAAAGTATGAACTTCCCTTGAGTGATAACTTCTCTCATTCCTTCTAGAGGAGAAAGCATGTTGCCTTTTAAAAGCTTGAATTCTTTTTGAAAGTTGTATACTGAAAGTTTTAACAATATTTTTTATTTATTTGTCTATTATTTTATTTTAAAAATTAAATATTTTTATCATATTATACCCATATATGATGCTCTCCAACTACTCTAACTCCACAATCTCTCTTACTCTGGTCTGTCTGGGCTAGATTTTACTTGACCCAAACTAAAGTCATCTGAGAGAAACAAGCTTCAACTGAGAAAATATCTCCAAAAGATTTACCAGGCCTGTAAAACATTTTGTTAATTAGTAATTGATGTGGGAAGGCCCAGTCTATTGTGGGTGGGGCCACCCCTGGTCCAATAGTCCTGAGTTTTAGGAGAAAGCAGGCTGAGCAAGCCTTGAGGAGCAAGCCAGTAAGCAGGACTGTTCTACAACTTTTTCAATAGCTTCTGCCTCCACCAGTCCCTTTCTTTTTGTTTTATTTTGTGATCCACTGAGTTTAACTAGAGATATCTGTGCAACCATGGGTTTGGAACTATTGGTTGGAGGTTGGCTACCTGATTCCAGCCCAGTTCCTGGAATTCATGGTCAAAGAAGAGAACTGATACCTGTAGTCTTCTGAACTTTATACGCATGCCATAGTATGCGTGTGGCTACACACACACACACACACACACACACACACACACACGTGTAGAAATAGCCAGTGTTATTGTAATTGTCTTTAGTATATTAAAGTCCACTTCATTAGGCTTTTACAGTGATTTCTGAAGTCATCAAGAAGATAGAGGCCATCATCTTTTGGGAATTATGGTAGGGTATGCATGTCATCAATGTTATTTGTTGGAAATCAGCACTCATGCTCTCCTGGAGCTTACTTGTGAGACAAAGGATCATACTGAGAGTTAATTTTAGAACTAAATCAGTAATTTATGAATTAGTTTTCAAAACAGTTTAAAAAAAGTCCCCACTCCAATTTCGGTCACTGGCACTTTATGATATAATTTCTTGGGAATTGTTTCTAGAACAAATGAACTATTTTATAAAAGATAACATTCATGCGTTTTAAGTGCTTAAGAAACAGAATTTCTGTCTTCCATTTTCAGTGTAAAATAAACAACATCATTTTAGCCTGAACTTTTATAATACTCTTGTTCATGTGCAAATTATTTACTGCTTTCCTGTTTGTTATTTTGAGTCAAAATCTTGCTATAAAGTTCAAGCTGTTCTTGAATTTGGGATGCTACTGCCCTGAGTCCAGAGATTGCCATCATGTGCCCCACCCCCACACAGCACTCTTTCACATTATTTTAAAGGACTTTCTCAAGTGCCATAGGTCTTCTATCACATCACCAGTTATTGTACATGGGTGATCTACAATCATTCAATTGAGGACCTTTGGAGAATACATATTTTAATTTCCTTTTAAAAAATGCATCAAAGGTGTCTATTCACAGGAAACCCAGGCGTCATTCTTTTTGAAACACTTTAACAATGGCAAGGGCATTTTAGCAGTGTTAAGGTAGTCATTAAACAAATGCAGCAGGATGGGGTACTGCAAAGAAGACCACAATGTACACTGGACAACACAACGTGCCAAGGAAAACACAATGTACACTGGACAGTCTAATCACAGTCTCGTGTCATTTTATCTATGTATTTGTATGTGTGAAGCACTACTTTTTGACATTCTATGACCCTGTTAGGAAACTTGACCACAATATTAAGGACTCCAGGCTCATTTGGAAGTTCTGTGGCTATGAGAGACGGAAGGACAGGAAGACTGTACTCCTTTTCAACCCTATTAAAGAGTACCAGTTACGTTTTTGTATTTTTATCTTCAATTTACTTCTCCTGACAATGTTTGTAAACATGTTGCTTTTACTTTTTAGGGAGAGCTAGAATTAAATTTATGCAAAATACCAAATAGTTATACTGCTCGAGTGTTATATCTTATCCCTTTCCCATCTGCTTTACATTTCGAATCATTACTTCAAGAGATAGCTCACTTGAGACTGGAACAGAAAGCAAAGAATTTTTGTTTTGGTTTGTATTCATTTCATTCAAGAGAGATGGGGAAAAGAGATTCTGAGAGGGGTGTAGGGAGAAGGGAAGGTCCAAGAGATGCCGGCCTGTTTTGTTTGCAGAATAAGGCAAACTCTTGTTCTGGAGTTGGTTTGCATCCCTGTTCACCTAGATGGTTCTTAGTTACAATTTAACAAAGTGTTAAATGAGGAGGGGTGATTATTTACAGCTCCGAGTTTTCTTTCTTGAGTAGGTTGATTTGCATAGGAAATGTTCCTCACAGCATCCTATATTTAATTACTTGGTCCCTAGTGGGTGGCACTGTTTTGGTTGATCATGGGAAGATCAGGAAGTAGAGTTTAGCAATGGGCCTAGAGGGTTATAGGCTACAGTGCTCCTACAAAAGCTCTCTGCTTCCTGGCTGGCACCATGCTATAAGAAGCTGTTTTACTCTCCTGCTACAGTGGACCCAGTCACACGACCCATTCCAGTTGCCATGCTGGCCCTGCCCGATGGGCTGTACTTCTTCAAACTGTGAGCCAGCATGAATACTTCCGTCTCTGTGTCAGCTCTTCTGTTGCAGCGATGAGAAAGGTCACTAACACGTTGCCTGAGGTTGTTTGGGATCTATTATATTCAGTATTCAGTGATATTCCTAAATACTGTATGGAGGGAAATTAAGGATTTGTGCTCTTTATATTTTGAAATGTATCTATTCTGGCTGAAATGATTAGAAATGTAATGTTTTTTTGGCTTCTCCCAAAGGACACCCAATTTGCTCACTAATCATCATTTTTACCCTGCAATGGTACTCAGTATTCACTGGTGTGGTCAACTCGTTCCCTCTTTGCTGATAGCAGTCTCCCTCAGGTGATTATTCAGTCAGCGCAGGCTTGCAGCTAATCAGTTAAATGAAGTTCAAGCCCACAGAAAGAGCAGCTTCTCTCCAGAATTCTTCCCTTCCCTCTCCTTAGAGTGGTGTCTGGGTGAAGGGACACCGGAGCCTGTAGCTGGCAGGACTGGCCCAACCTATGTTCCTAGCATTATCCGGGTTGTTGTATACTGCTGAAGTTCTCAACCATGGACTCAGTTTTAAGGTGCCTGCTTCCTCCCGACCCTTGTCCAGTAGGAAAGGCAAAGACTCAAATGGATATCTTGGAAAAGGAAAAAAAAGGACATATAATTTTCAAATTTTATCATAATACACTCATTTGGGTTTAGTCCCCCCAAACAAAAACGTGTTTATAGAAAATATATGGCTTTTATATTAAAGTACTGATAGAAATATCACCATATTGCTGGTTGTGCTGGTGAACTTCAGTAGGATATATATTCAAGTGGTGAAGACAGGAGGATCAGAAGAAATAGGGCCTTATGATTATCTTTTTAAGATACCACCACACAAATGTTAGTGTTTTCTCCTAAGGATAAAACAAAAGTGCATTTTATTTCCTAACAAAAGCTATATAAAGTATATGAAACTGTTTATAATTTATGGTTACCCTTACATGAAAATAAAAACAGTACATTTATTGTGCCTTCCTGCTTCCAGTTACTCAGAGAGAAAGCATGTCATAAACTCTCTCCTAGAGTTTACAGTGTATTAACACAAAACAATTAATTTAAAAGCTGTTAGGGAAAAAATACAACAACTGGTAGGGGGCATGAAGATTTGTATCTCACAGGACCTATAAGAGCAAAGTTCTCTATACTGAAGAACACATACAAATATTGATGGGTCTGAATAGAACACACTTTCAGAGATACCCATAAAGTCTTATTACATATGGACAATGAAAAGCAAGGCTACCAATGATCCCAAAGAGAAGACAGTATTGAACTCTAAATTGACAGCATTGTTAGGATTTAAGGATTAAATTCCACATTGTTGTAGTGGGACTCACCTTGTTTAGTGAAAACTTGATGATTGATTTAAATCATGATAAAAATCTAGCCAGAAAATACATTAGTAAGTCTGAGAGATTTACAATTTAAGTGACATCCAGTGACAGAGGAGAAACAAACAGATTGTGGTGAGATTAAGAAAATAAAATTCGTAAGTATCCACTTGACTTAAATAAGGGAGAGACAAAGAGAACCAGAGATGACCCCCAATAAGGACACACGGGACAATAGAAAGGGGCAGGCAGCTGCGGGTGTGGCTAGGAGGAAGGGTTCCCAGGGCCCATGCAGCTGGAGATGTCTGCTAGGCATGCATGTGGTTATTACCAGAGACAGTGGTGTATGCGGGCAGAGAGCCCAGGGAAAAGGGCTGGACTGCAAGAGCTTGCTGAAACCATCACACTCACTTGGCAACAAACACATTGAGAAGTGATGGCCTTAGGAGAAAACAGAAAAGTCCAAGTGAATGCCAGCAAAGAGCCAAGGAAACACGAGACCTAGTAAGAGACCGGAGAGCCGGTACTACTGAACCGAGGAAAGGAGTCATTGGGGAGTGCGCAGAGCCGCAGGAACATAGGAAAGAGGGAGCACTGAGAAGGAGGGGTGGGGAAAACTGTCCAGTGCTGCGGAGAAACCAGGTAACTCTAGTGTCTGAAATGATCACCAACGACTTGGAGAAGAGGTCTTGGGGGGAGTGTAAGGGTCAGAATAGTACATAAAAGAAATAGGTAGAAAAGGACAAGATAACACCAAACACAGCTACTCACTCATTCTTGTCTGTTATCAGGATTGACATGTATTGAAATGCCTACCATAGATGGAGAAACCCTCAAGAGACCACTTTAAAGCTAACTGGATAAGCCTCACAGCAGAGTGCTTCAGAGGGAAGAGTTCACAGAGCGTATTTTTGAGTATAACCAGAAAAAACTTTAGGACAACATTGGGTTTGTCTCTGTTTTTCTCTGCTTGAGCAATCAGCATCTTATGAGGGAGTTGATTCAGACCCAGCTGTACTATTGTTATTCAGACTCTGTGCCAAGAGTCTGTGCAGCCTGCTTTAGGGCTGGCAATGGTCGAACAGTCCCTCTGGTTGGGGTGTCTGGTAAGCCCCACTCAGGCACTGTTTGTAAGACTGTCCATTTTAGCAAGTAGAATAGAGCCCCTGTTATTAACCGAGCTCACTTTGTGTCTGTTGTCAGGATGGGCTTCCTCTGGCATGTGTATCCTTCAATACAGAGAGTCCAGATTTGCCTTGATAAACAGGACAGTGACATGCAGGACCACGGAAAGAATGGCTCCTAACACATGACCAGTTAACTTAGAATACTGGTGCCCAAATTAAAAAACAATTAACAAATCTAGGTTAATTTGAGTTTCATGAGAATTTTTGACAAGTGACCTTTCGTCCATGTGAAACGCCTGCTTTGTTTTGCTTCTTAACAGTCCTGCTGAATGCAATTACAAACCCATTCTATTTCCTGGGAGCAGCACCCCATCAGGCTGCCTCTGAGGGATTCCAGTCTTTCAGCGAGTCACCCACTCATCCCAGAGTCACTCTCCTAGGAGAAACAATGAGGCCATTCACTGCCCAAGCGCTGTCCACTGCACAGAAAGTATCAGTCCCGAGATGAGATCTACAAATAAGCCAGCTTTTTTCAAAATTTGTGTAAAACTCATCTGCAGAACGCGTAGGCGCCATTCCCTGAGTTGAAGGAAGGACTGGGGCCAAAGGGAGGAGGCAGGACAAACAGAAAACTGCAGTCTGCTTACTCAAGTCTTCATGCAAACCCAAGCAAGTTTAAGTCTCAGGCAGAAGGATGCCTAGTACAGGCAGCACACTTGCTGGCTGGCTGTGGGGCTCTAGGCTATGTTTGACTGGAACTGAGTGAAGTTGCTGGGTGTCAACATCTTCATGCCTTATCATGTTCAAAGCGGATTAATGTCACCAGGCAGTGATTTGGTTCTGTAACAAGTTACAGCAGCTAACCGTGCCCTGTCTGTACAACACACACGCATGCATTATTGCCAATACACTTGAAGCTTTGATGACTCAATGTGCCGAGCAAAAAAAAAAGTCTCAGCATCCAAGCGCATCGTTACTGCAGACTGCACAGAACAAGATATGTGCATGTTGTAGTTTCTCTTGCACTCCACTTACTGCTATAGTTTAGCTTATGCTGTGATCAACCAATTTCTTATTATTTCCCACATACTGGTCTTTTCTATCCATCAGCTTTTCAAGCACAGGACCTCATGTCTGGTCTGCTACTTCATCCCTGGCGTCAGATGCTCCAGTGCCTGGAAGTTCATGGGTGTTTACTATCTTCCGCTGTCGAGACTAGGGGGAGGCTTAATCCCCAAAGATGTTGTTAGAACTACAAAGTATAGTTTGTTTTACCCAGGAAAAAGCTACGACATGCCTAGGTGAAATGGCTAGGGTTCCATGAGTTTGTAGCTAAACCAGCCCTGGAACCCCGGACTCCTCTTCCTGTCACTGAGACACCAGAGTCCCATCTTTCATTCACTATTCATTTCACTATTTCGTAAGTACTTCACCCATGTGGATGCTTTACACTGCAGGTCAGGACAGAGCCCAGTGTGGGGAAAGGCACATAGACAATCCTAGTAAATAACAGGGTTGCCAGCTCTGAATACTGTCTACATGGTTTCTAGGAAGAGGTTCTGCATGGGTGCTTGGCATCTAGTTCCTGGCCCATGATGGATTAAAGGACCTACAGCTGGCAGGGTGGGGGGTGGGGGCATCAAAGTTCCATAGGAACTTCAACTTGCCTATTGTATTCCCTGTACCTAGCGACTCATAAAACCTCTTGTCCCAAGCACATGTTAAACAAATGCTGTTATTAGAAAATGTATTCTTTCCAGTAAACACATCTGCTTGCCTCATTGGCTTGATTTCTATCACTCAGGATTAAGGAGAACAATCCTCAGCTCTCTTGAGTATGCCAAGACACTGTTCGGTGAATGATTTGCCATTGACTCTTCTTGAGTCTCACCCTTGGAATGAATATCTGTCCATTATTAAGTTATTGTCAAGGAACTGCCTTTCAACAACATGGAAAAAATGCCAAGAAACAAAGATGCTTGCACCCAAAAAAATTATGAATTAAATAAATAGGAAATTCAAAGGTAATTTTAAAACCCCAGTTTACATTTATGGACAGTTTTACCAGCAAGAAAACAAACTTAGGTATCTACATAGGTCATACTCTTTAAGAGGACCATCTTGGTGCTCTTCAGAGGACCAGGGTTCATTTCTCAGCACCCACACGAAAACTTACAACCATCTTCTTTAACTTCCATTCAAGGGGAGCAGGAACCCTCTTCTGACACCAGCCAAAAACATGGTACATGTTATTTAAACCCATGCAGGCAAAACTCTCATGCATACAAAATAAGAAAGGGGCAAAAATTTAACAGAGAAGCAAAGTTATAGAGCACCTAGGTGTGACGAAAAATCTCATTAAATCCCTTGCTTAGCTGAAACCTTCATGCCACCCTTCTGTGGGAGCTCTTAGCTCATTTCCATTATCTTTGATGTATAGGATCACTAAAGAGAAACTGTTTGTCAAAACTAGAGAGTACTGGCACTTTGGGGGTTTACCTGAAGCCTTCACACTTACGTGGCAGGCTCCAGACACACTGGTTATTTCAGGAAATTGTTAGTTTTTAGAAAGTTTAGATGACAAAAAGTGTGGAGAAACCAAAATATTGACCAAATGTATGCACTAGTGCTGGCGGCTGAATGGCTGGCAGCTGCTCCTGTTTCCTGTGGTTTTAGACAGAAACAGTAAGCCCCAATGTTCATCTGTTGTTAACCACCTACTTATTTTGTTAAGGTTTTGAAAGTGTGTTTGAACTTGAGTTAGAGCAAGAGAGCAGAAAAAGTTCACTCTGGTTTTTGCTGAAGTAGAAGCTGAAGGCCAGGCCAGAGTCAACAGAACAAATTTTAAGGGAGAGTAGAGCATTAGGGAAATGAGAGCGGGAGAGCAAGACACAGAAAAACTACCACCAGCAAGGCAGGTGTGATCTTCCTGGGACTTCAGACCCGTGGAACCATGCAAAAAGCACCTACATGCATCATTCCATTCAACTCCTCACCTTCTACTCCAAATAGTCTATGTAATCTTTACTTCTCCCATACGTCCTTCCCTCCCTCTCCCTCCCTCCCTTCCTCCCTCTCTCTCTCTCCCTCCTTCCCTTTCTCCCTTCCTCCCTCTCTTTGTCCCTCCTTCCTTCACTTGTCAGTCTGAATACTGAACCCATTCCCTTGCTCATGCTAGTCAAGTGCTCTCCCACTGAGCTATAACCTCCACTCCCAACAACAGGTATTTCACCAATGATACGTAATTTTTTATTCAATGAATGCAGCCTGAAGAAAGAGCTTGATTGCCGAAGAACAAAGATGGTTTTGTTTCATGGCCTAGTTGGGAGTTTTCTTTAAAATGGGACTATCATTTCCAAATATGTCAACTAACTTTCTCTTTGCTGTGACATGTGTGACCAAAGGGATTATGAAAAGAAAGGTCTCTTCTAGCTCATGGATTGGATCCGTTATGGTAGGGAAGGTGTGGTGAAGTATCTTGGTCCCAGGAGCTTGCAGCCCTAGGTTATCATGTCTTAGCTGACCTAGAAGCAGAGAGTTAGTTGGGAACTGGAGGAGGTGACAACCTTCAAAGCCCTGCAAATAGTGGCCTGCATCTGTGAACAAGGTCCCCTGTAACTTCCTCCATCAATGCCATCAGCTTGGAAGCCAATGCTCAAAGTCCAAGCTTCAAGAAACAGTCCAAGCAAAGAGCATAATGCAGAATTGGGGTGTAATTTCCCAGGGCAGGTCATTAGGAATGAAAAAAAACCCTCCTTCTTTCCTTCTGTTCCTTCTTCCCTTCTCCTTACTGTTTTGAAATTTGTTCCTTCAGAACTCTCCATGTGCATATGTGTCTGCAGTGCTAGGGACGAGCACTCACAAGTCCTAGACAAGCGCTGTCCTGCTGAGCTGCCTTGGCCCTTTAACTCTAGTTTAGTCTCGACGATTGAGAAGCGCTTTCTTAAGTCTGCATCTAGGGAGGATAACTTTCACTCTTTGCCTGTAAAAATGGTTGCAGCCAACATCTTTCCCACACAGCTCCCATGATTATGTTCCCATTTGTCCGAAAACGGCAAATATTCTCACTTCTTCATACCTCACTGACTTCTAGAAGATAATATTTTCACATTATAAATTGTACAAATGGTAAACCTGTTGTCTGTAATCCTCCCTTTATTTCTTTATTTTTAATAGGCTTAATTCATTCACGCTTTCAGCTTTACAGCAAAACTGAACAGCTGGATAGAGACTGCATACATCTCTATCTCCATACATGCAAAACTTCCCCATGATTAATATTCTTTGCCAAACTGGTACACTTTGTTAAAACTGATAAAATTACACTGACCTAACGTTTTCCTTCCGTTTTAAAGCATGATATAGTTTGACCATGAATTTGACTTCTACAGTAAAATCTGGCCAGCTTAGTAGCATGTTCATTCCATTTCCTTCAGTGTCATTGCTTAGCATTATTAAAATCAAATGGGGGGAATTGCAACCAGCATCTGGGAGTGCTGAGGTCTGATACTCTTGATTCAGATGTTTCATTTTCTTACTTGAAACACTGAAGCCTGTTGAATGTCTGCTCACATTCAGGACCACGACAGCATTGAGTCAAATGTTGTGCTACTGGTCCAAACAATGTTTGTTCTCACTCTTTGGGCTTCATGACTTTGTCATACTCTTGGCAGTTCTTAGTACAGGGTTTTAGTTTTTCAAATTTATGCCCATAATATCTTTTCCCCCTAGAAACATCAAATCCCACAACATTTTAAATATAAGCAGGCTGTTTAGCATCCTGTTGTTTTAGAGAAAAAGGACAATGAAGGTTGATGTGCCATCATTTTGTAGTTGATGATTTAAACAACTTTTGCCAAGTGTGGACAGCTCTCATTGTCCCCTGTCATTGCCATGCTTTGTATTTATCCGGTGAAGAGGCACGCTATAAAATGTAAAGAGCACTATTTTCCAATTAAGCTCAACTTCACTTTGTATATTGGCTGCTGCATGACGTTGGGCAAATAACTTACCTCTATCGACCCTGGCGATTCACCGTGTGGTGTGGGGCTGGATATGCCCACTTTGTGATGCTTCTCTGGAGAATTAGTAATAAAATCATGAAAGCCCACAGCACAGAGAAGGCTGTGGCATGATTGTGAAGAACACAGGAAAAAAAAATGAACTCTAGAGCCAAATCAGCTATCTAATCTCAGGCATATTGCTTAACTTCTACATGAATTGTTGCTAGTCTGGAAGTAGTGATAAGGACACTGCTTACCTCATAAGCTTTTCGGGAAATTAGAAATAAAGGCAAGAGTCAATTTATGTAAATTGAAATATTCTGTGATCTGTCACCACAGTTATTTGACAGGACTGACATGTCTTCATATACTGGAAACACCCTGGAGAACCGATTGAGACTTTGATGATGGGACAGGTTTTTGGTCATTGTTATCAACTGATGCTCTGATGTTAGACTTCATTTAACACAGGTTTTCTCTTTCCTTTGAAGTATATTATCTATATGTAAGCGATTTAGATTTGTTTCCTAGCTTAGATTTAGGCAAAGAAAGTATTTTTTTTTTTTGTAATTCTTGACTTAGATTCAGGGTAGGCTGGGTAAGATTTATCAGTGATACTGAGTTACAGATACACAGCAAGCTGTAGGAGGCTTTGCTGTGATTTTTCTCAGTAGGGTGACCATAGAGGACTATCTTCCATGAGCCACAAAAAATGGATTCTTAAAGTCTCACCATATAAAAATGATGCATGCGTTATAAGGTAAATAAGTTGATGTTTAAAATGATCTAAACATTACCCAATATGTGTATTGAAACTTCACATGGGATCCCATAAATACATATAATATTTTTGTTCTTAAGAACCTATTAGAATACCAAAAAATAAATAAATAAAAACGCTTTCCAAAAATGTGTCTCTACAGGTTGTGGCACTAAGCTATAACTACTTGTGATAAACCAGTTCCTCAGCATACCTCCAGTGAGACAGGAGACTTTGAAGGCAGACCAAAAATGGTCATGCTTTCTTGGTAGCTGTGGTAAAGCCAGATGGTCTATAGGTCCATGTTAAACACACCCAAGATGAGTCTCAGCCTTACCTTGTGACGTGGGGGTTGTCAACTGCTCACTGTGAATCTAATTTCATCACATGCAAAAGGCAAGACTGTGCAAAGCGGTTCAAGATACCCTGCAGTAACTCAAAAGGCATATCTGATCCCTGTGCAAAGCCATTCATGACACCCTGCAGTAACTCAAAGGCATATCTGATCCCAGATTTTGGTGGAGTGTTAAAAATCTGTTGTCCTAGAGACTGCCATATTCACTTCCCATTTTGTCTCTCTCTACACCCCGTGGGCTTCGAGACATGACTAAATTCCTTAATCTCATTGAAATTCAATTAATTTATCTATGAAATGGAGATAGCAAAAGCACCCAGGGACTGATATGCTATTTAAATAAAATCCACTTTCACAAAACACTAAGAAAAACTTGACAGGGAAATTCATAGTAAAAGTTATTGAGTATTTTAATATTAAAGCTATAAGATTTAAACACAAAAAAAATATTGAAGAATAACAAACACTGAAAGTTAGAAAGTAACGAAATTCAGGTACAGCATAAAAATGCTGAAGAAAGCAGAATGTTGTTACAGGATATGCACCAGAACTGAATATCCAGATCAACCATGTATCCCATGAAGAACTTCTTAACTCTTGTGCTTTGAGAACTGTCCATGACTGCTACATAATTTTGTAAGATTGCAGGCTGAATTCATCAGAGACCACAGATCAACATCTTTGAGAGAATGAAATACAGGGAGACAACACTCAGCTCTTTTTGGATAACAACATAACTGTTTCTAAAATTGTAATTGGGTAGCCAAGCTAATTCAGAATCTACTTTATAGCCATAATAAGTTAAAGGTGTGTTATTCATCAAATATTGTAAGGCGCCTTTGGAAATTATTGCTTTAACTACTTGGCTAACATTAATTTGTAACAGTGGCACTCAAGTTAAATCAGTGGACTTTCAAACAGGGTGATTCTGTTTGTCCCAAATATTACATAAACAAGAGGCACCAACAAAATAAGACAAATTGGATAAAACATTTTTATTATGCTTTTTACTGTCTAATAATCTTACAATTTTGCTTAGGATTTTAATGTAGGACAGTACAGACTTTCAACAATTTAGTTCTAATGTTAGATTATTTAACGTTTTCTGGCATTACTTGAATTTGCAGCCTGTATTTAATGCTTCAGTTAGTCTAGTACTTGAATGTCTTACTACGACTTCTCATTTCTTCCCTTGAGACAAAAAGGACTGTGTAGGCTGTTACAACAGCTGACAGCTGCCAAATAAAGAGAAACTCAGATGATTGTGGCTGAAAAGAATTGAAGTTACTTAGTCCTATTAAATAGAGCTGTTACCCAAGGAATCTATGTATTTGAAATAAACAAGATGGTTGGTATCAACATATTGAATACTCACTACAAAAAAATCAATATAACAAAGCTGCTGGGATATTGACTGTGCAAATTTGTAGAACTCAAACATTCTTGCTTGTATTGTTTAAAATCCATTAAAGGAACACATAGATTCCAGGAAAAGATACAGACAATAATACAGCAGCCATTCATATTCCCACTAATCAGATTAATTTAAATCTGTGCCAGTCTGCAAAAAGTCTTTCATCACATCTAATGACCCTTCCTATCCGTCTTCTGTACTCACAGTGGACTCTAATTGCTTTTATAACAAAGTATTCTAAACATCCATGACTATACTACTTTTTAGAAGTTGTAATAATTTTCTCTTACTTTATAAGACTGAGAACATTTAATGTGAGTTTAGGCTTTTTAAATTTTTGAGTATATGTTATTGTTGATTACAGTTACAATGTTGCACACAGGTCTTTAGAGACCACTAGTTAAGGACTTTTCATTTTCTCCTGTCTCGACCACTGTGCTCTTTGAAACTAAATTTGATCATGTTACATAAGATAGTGGAGTCATGCAGCATTGATGTTTCTATGATGGAATTATTTCACTTGGCATAAGGTGCTCAAGATTTATACATATTGACACAAATGGCAACATTTGTATATTTTTAAAGGCTAAATGGCACTCTATTATTCTTATTGTTGTGGGATTCCCTTCTATATATGTGTTGTTTTTATTGGCTAGTGAATAACAAAGTTTATTTGGCCTGTGATACAGCAGAATAGAGCTAGGTGGGAAAACTAAGCTGAATGATGGGAGAAAGTAGGTGGAGTCAGTGAGACAACATGTAGCCACGAGGAGACAGACACTGGTAACTTGCCCATAGGCCATGACCTTGTGGTGATGTACACATTAGTAGAAATTGGTTAATTTAAGATATAAGAGCTAGCTAGCAATACAAATAAGTTAATAGACCAAGCAGTGTTTTAATTAATACAGTTTCTATAATTATTTTGGGTCTGGGTGGCCGGGAAATGAATGAGCAGTCTCTGGCAACAGAATGGCACCCAGCATCTGGGGCATGGATCAACACAAGACTAAAAAAGCATTAAAAAGAAAAAAGAGGGCATCTAGACCATGAAAATGGGAGCACAGTTTCTTGGTAACTTCCTTTCCCCCCCAGATAGACCCTGTTTGCTGATGTCAAGCAAAGACACAGTTCCTTTAAGAAGTTTCCTGACTCAGCTTTAGTGCCAAAAACTGCACAGCTTCTTTAAAAAACTGCTTCCTCAGTTCTCAGTTTGATTTAACAGAGGGCTGAAATCAACAAAATAGAAACACAGAAAACAATAAAAAATATATTTAAAAAAAACTGCTTCCTCGTTCATGCTGGCAGAATTAACTCTGACTCTTTCAGGAGGTCCAGTTACGGACTATTTAAATAGGGTTTGTAAACAGAGTGCTACAACTTGGTTAATGGCAACATAGACCCTCCATCTGCCTGAAAATGGGATTGTGTGCATGGCTTGCATCGAATAGACTTCCACTATGTTGGACTGAGTGGAGCCACAGGCAGGACTGTGGAGTTGGTCCTAGCCACTCCCACTTAAAAACACTGCCCCTGGTCAGAAAAGAATTACAGATATGCAATAAAGACAGATCTAGATAAAAAAGACTTCTGAATAGGTCACAGTGTTAGATAAATGTACATTGGTTTTCTTTCTTTCATTTATTTCTCTTCCATTCTATTCCTCTCATTCTCTTGATAGGAGGCTACTTCCTACCGAAAGAGGTGTGTGAGACATTTGTTCTCTCAGAGAGAAACAGATTAAGGAAGGAGCTGTTAAGTGTGATGCTGTCCCTGATACTCATCCTCCACTGAGCCCGTTCGGTACTCAGCACCTGCATGTCTTCAACCCATCTCAATGTATTTCCCCTTTTGTTCCTCTTTAAGATATACTTGAAGTTCTTTCTGGTGGTCTCAGCATGGGTTATCTCTATCAGGAAGATCATCTATATATTTTAAACATTTATGCATAAAATTTATAGAATTATGGGAGGGAGAGAGAATATATATGTTCTGCTGACGACCAACCTTATCTTTGTTTTAAACACACCTTTCTTATTTCTACCTCTTTTTCATAGAATCAAGACAACCTCTTCTTTTTTCATTTCATCCTTTCATCACTGCGAAAATTTGTTCTGTATGGTGGCCTCTCTCCCCTTTCTCTGCCTCCTTACATAGACCTCATCAGATCTCTCCAGCTTTGTCCCTTCTCCTTTAGTTCCTCCTCTTGTGTTTACCCCCACCCTGTATTTTTAAGCATACCGTCTGCTGAAAATCTTCTACCTCTATCTATTTGCTATTCCTTATGAATTTTCCTAGCAACCTTCTTCTCCTGTTGCTCTCAAATGATAAATTCTGCAGTCAGACAGCTGAAGGACAAAGAAACATCAACTCAAGGATCTATGGCAAATCTGTCACTCCCTCAATGACTGTGCAGCCTAGAAACACAGCGTAGTAGTCCATGGACACAGGAACCCATCTGGTCATCACTATTTGTCAACACCTCCAAAGGGCCTGACTTTTCGTGTGAGTGTGTGTGAAAAAGCCACAGATATTCCTTTGAAGGTTTTCTGGAAGCCAGGGAGTTACCACATTCTGCAGTATTTCACTTCTAGTTCTTTAAAAAAAGACAGAATAACCACATGCAGATGTCAAAAACCATTCCCGCAGGCAAAACAACGTGTCCATAACCATACTGAAAATGCTGCTCACTTGTAAAAACACTTGTGGCATCATGTTTCCATCCCAATAAAGACAGGAACCACATGGTGAGTAATTCCAAAATAGCATTACGACAGGCATCAAGACACAATAGGATAGCAGTAACTGGCGTTTCAATTCAAAATCTTTTGCCTTATTATTCTTTGAAATACTCTTGCATACTAAAAACCACAAGAAATTCATTTCCAGTCCACAAGATCAAGAGTTTCGATTATGTAGATGAGGCAGGATGGCTACCTGAACATCACCCATGAATCTGAATCAGGAATTAATCTCATAATTTCAAATGAGCATGCGGCGTCTCGGTGGAGAATGATATATGGTAAGGTTGTACAATTTTATCATAGACTATGTGATAATCACGAGAATGTTCCTCCATTCATTTATTTGTTTGAAATTATAATAACTTAAAATTATTAAGCATTAAAGAATAGAATATGAATAATTAATTTGTTACTGCAATCAGGCTTTGAGGCCATGCAGAACACATTATCAATACACACTCAAGTTCTGCTCTTTAAAATATAATTTTTAAATTTTTTTGAGAGGAAAGACATACACAACCACAAACAAATAAATGTTCATAACTGGAGAAAGAACTATACACTATTTGCCATCAACATATTTCCAAACTCCTTGTGGGATGAGGTATACAGTCAAGACAACACAACTCACTTCTCATCTCAGCCGTCAAGAAGCGCTTCCTGCTCTGCCTGTTGGCCGCCCATTCCAGAGATCTCATCAACCCCTCTGGGTTAGAAAATATTTCAGGTTAAGGAACTTTCATCATCAGAAATCCTCAAAGTTACATTTTGCAGGTATTTACAAATGGGAATCCAAATCGTTGATCAATAGAATGATTATTTTTGAAGGGATGCTCTGGAAGAGTTTAATTGGACACACAGGCTAAAGTTAAAGCTAGAAATTAACACATGTGGGGAACAGGGTTAATGAGAAACTTTGGAACAGGTGGTTTTGAAGATACTAATTAATAATACAGAGTTATTTCAGCTGTATTGTACAATTTCTTAATTTAGTCTTAGGCATCTGATGGTACGTAAGCAGGGATCAAGAAACAGATTCCATCACCAGGAATCAGATGGGTTTGCAATTTCTCTGAAGTGATTTATCATGCTAATTTTTCATCATTTATTTCTCATTGCCATGAATGCCACATTGCAAAGAAAATGATCTAACCCTGCCCCCCCCCCCCCAAATCTGAAAACAGCCAACAGGCTCAGAGGACTGGAGCAAATTCCCTAGTGGCTGACTAATTAAGCCTGTTCCGTTTATCTCTGCTCCAACACTGCAAGAAAGGCTGGCATGCTGGCATTTAGAGCTGGGGAATTCTTGTGTAACCAGTGTCATGTGACATCAGGATTCAGTGGGCAGAACTGTGAAATCAGAGCACAATGCTGTGAAATCAACATGAGAATTACAGGGCAATGAGGCCCCCAGCTGCTTCCTGGGCAGAAAGATGATTCGTGGCAATTTAACTGTGTGTCTGTGTTTTTAGGTCCTCATTTAAGTGAAAGGGGATTCACCCTCTAAGCAGGATGTTCTGCCCTGGGCAACCCCAATGGGCAACAACTTCAGGGTGTAGTGTGTTTTGCCAGCAACCCTCAATGCATCATTTCCAATCAGAAGGCATTTAGTTAGCAACAGATGCAGAGGAAACCGGCTCAGACATTTCAGCTCCTGCATCCCTGATGGCTATCTCCACTCCCAAGCTCTCTCCAAAGACTGGTTTCTTGGTCCCATCCTGCTTCTTGCTCTTTCCTTCCCAAAACATTTGTTCATTTCAGTTAAAATTTAGGGAGTCTATTGCTGTGACTATTCTGTGAAAACAGCCCTTCAGTCAATGCTAAGAAAGTGACGTTTTGAGAGCTGCCCTGTGTTGGAGCTCTGGAAAGCACTCACAAGCAATTAGAAACGAATCTATCAGCAAATATCTGTCAGGCAGATACTGCGCATTACGTGGGCCAAGAGCCTCATCGTGGCTGTTTAACGCTGTTTAGACCTTTAGCCACAGAGCGCAGCCAAATACAACACCAGCACACCTTTCTGTCTTTGGAGTGACACCTCATCGTGCCCTGTAAATATTGCCAAGTTCAATAAGTTGTCTGTTGTTTGTCTTCAGAATAAAAGGAACTAAAAAGCAGCTGGGGCAATCAAAGAATCTTTGGGAGAAAAGTATAGAATTATTCAAGTACTAGGAAAAGGACTACAGAAAAGAGCTTTCGTCCAACAATAAATAAATTAAAAAATAAAATAGGGCATTTTGATGGGAACCATCTACTGGAGTTTATGTGTCGTTGGGGGAAGCATTCAATGAAGCTATTAATCAATGTCTGTCTGTGAGGTGGCTGCAAAGCAAGAGGGGCAACGAAAGAGAAGGAAGTTTATCCTACGGGGCCAGAAGGAAATATGCAAATATCAACTACAGCTCAGCAAATTAAAGTGAGATAAGAGGGAAAGATAACACGTGAGGAAGAAGGAAAGTTCCGTGGACGGGATGTGTCTGAGGAAAGCTAAAGGGATGGGTACACCTCTGCCAGCTCTCTGGAGCAGGGCTATCTGAGGAAGGCTACAGGATAAAGCTCTGCCAGGAGTACCTGCAACGCTCTGGAGGTTCTGCTAAGGGGGCAGTGCAAGCACATGAAAGGCGCAGAGGAGCTGCAACTCCCTTTAGATGCAGTATTGTACTGCAAAAGCAGGGTTGCAGAGGAGCAGGGTGTCATACTGAGTTTCTGAAGCACATTAAAGACATTACATAGCTTTTCTAGTGAAATTTCTGGAAGAAAATAAAATCCTCTCATCTCTTAGCAAATGTGAACTGATTAGAAATTTCCTTCCTTCCTCTCTTCTTCCCTCCTTCCCTTCCTCCCTCCCTTCCTTCATTCTCCCTCCCTCCCTTCCTCCCTCCCTCCCTCCCTTCCTTCCTTCTTGCCTTCCTTGCTCTCTCCCTTCCTCCCTCCCTTCCTCTTTCCCTCCATTACTCCCTTTCACCCTTTCCCTCCCTCCCCTCCTGCCTCTCTAGTTTTTTGTCTTCTTTTTAACTTCAAGCTCATGCTTGTTCTTTCCTATAAAAATGTGAGTGCGCTGAGAAAGGGCTCAGGTGCCAAGCCAGCCATCAGGGCTGTGCCTGTAATTACTCTGTGCATGTAACTGCTGCTGCTGGCAGCTGCTGCGCAGTCTCCGGTGGATGGGTAGAAGAGCACATTATGATAACATCTTTACGGGTTGCCTCCAAAGGCTCTGCAAGCTTCTTGCCTAACTGTTTGGTTTTGTGAAAGAAAAATAGGTAAAAGTGGTCAAACAACTTCATATCCCAGCTTCTGTATTACATTAAAATAGGCAGTTACGTATCATCGTGAAATATGTAACTTTGGCAAACTACAAAATTGAATGAACTGTGATTGATATGATATTTAAGCCGGGCGATGGTGGCGCACGCCTTTAATCCCAGCACTCGGGAGGCAGAGGCAGGCGAATCTCTGTGAGTTCGAGACCAGCCTGGTCTACTGGTCTACAAGAGCTAGTTCCAGGACAGGCTCCAAAGCCACAGAGAAACCCTGTCTCGAAAAAAAAAAAAAAAAAAAAAAAAAACAACTTACACATGCTGCTCTAATTTCTAATTTATTTTCTTTATCAAAGCTGGCATATTATTCTATTTCAGGATATTGGAATTTTTAAAACATTTAAGCTTGGATATATGCAATTTCTTCTTACTGGTTAAACAGTAGTCCTGCTTTTAAAAAAGAAATAAACCCTGGACCCCACGTATAATTTCACTTGAATAAGTTACTGATTCAAAAGTTTGGAAACTTCCACAATTTTTTTTCTGAAGAAAGAATTTAATGATCTATTTGTTTATTGGTGTAGAGTCGCTGTATATAAAAAAGGATTCCAAAAGTAGATTTCCTTCAAACATCTAGTCTACTTTAACCACATTTCCTTTCTCCACTCACTTTCTTCCTCCCCGATTATTCCTCAGATGGTTTCCTTCCTACTTTCATGCCATACGTGTGTGCATGTTTTGAAATATGTACACATAATCTGTCTTAATTAAGGTCTATTGCTGGGAATAGAAACCATGACCAAGGCAATTCTTATAAAGGAAAACATTTAATTGGGATGGCAGCTTGTAGTGCTACGGATTCGGTCCATTATCATCATGGCGGGAATCATGGCAGCAGGCAGGCAGGCAGGGTGCTGGAGGAGCTGAGAGTCCTACATCTTGCAGGCAGCAGGAAGTCTACTGGCTGTCATACTGAGAGAAGCTTGGCTAAAAGAGACCTCAAAGCCCACCCCCACAGTGACGTACTTCCTCCCAAAAGGCCACAACTCCTAGTAGTGACGCTCTCTTTGGGGACCATTGTCTTTCAAACCTCCACAACCTAAGCTTCACAAATGAGAGAAAACAGTTTTATGAGTCTAACTTGGTCCAATATCAGGATTTCCAGTTTTGCCCATTTTCCTAAAAATGATACATTTCTTTCTTTATGAATAAAGAAAAATCCCATTGTGAGTACTTAACACATTTTCCCTGCCCACGCTTCTATTGGCTGATCTTTAGGTTTGTTACTTTTCTTAGGTATTGTGCAGTTTTTTCTAAATATATTCAATTTAATGTAGATTAAATACCATTATATATTCTTTTAATTTTTTTAGTGACTAGTATTTAGTTAACTGAGTCCTATAATAACATGGAGAATTATGAAATGGAAACATTATGTAAAGAATCAATTGTTAAATTTAAAAGAAATGTTATTATAAAAGCGAAAGGATTTTTTTTGTACACTAAAGGCATTGACAGTTACTAATACAGACACTAGCTTTAAGAAAAAATATGGGGTCCAGTATGCTCGGACCCTCAAAGCCATAGTGGGCAAGAAGAAAACCAGCTCGGGTCTTTAGGTCCAGGCTTGCAGGAAAACAGCCAGGGGCCTGCCCAGCTCCTAATGGCACAAGGTATGTGGGCCCCGGCATTTTAAGGAAATATGGGGCGGAAAAATCGGCCGGGTGCGGAGACCGGGGAGAAGTGGAATGGTTCATATACCATGGAAAACGACACATAAAGAGAGAAATGTAGACGAAGAGGAGTGGCCATATTGTGGAAGCCAGCTTGCCTCCTGGGGCAGTGTTGAAGGCCGTGAGAAGTAGGGAGGAAGTCTGTTTGCCACCTGGGCCCATGATGATGTCTGAATCAAGCTGCTGCCAAGGGCCATCCATGTCTGGGTGCATGGTCCAGCCACAGCTGGGGTCTATGTTGATGTCTGTGGCAGTGTCACCTCAGAAGGTCTTAGGAACCATGTGAGATGAAATCAGAGGCCTACGTGGAGCCAGCCTGGCTGTTCACTGCCCTGGAAAAGCTGGCCTTGCCCATCACTACCGCAAGAGAGCTGGCCCCTGAACTCAGAGAGAATGCTCCCACCCCTCACCACAGGCGAGGGTGAACCCACTCTGAGGGCATGAATGTAGGAGAGCTAACTCCACCACCACACCCGAGGTGAGTGGCCCCAGCTGCTCGATCTGACCTGACTGACTAATATCCAGGCCCACAACTGGGCCTTGGGTTGACTCACCCTAGCATCTACTCCATCTGGCACCTGCTGGAGTTCGTGAAGAGGTTGGTCCTCTGGAAGGATACCTGCAAGATCTCCAAGACATGGGGCGGTCACAGGATAACCCAGAGTAGCTTTGGTGAGGACCCCGTGAAGACAGTGTTCAAAAAACCAGCAGCCTTGAGCCCCATCAGTGACTCATTACAACAAACATTCGACATTCAAGCTGAGGGGACAAAGAGGTTGCTATATGACACACCAAAGCTTCCAGTGCCACCTGGATGGGTGAAGTACTGATGGAGAGGCACAAGAGAGAAGGAGAAGCAGAGATTTTTCTGTTTCTAATGTTTTTGTTGTTGTTGTGTTTTGGTTTATTGGTTTATTTTATTTAATTTAAATTTATTTATTTTTGCTTTTGGTCGCTCGAATATCTTTTTCTTTCTTTCATGGTGAATGCAAAAGGGATGAGGGGTGATATGGGGGTAGCTGGGAGGTAAATAGAATTGGGGTGCATGATGTGAAATCCCCAAATATTCAATAAAGAAGTTTTTAAAAAAGAAAAGAAAAATATTAAGCATAGACGAAGCAAGAAATGCTCACATCACTGACTTCGTTGGGGAAATGACCTGCAGGCTTTCTGATGGAGTTCAAAAGCATGCCTTTATCTGTACTCAAGGAAGTTGATAGGTAGTGTTGGAAATTGGTAATTCAAGTAAATGCAACATAACAGTGATGTCTGCAAATATAAAATAACATCAAGAAGCAACTGTTAATAGCCACAATGCTTGGTATACAGGGTAAGTTTATGGATTAAACTATTGCCTTTTGGAAAAATATAAAACCTTTATAAAGTTAGCAAATGTATCTATTTTATTTAAAATGCTAAACAAGATATATAAATTACAAAACATATGAAGGGCAAAAAATCCAGTACTGCCAAAGTTACACTATTGTTTAAACACTCACCCCAGTTATTTTGATTTTATGATGAATGAAAACGTATGTTTGCTAAGTCCTGGTGTATAAATATTTGCACATTGATTCTTTTCAAGAAAAAAATATGAGAACCCTGAATATTGAACTAAGAACAAATACAAGTAACTCAGTGTTGTGCAGTATTTTCATCACTTACATACGTAAATATGAATTACCCTTTAAGCACACTAAGGTTAGAATGCTATAAACCACTTTAGAAGTGGTTGAAGTTGAGTGTTAATATTTTTTTGAAAAAATTTTTATTGATTTTTGTTGATCTCTACACTTTTCTCTGCTCCCCTCCCTGCCTCTCCTCTCTGCTTCAACCCTCTCCCAAGGTCCCCATGCTCCCAATTTATTCAGGAGATCTTGTCTTTTTCTACTTCCCAACTTCCCATGTAGATTAGATCTATGTATGTCTAATGGAGTTATTTAGTTGTAAGTTTATACAATTTATTTTTTAAGTTATGTTTTTTAAAAAAGTAAAATTTTAGGAAATTTAACAATCATCATTCTCTAACTATAGTTTTCAGCTTCAACCCATAGCTGACATTGCTGTGCCAAGGCATGCTCCTGTGGAGGGGATGAATATTGAATGGAAGAATATTGAACGGAGCTGACAAGAATCAATAGGAGCCTAAGAATCAATTATCAGGGCTAGTGTCCATTTCTGAGGCTAACACTTAGAAATCTGGAGATTTGGAGGACAAATTTGTTGTTTAGTTGGTTTTTTAACTTTTGTTCTTGTGGCAGGGGTATTTTTGTTACTTACTTTTTTATTATTAGTTATTTGAGAGTTTCAAGTTTTTCTTATGACATGCTTTGATCATATGCATCCCCAACTCTTCCCAGATCCCTGCTTCCCTATCCATACAACATCACACCTTCCCCCCCCCTTCTTTTTTCAAGACAAATTTGTGCTGCCCAAATAGTTTTGGATGCTTCGGTTTTGCACATAATAAGGTGCGCTTATCCAGAGTCACACCCTCCTTTCCCAGCAGCTATGAATTGCCAGTCATTCCACGGCTAGGGGTGGAACTGTATGCCCAACTTCCCTCTTGATACTTAGATTTTACTTGGTTTGGGCTTGTGCATGCCACCATGAATGCTATGGAGTTCCTATGTATGGCTGCCCTGAAGTGTCCAAAGGTATTTTCTTAGAGTCATCTACCGTCTCTGTTTCTTCCACTCTTGCTGCCTCTTCCTCCACCATAATCCTTGAGCCCTGAGAGTATGGGTGTGGTTAACAGGCGCCTGGCATCTTGTGGAAGAAGTGCTTTGTTCCATCCATTCTATTTGGCTGGTATCCTTCACTATCATTTCAGGAATCTCCTGTAGATTCACCTATAGTGTGTTGCTGGCAGGGGAGTTGATCATGAAAATATCCTGTACGTCAGTCCCCCATGCTGCCTGTGTGAACGGAAAAGAAGAGCAGATAAATGGCCTTACTCATTGTTTTCTCTTACTTCTATGGTCTCCCTTTGCTTGCTAGCTGAAGTCTCATGACTCTTCTTATTCTCTGAATTCCAAAATTTAGCAGCATTTTTCTTAAGTAGCCAGGGGTATTCTCTGATGCTTATAATTAAGAATTCTTCAAGTCATGAGCTTTATTTATAGAAAGCATAGTGGTCATTCTTTCAAAGTCATGTCAATGTCTCAGGTGTAAAACAATACTTGGTATACTGATATTTATACCAATCTCAAAATTTTGTGATCAAATAAGCAAAAGTTGGAAGGATATTTGGAATGAAATGTTATTTTTTTAAAAATTTATATTCTGGAAGCCCTAATCCTGGTTCTCCAGGATATGATATTATTTGGATATAAGATCCATAAAGAGGTAAATATGATTTTTAAAATGATCACGAGGGGTTTGCTCCACAATGATTGATGTTTCCATAAGGAAACGAGAGTAGGAAATAGAAGAGACATTAGACACAGAGAAATGAGCTGGCAAACTTCTAACCAGAAGGCAACCATTTGAAAGCCTAAAAAGAAACCTGTATCCACCTTCATTTCCAGCTTCAAGTCTACAGAACTGAGAATTCTGGTTAGCCACCCAGTGTTACTGTGTGCCTGTGAGGCTGAGAAAATGAGTGTAAAATTTCATGATCTAACTGTGAAGCGAAAATCAGATCCACACCTAAGAATGCACTGTCCAGTCTTTGTATTGAGTCAAACACAATCAGCAAACTATGTCACAGCTGTTATAAGAATCAGAGAAAGCATTCCAAACAGTATCTTAGTGAACTATGTACTTGACTGGTGTCATTTTTCTGACACTGAATACAAGATCAGGACAACCACATGTAAATATTCAATGAAATAAAGCTACGTTCAGGTTCCCAGTTCACATGACTCAATCCAACCAGGAAATCTAGTTAGAGGTTTGTTTGTCACACTCACATTTTAGATTATGGTTCAGTAGATCTTAAGAAAACACTGCACTTACCTACGATTTTAGAAATAAATTACACTCCATGATTTTCCCAAATGACTTTAAAACTTCTGGCAAACTCCTAACCCAACCTGTCTTTAACTCATCCTGTCAGGGAAGCTTAGCTGCATCAGCAATGCTAAATGTAGAACCACAAAGGGGGAAGAAAACATGGGCTCTTTAATTCAGTGGAAAGTGAAGGCGAGAAAAAGTTGCTCTGGGGAAATGAATTGATTCTACTAGCTGTCTCAGTTACATTAATCCCATTAGAACACCAAACACCAAGGCTCTGAAAAAAAGTTTCCTGAAGCATGCTTGGGTCCATCAGAAATGGACATAATATAGATCAGACAACATACATTCTCTGGAGACTTTTTATCTCTCCTAATTCACAGAAAGCTTAATTGAAATATTGTTATTTCTTTTCCACTCTTTAAAGAAATCCAATACCTAGTTGAGATTGTCTCCTGGATTCCTCTCTCTCTCTCTCTCTCTCTCTCTCTCTCTCTCTCTCTCTCTCGTTTATGAAAGGAGATGTTTCTGGAGTCATCTTTTCAGCTGAGTACCCAAGGTAGTTTGATTTCTTATTAAGCAGCTTCACAAACTTTTAGTTCATCAAATCCAGTGGAAGAGCAAGGACACGTTTCCATCTGAGAGCAAAACTAGACTTTCCATTGATGGCTTCACTAGGCAATAGAATGTGAGTCATGCTGTGTCTTGAAAGTTTAGTTGCAATTTTGAATTAATGAGTAGTTGAATATAGCACTTTAAAATATCAGAGGAATGATGTGCTTAAGTATTGAATGTCCCTGAAAATTGCAAATTCAAATATAATGCATCTTAAAAAAAAGCTTGGCAAATATAAAATACTTAGAGACAGGTCTATACATGGACAAAATTCTATAAATTTAAAAATTATTTGTGTTGAGAATTTACAAACAACCTATACACACTGGGAGACACTAAAATATTCAACATTGTTAGCCAGTAAGTTCTTCCCAAGTGGATCAATAATCAATATAAACAGTATTAAAAAATCAATAAGACCTTACTAGAAATTGACAAGATGACTCTAGATTTCAAATGGAAAATGAAAATACATTGAATAAGTAAAACAAGAAGCTGGAGGATTTATCTGATTCTGAGACTACCTGCCAACCTAAATACACCTATCAACATTAAGCACAGTCGGCTATTTGCATCAAGATGGGCAACATGAAAACAGGAAGGTCCAGAAATAAACTCATGGGTATGTCAGAACTGGTTTTGAACAAATTAATGACATAACGACAACTCAAAGTTAAAAGAAAAAAATCAATAGTGTCAATCTACAAAAAAAAAAAAAAAAAAAAAAAAAAAAAAAAAAAAAAAAAAGCCATACCGTCCCTACCATTATGGACTCCAACTTACTGGGACCAGAAGCCAAGATGGTTTTTCTTCCATAAGTTGTCTTGGTTTGTGGTGTTTTTATCACAGCAGCCAAAGAGTAACTAACACAGATATCAGAATTGAACAGTTCTGCTATCCAAGGAGTCCTGTTCCGAGATAAAACAAGAGCCTCACACTCACTGGGAGAAATGTGTTTAGAGTGCTTCTGATTGAAAGAATTCATTCGGGATATATGCAGAAAATTTCATATTCAATAATAAAAACAAAGCTCACACTCCAGGACAAATAAAGAAGTTTAACCTCACTGGGTCAATCAGATTCACACTGAGGTTACTTTTAAGTTTCTTAAAGTCATTTTGATTCTCTGAATTTTAAAAATAAAAAACCCTTAAATTTGATTCAAATTATATCATTTTTTTTCCTCCCTTGGTGTCAGAAAGAATCGTATTTTTGCAAAGTTCCAAACACTTTATTTATCACTGCCATGGAAGCTGCCATTATCCTTCGCACTCATCTTACCAGTCAGGGACCCAGTCAGGATGTCCATTTTTCTATATCCCTTGTTCTTTTCCAATCTTGCCTCTCTCACTCTTTACTAAAATCTTGAACTGTTCCAATATCTATTGACCATGAATTCTGGTGGAGGGAACCTATATCATAGCCAACAAGTTCCAGATCAACTCATAGCTGCTATGTGGTCCTTGCCGTTAGCCATTTACATAGTTCCTAGCCCTTAGTTCATCATCCTGCTCGTTCTCTGTGGCAAGTCAAATTCATTCATCTGCAAATGGTTCAGCAGTAGTCCCTCACCATTTCTGCTGCTCTTCTAGCCTACTCTGTCTGGAATGGGGATGCCAGAAAAGCTGGGGTAAGCTTTTATTCAGGACAAAGCATTTGAATTGGCATAAGGTGAGTATTTCCTGGGCTTTGTTCCCCAGGATCATTTCAGGAACATTCAAAAGGTCTGGAGAAATACACAGAAGTGGGCAAGACTCACAGAAGATGCCAGTGAGAAGGATGAGGAACGCATGACCTGAGAGCAGTGGGAGGACATACCTTCAGTGTAAACTGGGAAACGGGTTTAACGGACAAGAGTTGCAGACTTTTTCTGTTAAAGAAGAAATACGCAAAATCATGGAAACATGAAAAAATAAAAAAGGCCCGGGATGCAGGTGATGCTAAATGTGTAGCTTTGTTTATGTTGGCTGAAGGCGCTGTGTACTTTCCCCTAGACCGAATGCATTGCTAGTTAAAACAATGCGCAGTGAGTTTCTTTTTCCACGTAGTGAGTGATCATGAGACCGGAGGGTTGGAAATTGCGTGGAAGGAGCCACACTGTCTCCATGAGCATGAGATCAGCACAGTCACGTGAGCTGAACTCAGAGTGGTCCTCTAATAGGCTTTTCATGCTGGCCTTGATGTTTGAAATGAGATTTTTAACTTAGAACAAAAGAGCCTATATCAAGACTTGGAGCCTCAGCTACCAAGTACCTTCTTTCCTCCCACCATGCTTCTGCCCTGTATGCTGTACGCATTCTCAGAGGCTCTCCAAGGATCTTCCCTTTTGAGAAATACCTGACTTTATTCACCTTCTTTGTCCACAACCCTGTGTTTTGGGTGGCAAGAGGCTAGTGGGAAGGAAGACAGAGATAAGAAAGGCTGGGTTAAAATATTCCAGGGCTTCTTGGGGCCAGATAGGACAGTGACTGTCACTACCCTTAGTTGTAATTCCATGACTTCATCTGCATATAACTCAATCCATGTGAGGTTCTTGCCAGCTTGTAATCTAGGCAATAAACAGATTCTATTACAAAGATTCCATTATAAGCTCCTGATGGCCAGTTGTCCACTGTAATATGGAATGGAGCAGCATGGAAAGATAAGGATGATTGGTTAGACTGGACAAATGCATAATTCACATTATGTAGCACATGCACCAAAGGTAGTGAAAGGGAACCTAGCAGCTGTTGTGCAAAGCCAATATTACTGTATTTGCTGTGTCCCCAACATAGTGGCTGGGTTAGCTCTTGTATTCAGTTGCTGAAAGCCAATGATATACTATATAATACATGAATAAATGCAATAAATGAAGAGATGAAGGTCTTAGAGGACAGAAACATATTGAATATTTTTGCACCTGGGAGCTCATTTTCAATTGCCAATGCCAGTCAATGCTAGGAAGACTCAAGTCCAGGATTGCTATGGTCTAGGCAGGGGCCGAGGTCTCCAAAGTGGAAAAAAAATAGAACAATTTCTCTCTATCAGGTTGCCTGAATTTCTGCAGTTCATAATTACTTGCTACTTCACAAATATCATGCACATTGTATTTTATTTTGAAATTCATGGTCAGTTTCACTTTTGAGTTCTGTGAACTCAGTCTACCCTCCAGTTTATTGAAGAAGAAAATGAGTAAAAGCCATGCACGAAGTGTCTGCGTCTGCGTGTGCCTGTTCGTGTTCATGCATGTGGTTTTTACAGAAGCCACGAATTCTGACAGCGTTCAGAATTGTGTGCAATCACACAAAGTGACTTCAGACCAGTGAGAGGGTCTCTCTTCCATGTGCTCGCCGATAAGGGCAGTTTTGTCTGAAATGCTGTTCTCTAATCAGGGAAAGGCAAGGGAATGATGACAGAGGCTTCATCCTCTGGGTGGAGACCCAGCCATTATGGAAAACAGTCACCTTCCAAAGGCCACAGAGGAGTCTATGCCCTCATGAGCCCCTAAGAAGTAAGTGCTGAGACAGATATGTGCGGAGGATTTGGCTCTTCCAAGCTACAAATTCCGCCGTTTTGTCTTTGGGGTAATAATAGTTGGTTTCTTCTCTGCCCTCTGAGACTCTGAGCGCTGAACATATGACCTCAGCACCGGGAGTAAACTGTTCTGAGAAGTCAGTATCTTTACAGAGCACAGTCCTTGGAACCTTATTGTTTATCGCTTTGTGGTCTAATAGGGTTCCTGTTGAACCAGATAAGAGGGGCCAGGATGGTTTTAGTAAACAGACAAGTGACAATAAGATGGAGGAAGGAAGAGAAGAAGAGCTGAGGGAGGCCGTTTTTTGATGCTTCACCTTGATGTGACGAATAAAGGGTGCCTGGGAAAGATACAAAATGTTATGAGTAAAATAATTTCCTGGATTCTTTTTCTAAGGAGAGTAATATTTAAATCTCCAGGACAGGCTTAGGCATTCTGCTTAGAGTTGCAATAATCCACCGTATACACACACACACACACACACACACACACACACACGCACATGCACACACACACATGTACACACAGCACACACTTTCATACATGTACACACATGCACATACACACACATGAATGCACACAGGTAAACACACACACTGAGAGTCTGTAAATTGGAGCCATGAGCAAAAACATGACTGCTGCAGAGATGTTCTAACTCAGTGGTTTGCAACCCGTGGGCTCACATATCTGATATTTACATTATAATTTATAAGAGTAGAAAATTTCAGTTGTAAAGCAGCAACAAAAGAGTTTTATTTTCGGGGTGTCACCTCAACATGAGGAACCGTATTGAAGGGTTGCAGCTTTAGGAAGGTTGAGAACCACTGCTCTAATTGAAGACTATTTGAACCACAGAATCTCATCATTCTAACTGCTCAGTTTTGAACCCTTATAGCAAATTGTCAGGACCACAGATTTTTTTTTTTTTGTCCATGAGAAGGTCTGGGTAATAAAAGCTGGTAGATTAATAAAAAATAATACTTGCCTCTCAAAACTGTTGGAAGGGCACAGGTAACTAATGTGTAGAAAAGACTTAGCCAGAGCCAGCAGGTACTGAACTCTCGTCATATGTTGTGCGCCACTGGAAAGGGCAAGATTCAGTGAGAAAGGTGTCAAATTGCTAAGTCCAAGCTGTGAGTCACTTGGTAGTGATAGAAGGCTTGAAGTTGCCCCTCTGCTTCATCATCAGTACATCTTCTCCACGTATATTATGTCAGAATTAAACTACTGTTTGCAAGATGTTTGTTTCCTCTGGTTTGGTTTGTTCTGTTGCAGATGTGTGTTTGTGTAGATGTCCTTATGTGTGTGTGGACGTTTGCACAATCAATGTGCCAGTATTTTTTTCTTTCAATTAAATACATTAGATGCTTATCTTTTAGTGAAATGAAGAGTTGCAAAAACCTAATGTCAATAGCACAGTAGAGCCCTTCCCCCTTGTGTATGTGATGAGTTCTGAGATGCTTGGGGAACACTGAATAGCACCAGACTCCATGAACATCCTATTTCTTTTCCTGTGTTACTTATCAGGCTCAGCACACTTTCCTTCCTGCCCCAGTTTTTTGCTTTTTCTTTTTGTTTTTTTGTTTTCCGTCTATTGCTACCATGATGACTATGACCAAAACCTCCTTCTGGAAGAAAGGGTTTATTTCAGCTAACAGCTTATTCCTTGATTGAAAGAAGCCAGTATTAGGGGCAGTAGGCAGGAGCTGAAGCAAGAACTTTGGAGAAATGCTTCTTCTGGCTTGTTAAGCCAGCTTTCTTAGATAGCTCAGCCCACCTGCCTAAAGATAGCATTGCCTACAATAGGCTGGGCCTTCCTATATCAATTATTAATTAAGAAAAATATATCCCACAGACAAGGCCACAAGTCAATGGAATAGAACAATTCCTCAGTTAAGGGTCCTTCTTCCCAAGTGACTATACTTTTATTTCTCAAGTTCATATCTGAAGGTAACTAAAACACTCACTTAACTTATTAAGAATCATTCATCTTTTCACTTAAAGAAAAATATGGCTTCTTTTTGACATATGAAATTGTCAGTATGACTAATCTTGTTGTTCAGGAACTTTAACTCAACTAAGACTTACCTATTATCCTACCATGGCAAACCTGGTACCTGGTACACAAAAGGACCACTCAGTAACTAATGGACCAGTAGCATATACAGAGTAGATATGGTGGACAAAGAGATGGTTGATGTCCCAGATAGAAAGGAGGAGAAAAATATGTTTCATCATATTTTTTACTCCAAGAGTGTTTAATTTAAAATCTATAAATTATTTTTATATTTTCTCACTTAGTAGTATTGATTTATTTAAGAAAACAAAAACATAGCTAAGGGACACACACCCAGAAAGCATACAGACTGGGGGGGGGGAGTATTGGTTTATGGATACTTAAGTGAGATTAAACCACACCAGATTGAAATTCTACTGTTGAGTTCTCTATTCATATTTTCCCTTGGGGTCTTCCTTCTTTCTTTCTTTCTTTCCTTCCTTCCTTCCTTCCTTCCTTCTTCCCTCTTTCTTTCTTTCTTTCTTTCTTTCTTTCTTTCTTTCTTTCACACTTTTCAGAAGATTACCTTTATTTGTAAAAGCCTTGCCTAGTGGGTCTGACTACAAATGGACTAAGAATTAGTTCGTTCTCTGAAGGAGCATACTAGAATTGCAATTATATGCAAATGCAAATGAAAACCATCTGCTTAGTTACTATTATATTTATTAGAGCTTGTAAAGAAGGAAGATTCTTTTTTATTTGTAGAGAAAGAATTGAATCTTCTTCGGTACCTAGAGATCTACAAGAAGGTTGAGAGAGAATGTCCTCCATAATTTTTCAGAGTAAGATCTTGTTTCTCTGTTTGAAAATAGCAAGCTACTGTATAGGCTGATATAGTAGCCAATGTCCATCATAAGAGCCGCAAGTGACGGAACTCAATATCATGAACTGGCGGATGTGCAGGGGTTAGTTACGAGTGAATGGGTGAAGAGTCAATCATAGAAGCATGGATGACGCATGCAGCTATTAATGAAACGCTCAACTCAGCATGGATGACATATTAAAAAAAGCTGAGTCCCTAGAGTTCCCTGTAGGACTTTCAGCAAGCTCCACTAAAGAGTCTCCTCACCCCCCGCAATAAACCATTGCTCAGACAACCTCGGGGAAGTGTCGTGTGAGGCTAGTTTCATGAGCTCTGTGAATCTCCTGAACCTCCCTGCCCTCTCTAGGAAGGAAATTTTCAATCTAGAGAAAATAGCAATGCAGCATTCCTAAGTATCGTTTGATATTTATAGAAACTAGAACACAATATAGTCAAAAGCTGGCTCTAGGTATGGAAACCATGAGTTTTGCAGCCCATTCAGGATCTGACTAAGAGGTATTTTATTTTTCAGCTGCTTGATTCATTGTGCATACTTCCGGGTGTTTCTTTTGTAGAACTTCTGTATGTATGCTGTGAGATAGAACACACAGTCAGGGTCATTCCTAGCTTTTGAAGTCAAACTCTCAGGAAAAAAAAATCTTAAACCGTTGAAATAAGCAAAGCAGTGACTGAATGATCTGTGTGGTTTACATCCTTCATGCTATCTTGTAAATCTATAAATATCAGAAAGCTAATATTGATACAAAAATATCTGTCCTGAGAATTGCAATTGAGTTATTCATGCCAGAGTCTAAGACAATATTCTCAAGTGAGTAGAGGCAGCTTCCCTTTTGTCTGTAGATCAATTTCTATGTCACTTGAACCCCCATTACTTATATCTAAGAATTTTCCATTGGCAGGAATATGCTATTTCACCAATTATTTACTAATGAATATGCTTATGTCGCATATTTTTGCTGCATTTTTGTTTTGGATGTTTGCTTTACATTTTTATACCGACATATAAAATCCTATACCAAGAGCATTAAACGGAGCTCTCTGAATTTAAACTCTATTGATCATGAAACCACGAAATCAGACAAGATGCAACGAAATATTTCTTTCTTTGCTGTTCAAAGGTGAACACACAGGGAAAGAGATAATATGTGAACTTGCCTTGAAATGAAAATCAGTTACTGCGGAGTGTATGTTAAGATGGAGGAGCTATTGTCCAACACTGTTACACTCACGGCAACACACCTCTCAGAAGAACGGAACCTCCTTAAAAGTGATGAAGAATGAAGCTACAGCTTGCTGACACCATCAATTGTTAAATTGTTTAATTGCTTGCAGGAAGAATCTCTTTTCTCACACAATGCTTGCTAAGTGGATCCCTGTTTCATTGTTTCACAAGCAAAAGTATTTTAAGACGTACTAAAAACCAAAACGGAAGAAATAAAATAGAGATAGCTATCACTTATTGAAGCACAATTTGTAGACAAGGTTACTAGTGACGTTGCGTTTGTTACCAGAGTCGCTCGCAACAACTGTCTAGAAGGTTCTAGTGTCTATGCTTTATAGATGAGAAAGCCAGCCCACCAGGCAGCTAAGTACCTTTCCTGAAGACTTTTTATCTAGTAAGGGGCGAGGCTAGGATTTAATCCCTTCTTCGCTCTGAAAATGGTGAGTAGCCTTTATGTCATGTAGTTACTGAATATCTGGACTTCTCATTCTTTTGTCTGACTCTGAATCCTACCTCCATCCAACTACCAGCCCTAAGGTCACAGACATTTAAGAGATAAGAAATGAAGATTGGTGTAGAAGACTAAAAGGGGGAAGGTTTGAAATATCACTGAACCATGTAAGTGTTTGGTTATGAAAGGAAGAAATGAGGAAAATTCAGGAGTAGACTGATCAACTGTGCAAAGTATTATGAAGATGCCACCTCCTAGAGGAGGTAAGAGTTTGTGAAACATATTAGGGGAATGGTGTGAAACTTCAGAATGTTTATTGCAGGAGAGGCAGAAAGAAGACAAGTCTGCGGAAGGCAGGGAGGATGTGAAAGGATACAGGAGAGAAAGGAACTGGAGACACCGGAAACGAGATGCTGATAAAAAATGTCTTAAGAGAACATAGGGAAGTAGAAAATACCATTTGGAGGGCAGACAAGGCAGAAGCCTTGGAAGTCACAGGGTGGGATGGAGAGCCCCTGTCTGGTTAATAATGTTTCTGTGAAGAGGGAAGAAAGGTTCCAGGGTCAGGAGTGCAGTGCAGGAGAACTGATGTTGATGGTGCTTGCTTCCCATGCTGAGTGGAAAAAGAGAGGGATACAGACACCTGTAGTTTTACCTTTGGCACCATCATGGGTTTTCTCTATCAGAAAGCAAGACCCAAGACAGTGTCTTAGTTTAAGGTCAGGGTTAGATAGGTGAATTGGGTTGAGTTAGGAAAGAACAAGGAGGAATAGCAATTCAAACAGAAGGGACCAAAGTGGCCATAGAGGAGGGAGGTTGTACAGCTGGACATAAAATGACTGAGTGATTTGTGTCCTGAACTGATGGTGACAAAAAGAGAACCTGTAGAGAGGGCTCATCAGAGACAAAGATAAACATCCCAGCTTAGATTCAGCTCCAGGCCAAGGTGAGAACACACAGGAAACTGTAGGACTGATGAGTTCTTTTTATTTTTTAATATTTATTTTTATTTATTTTATTTTATTTATTTATTTTTTTAATTTATTTATTTATTAAGGATTTCTGCCTCCTCCCCGCAACCGCTTCCCATTTCCCTCCCCCTCCCCCGATCAAGTCCCCCTCCCTCATCTGCTCGAAGAGCCATCAGGGTTCCCTGACCTGTAGGAAGCCCAAGGACCACCCACCTCTATCCAGGTCTAGTAAGGTGAGCATCCAAACTGCCTAGTAACTCTGACCAAGGAAGTGAAAGATCTATTTGACAAGAACTATAAGTCTTTGAAGAAAGAAATTGAAGAAGACACCAGAAAATGGAAGGACCTCCCTTGCTCTTGGATTGGGAGGATCAACATAGTATAAATGGCAATTCTACCAAAAGCAATTTATAGAGCCTAGGCAGGACTGACGAGTTCTAAACTTACTTTTTATTCAAATACAAGTCTCTTTAAACAGACTTTGCTTGGGGCCATTTCTGAAGCATGAATCTAGGAAAAGATGAGGTCTGTAGATGTTTCTTATTATTTGAGATAGTAATATAGTTTTGTCTGCTTTGCATGACTTTGTAAATAAATCATTGAGTCCTTTGGTCTGTGTGTCTAATAGGCTATAATGTAAAACATTTCAATCATTCTTATAATTGACTTCTTTGAAGAGTCTCTCTGGAAGTATGGAAAGCTAATGAAACCACCATACACTTATCAATGTCTCAAATGGAAGCTATTGAGCTATTGGATCTCCAGACCTGCTTGAGAGTCGAGAAAAATGAGTAACTTCTGTGTATAAATGATCTCTTTCCAATAAGAACTGTATTCTCATGCTGATAAATGGCATAGAGCAAGAAATGGGGGATTGATTTTGATATCCAAATGAAGTTAATTTATCCCTGGCTTTAACATTTTTGTATTTGCTACATTGTGAATTAGTGTTATCTAACTTATTTATTCAAAACCTGTTTGTTTTATTATATTTTTTTAATTTTTTGGTTTTTATTGTTTTTTATGTAACAATTTTTAATATAATCTTTTCTCATTTTATATAACTATCCTTGTTTCTACACTGTTCCCTCCTCCCACCCCACTTTTCTCCCATCCACTTCCCTCCACTCCTCAAAAAGGGTAAGGCTTCCCATGGGGACTCAACAAAGTCTGCCATGTTACTTTGAGGCAGGACCAAGGCCCTCCCCCTATATCTAGGCAGAGCAAGATATCCCTCCAAAGAAAATGTGCTCCTAGATGCCGGTTCAAGCACTAGGGATAAATTCTGGTCCCATTGCCAGTGGCCCCACAGACTGCCCAACTCTCAGAACTGCCCCCACATTCAGTTGTCCTGGTTTCGTCCTATGCAGGTTCCAGCTGTCAGTCCAGAGTCAATGATCTCTCACTACCTCAGGTCAGCTGTTTCTGTGGGTATCCCCATCATGGTCTTGACCCCCTTTGCTCATATTATCGCTCCTCCCTCTCTTAGACTGGTCTCCAGTAGTTTGGCCCAGTACTTCGCTGTAGATCTCTGCATCTGCTTCCATCAGTTTCTGGATGAAGGTTCTATGATGACAATTAAGGTAGTCATCAGTCTGATTACAGGGGAAGGATGGTTTAGGCATCCTCTCCACTATTGCTTAGGGTCTTAGCTGGGGTCACCCGAATTTCCCTAGGAATTTCCCATGTTTTTTGCTAGCCCTTACTGTCTCCCTCTATCAAGATATCTCTTTCCTCCCTCCCTCCCTCCCTCCCTCTCTCTCTCTCTCTCTCTCTCTCTCTTTCTCTCTCTCTTTCTGTCCTTCCCCCTTCTTAAGCATCCCATTCCCTCATATTCTCCTCCTCCCTCTCTTCGGGCCTTTTTGTTCCCACAGCTGCCTCATAGCTCACCCCTAGCAGCTGTCAGCCCCTTCTCATGATGAGGAATGTCCTATCACTTGCTGGCAGGTGGGTCATTTGCTGGGGAGGGCGATCAGGAAATGAGTTTTCACCTCTAAATGTGTATACTCAGCTGCTTCCATTACGTCTGAATTTCTCAGATGTTCAGAAACAGATCCTCAGGGAGAAAGCACCCTGGCGCTCATGAGGAAAGCTATATGTCTTCCCTCCTCCACCTTCCATCCCCTCTGCGCTCTGGAGAGAACCGATTTTATTCAGCTGGGCTATGCAAACTACCACAACAATCAGAAGGCAAAGCTCTATGGTGAAACTAATGAATTCCTCCTGTTGAACATACAGTAGGTCCTTCAGAAATATTCAAAATGCCTGTGATTTGGTGCAAGTGTATGTACCAACCAGAGGTTATTTTCCACAGTTATTAATTTAAGCCTCCGCCTTTGACCCTGTATCTTCTCTGTATAAAAATCCTTTGCTCCCTTTGGAATTAAAATTCCCAGGGTTTAGGATAGAACTGATCTGGAGCAACTTTCTACCTAATGACAGCTAGGCAGAACTGCAAGATATCTCTCAAGCCAAGACAGAGGCTAAGTCCAGGAATTCTGTTACTCTTTCAGCAATTGATAACATCGCTCAACCGGAGCTGCTTGGAGCTACACTAAGCTGCTTCGTTTTGGGTGTTTGATGCTATCACTTGTACCAGGGAAATCCAAGCCACCAGTGGATGCTCAAATCTGAGTCAAACAAAGACCGAAGAGGTATGATTAGTGTGCACTATAAAAAACACATATATCTCAATGGCTATAAATCCAGTCTTGTGAGCTAGCAAGTATTTGTTTCTGTCGTTCCTGAAAACTGATTTCTGTGCTCTCCCTCCTAAAAACAGAGAGCAGACTTCCTGCAGTGCTTCTGAGGCCCACTGAAGACATTTCTGTGGTAAAGATGACAGAAAGCAGCAGCCAACCTCGGCTTCCCTGGGGGAAAGTCCGCCCCAGAGCAAGGGAAAGCATCCAATGTTCTTTTCATGTGAAAATACATCTTTGTTCAGAGAAGGAGGTGAGTAAATGGAGCCTTCTGCAACCCTGGGAGCCAAGGGGCAGCCACCACTGGCTGCCGCATGGCCCAGATAGGACAATGTGAGGAAAATAAACAATTTCCTTTTGTGATGTTTTGGGAAAATAGAATTTGACACTAGGTCCCAGAAAGTAATATCAAGTATAACCGTACATAGGTTTTAATCTATGCCATTTTCTAGGAAGTTGGACAAAAGTATTTCTTCCAAGTATAATCAGAAGTGTTGTTTCCTACCTATTTTTATTTTGCTCATTTAAGAGATGTTGGACACTAGCTGGGCTGTAATTGCCTACAGGAAGAATGAAGGGCTCTTTGTCTTCCCAGATTGTTTTAAATATTGCATTAATGTTGGTCAGGGTGGAAGATGTAACTTTACATTGATTACAATGTAAATGAGATTACAAGTGCATACATAAGAATTTTTAGACAGTTCTTGTTGGGAAGGGAGCCCCAGATACAGTGCCATGACCTATGTGCCACTGACCACGGTGAAATTAACCTAGTGATGTGGGAATGTCCTTCTGTATATGTGTTGCTTTTATTAGTTAATGAATAAAGCTGTCTTGGCCAATAGCTTAGCAGAGTAAAGTTAGGCAGGAAATCAGAATAGAGAGAGAGTAGGCAGAGTCAAGGAGACACCATGCAGCTGCTGAAGGAGACAGACACAGGACCCTTACCAGCAAGCCACAGCCTTGTGCCAATACATAGATTAATAGAAATAGGTTAATTTAAGATGATGTAAGAGTTAGTTAATAAGAAGCCTGAGCTTGAGGCCAAGCATGGTTGTAGTTAATATAGTTCCTGTGTCATTATTCAGATCTGGACATCTGGGAAATGAATGAGCAGTCTTTACCTATAACCTAGGGACATACTTTTGCTTTCATATTCAGATTTTAAGTACATTTGGCAGAAAAAAAGAGGGACTTTATTTCCATGATTTTAATGATAAAGCAGTTGGTGTCACTCTGTCACAATCCTGTCCAAGCAGATGTCTGTAGCTACTAAGTTTACTCCCTAAGAGGGACCAGTTCAAGTACACTTGTGTAGTGACTAGCTTTATGTCAACTTGACAAAGGCTAGACTCTTTGGAGAGATGGGAACCGAACTTGAGAAAATGCCTTCAGAAGGTCAAGCTATAGGCATGCCTATAGGATATTTTCTTAGTTAATGACTGATGTAGGAGGGCACAGTCCATTGTGGGTGATGTCATCCCTGGGCTGGTGGTCCTGAGTGCTATAAGAAAGCAGGCTGAGTAAGCCACGAGGAACAAGCCAGTAAGCAGCAACCTTCCAGGACCTCTACATCTGCTCCTTCCTCCAGGTTTCTGACCAGTTCAGTTCCTGCCTTGGCTTCCTTTAGTGAACTGTGATTTATGATATGTAAGCTAAACAAAACTTTCCTCCGCAAGCTGTTTTTCATCATGGTGTTTCATCATAGCAATAATAGACACAGCTAAGACAGTTTGTCATTCCAGAAAGTTCTTCTCCCCCCCGCTCCCCCCAGTGGGTTCTGTACTTCCAGTAACAGCAGCAGAAGACAAAAACTTTCAACACAGCTGTGGTCAACATATCACAGAAGATTAGACAGCTGTGTGCTTCCCATTCCGCTCATCCTCTAGGGTTGATCATATGTAAATGAATCAGTGATAGCAAAATGTAAGACAGTGATAGAAACGTGAGGTGCTTATCCACTTGGAGCTTCTGCTGGGAGGCACCCACTTCCATCACACAGTCTTCTGTCTCCTTCATCATCCTATCAGCATAGCATCATGTGTATATGGTAGACATCTCCACAGCTACTATAGTAATGCTTTTTTATGATTGAAAATATTTTTAAACTACCAACACTTTGTATATAGGTATATTTATGTAGGAGTGAGTGTGGGTCTTGGAAAGAGGCCCATGAGAAGGGAAAGAGGTTTTAAGAGAGTAGGGAAAGTAATAGGGCAACTGGGATAAGACAAAGAAAGGAAAATATTGAAGGTAGAAGGGTAAATGCAAGATTTTCGGCCAGGGAGTATGGGAGACACCAACCAAAACAATCTCCGTGAAATGCCATGAGGAAACCTGAATGCTAATTTTCAAAAGGTAAATTTCTTCAAGTAGGACATGTTGTTACTCACTCCACAAAGGGGCATTGACTTTGTGAAGCCAATACTAATTCCATATGTTGTACACGTTTTCTACAACTTGAAGTGTGTATGATATCAGACTACAAGGTTCCTGGGAATTATGCCAGGGCTTGTATTTCTAAATACACATTTTCATCAAATAAAAATACATCATCTGTTTGTAAAGGAACTTGCGATCTTTATAATCTTTACTACGATCTGCTTGATCACGGGTGTTTTAAAGGTCAAAGGTGGATTCAGTATCCGATTACCTGATGTTACTGTTGAATCCCAAGGAATTCCTGCAGGCTTCTCATTTGAATGCTTGGTTCCCAGCTTGTGAAATGGAATCCTAAAAGAGCTAAGGAGACTTTAGGATGTGGTGTCCAGTTGGTTGAGTAGCTCACCAAGGGTGCACCTTTGATAATGACACTTAACCCTGAGGGGACCTCCTCTCCGGACAGTGACATGGGCAGAGTCCTGATATTGATCCATGATGTGAATAACAAAGTTGCTGCTTCTGTGTCCTTTCCCCACTGTGATGAACTGACCCAGTCCTTTGAGACCACAGCTCAGATGCTCAGCTCAGCATATGTTCCCTTTTGTGGATTCTCTTTGTTATTGGTCACATGAAGAAAAAAGGAATCTAATATACCAGAAAATTGCAACTGTTAATTTGAAGGCCATGGTTGAATAATCTTTAGAAACAATTTTTAAAAACCTAAGACATTGCATTTAGCTGAGGGTTGCGGGGAGGAGAACGAAGGTATTTAAGGAGGCAAACTGACTTTGCACTGAGTGTTTCAAACCCAATTCTTTTTTTCAAGTTGGGGTTGCATGCTTCATTTATTTCATTTTTAATTAATTAATTAACTAACCAATTTATATCCTGTCTGCAGTTTCCCCTCCCTCCTCTCCTCTCAATCCTTCCCCCCAACTCCTCTTTTCCCTGGTTGTGCTTATGGTAGCCTCAAGCATATTTCATCAACTCTTTCTTTCTCTCCATATATATATACATATTTATATGTGTGTGTATACATATATATATATGTATCTCACAACTCATTGAACATTGGATGATTTAATCCACATAAGTACTTTGAAGAATGTCAGATAAGCACGTGTCAATAAATATGTTAATATTACTAAAATCTCCTTACAAGGATGAACGAAGTTTTTGTTAGTTTGTTTTTATGCAATTTAGAACTCCATCAGAATCAATTGAATCCTGGAGTTTAACTCATTTTAGAAGTCTGATGAAAATAGCAGACAGATACGTTTCTAAAAGGACTACGAAGACAGAGATCCCAATGGGCAAAACAGACAGGCGAAATAGGAACAACCTTTTCTTCTGTCTCATGTTATAGGATGTGTGGACGGCCTGGCTCAACAAGATGGCCTCACAGGTGTCACTGGGTGACACCTGTCTTCTATGTCTTTCTGCAGAGGCCTGCATTGAGCTTCATAGTGTTATCTAAAACTCTACAAGGGAAAATGCCCTTGGAAGGTTAGAGAAGATGCTGAGGGGGACATAGAACATGTTTAAAGAGTTCACTACTACAGGCTTATGTTCTGGTAAGACTTGCTAAATTTCTAGGCATAAAGACTCATTATGGTGTCCTGCCTACTAAGGAATGTGCATCTTCAGCAGATCAAGGGAATCTCTCTCTCAGTCATCAAGCTAGACAGCAACACAAATGGGCTTCAGTCTCCAGAGCTGGTCCTATCACCAACCCTCTGCATTATCTGAATGCCAATCATATTCCCCCATACACTGAAAGTCAGTCCGTCCTTTCTTAGAGATGAGTAGTATTCTGTTGTAACTATAATGAATTTTCACTGTCAACCTATCCAGATGATGAACAGGGTGATTTCAGACCTTTGCTTTTGTGAGTAATGCTACAATAAACACATGCATGCAGTTATCTCCTTGACATGCTTACTTAACTCCCTGTGGATGGACACCCAATGGAGTGATAGCTAGGACACATGGTGTTCTATATATAGCATGTGTACTGCCCATGCTTTCCACACTGACTGTACTAATTTGCATTCCTACTAACAGCATGCAACTGTTCACTCTTCCTAGCACTAATCCCAGGGTTCCCTTTTTGTCATTTTGGTAGCATCCACTCTAACTAGGGTGAGATGACATCCCATTGAAACACAGATTGACATTTTACTGAGAATAAGTGTTATAGGACCCCTTTCTATTGTACATACCCATTAACTATTGGCATGTCTCCTTATGAGAAATGTCTCTTTGGGTCTTTCATATATTTTAGAATTTAGATGGTTTTATTACTGTGTTATGTGAGTACATTACATATCTGCCTATTAACCACTCAAAAGATGATTCCCTTACAGGTGTTCACTTGTGTCCTCAAGATGTTCTCTGTATTCCTCTGACTCCTGTTTTTGTCTATGCAGCATGTTCACCATTGGATAAATTCTAGTTATTCATTTCTGATTCTGCTGCCTATACTTTTCAGGCATATTCATAAAACACTAACCATACCTGTGTCATTAAGCATTTCTGCTGTTTGTTCTAGAAGTTTTACAGTTCACGGTTGTATGTGTGAACCTTTGTGTCAAGTTGATCTTTGCAACTGGCGAGGGACAGGAATCCGGTTTCATTCCTCAGCAAACCAACAACAAATTTTGCTCATAATTTGTTGAAATGGCTATCCCTTCCTAATGTGTGTTTTTGGCTTTAAAAAGCAATCAGTTGACTATAGATTTCATTTGTTTTCTCTTTTCTGTCTCAATAGTCTCTGTACCTTTGGTATTACAGCTTTGTTGTGAATTTTGAAAACAAGCAATATACTTTTTTGCATTTGATTACTTCAATTATTTATGGTTCCACACAAATTTTACAGGTTGATTTTCTATTTCTAGGAAGAATTTCCTTGGTATTGTGAAAGGCATTACATTACGTTCAATATGAACCAATGTGATTTTTCGTGGGAGTTTATAGACGGGTTTTTCTTCAGGCCTCCAGATCACAAATAACAACATGGAGACTTGTTAATTATGAAAATTTGACTATCAGTTTAGACTTGTCCCACTAGCTTTATAACTTTAATTAATCCATTTTTAACTCTATGTTTTATCACATGACTTTTACCTCTCTCCCATTCTGTGCGTCTGACTTGTTCGCCATCTTGATGGTGTCTCCTACATACCTCAATTATCTCATTCTCTCCACCTGGAAGTCCCACCTATCTCTCCTGTATAGCTACTGGCTGTTTCCTTTTTATTACACCAACCGCAACATCACATCTTCCCACAGTGTACAAAAATTCTGCAACATAATGGATTTCTAGCAATATTAATTTGTCAATCCAAGAAATACAGGTTACATTTCCAGTCATTTATAAAATCTTCAATTTGCTTATATGGAAACATGGATGAAACTGTAGGAAATTATGTAAAATGAGACCAGCCAGTTACCGTAAGACAAATACTGCATAAGTCACTAATATGTAGAATCTAAAAAATGTTGGACTTATTGAAATATAGACTTGAAATAGCAATAACTTAAGCCTCTAGTATGGTGTGGAGGGGAAAGGGGAAGTAGAGGTAGGTCAATGGGCATCAAGTTATAGCTAGATAAGACTATAACCTGGAGTGATAAAGTAGATCAAAGTGACTATAAAAAATAATATTGTTCCTGCTTTTCAAAATGTCAGAGGAAAAAAATTTGAGCAACATATTTACCAGCCTTTGAAGTTAATAATATGCAAGATATACTATTATATACAATATATGGATCATACTATACTTCATCAATATGTCTAATTATTATATGTCAATTTAAAATAAAACATAATTTCTTAAGAAGAAGAGTCATTTATTTTACTGCTTATGATAAATTATAAGCAACTGGTCCTAACTTTCTCTCTGGAAGCTTGTGACAGCTGGTGCTGCCTGTGTGTCCTCTTTCTTAATTTTTAACTTAGTTTTTGCATTTATTGTTGGTTTTAATGAGGTTTTCCTCAGCCCACATTTTCCTGTTCAAATGTTTCTTCCAACAACTGATAGTGTGCAGATGCAATAGCAGACATTAGCTGTGATGTCTTCACTGAAATACATTTGTGATAAAATTCATTCTAAGCTAGTTTGTTAAGACATGGACCTACAGGTAAATGTTGTAAAATTTGTATGTGAATTTGGGTTATTGTTCTGTGATTACAAAAGCCTTTAGGAGAATGAAAGACATATGGGACAATCCAAATCGATTATTTTAAAAGGGAAGATTCCATACAGCCTGAGAAATTTTCTCCTCCATAAGATAACATTTTATTTTAGACTGATTCAGAAAAATGCCTTCAACACCCTAAATCCTTTAAAGTTCAAGTCCATCTGGAACCTTTCCAGGCTCAACTCTTGCTTCTTTCCCTATTCTTCCGGTCAGTGCAGTGCCCCGAGTTTCTCTCAGTGCACACAGAATCCTCTCTGGATTCTATGCATCACACTCCAGGTTCGAACCCCACCCCTTTCAGGAAAACCTTGTTGGCCTTCTTTCCACTCCCTTCTTCATAGCAGTTGCAGCTCGCCTGCTGTTAGAGACTGTTAGTTCCCCTTGCTCTTTTCTACAGAGCAATGAAAGATGGAATTTTCTGACTGTGCTCCTTGCCTGCCAGTCTGAGTTTGATTGTGTTGACAAGCGGGTGGCAGTGGGAGACCACAGTCTCACGGCCTCTGCTGTGCACAGTGAGTCAGAAATTTCATCCTTGAGTGGTGAGTTCCATTGCTTGGGAACAAGGCTCCACACTAAAAATTAACAGAACAGAGTACTTGTTACTTTCTGGTTCTGTGAGTCTCAAGGGCATTTTGTAAACTCAAAAGATTTATATTAACATAGGAAAAGATTCTAGTGGTTAGGTTGTCGTCAAGCTTAGGAAGTTCACTTCCCTGAGAGGTTACCTGAATATGCATGGCAGCTGTTGTTATGGTTAATTTTATTGTATTTAGTTGAGTAGGTCTGGATACTATATTAAAGTTATTATTTTTTCTTAGTTTCTATGTTTGAAGTGCAGTTACTACATTAGTCATGTGAGCATTTGAGAACCTTGCTAGTAATTGAATAGTATAAATCCATATTTTTAATTTAGGCAGTATGAAAAAGTAATTGTAGGACATTTATAATTTCTACAGGCTCATATTTTCATTTAGTTTTCTTCAACATGAAGTGTGTCCTTTGTATACTATGCACTTGTGGTTGTGTTGGAAACAATGCCAATTCCTGAATAGAAAGCCTCTCCCAGGCCTCTATTTCCATGGTCATGGAAGAGAAAACACTGCCTAGAACTCTAGAACCATTCGTATGTGAAATTAGAAGCTCCTGACACACTGATTAAAAAAAATCAAAGGTTCTGTGCAGTTAAGACTATGAGCTAAACATTCTTACAACACACTTAATTCTGACAAGCTAAGCATCATTGTAATTCATTCTGTCTGAACTCTGGCCTGAAGGCCTCTCTTTATGGTGACATGCCATATTCTCTCTGGCTGCCCACAAACTGGGCTTTATCTGATTTATTTTCCTTTCCTTTGTTCAGCACATGCTTATCTGTTTCCTAGAATTGAGCAAGAGTTGGCACACTGTATGGGCAAAATATATATTTGCCTGTTTTGTGAAGCCTAGGTAAAAAATGGAAACTGTCTCCACAAAATGCAGCCGACTTCTTGTAAACAATATAAGGGGGGGAAAGATTGTAAGAGACAGACAGAGGACAGGGATATCTCCTGTAGATAGAGTCTTCTGCTGTGACAGAGAGGCTGCACCCTTCCCTATTGTCTGGAGCGTGACAACACCAGTTGACATGCCATTGTGGGTGAGCAAAATCTCACACCTAGATAAAGAGTTACACAAATTTATCGGCTGCTGAGGGAAGGAGAATCAGTCTCCTTCAGGGATGAATTCCCTGATGAATTATCCTATCCCACGTGGTCTCTCTCTCTCTCTCTCTCACTCACACACACACACACACGCACACACACACACACACGCAACATTAAAGGGACGCAACAAGTTGTATTTATGTATTTGTATATATGTACATATGTGTGTGTGTGTGTGTGTGCATCTGTGTAACAATAAATAAGGAATAAGTGGTCATGAATTTGAGGAGCGGGACAGACACCAGAAGATTTGGGAAGAAGAGAAAGAAGCAGGGGTGGGGGAGAAAAATGCAAATACAGGGCCCATACATGAAATTAAAAAGTAACAAAAATATGCAATAGAAAAATAAAATTTAAAAAGGCCCCACTACAGAAAGTGCGTGTTTGAAATTACTAACCCGGGGTGGGTGACAGCATATGTTTCTTCTTTCCTTGTTCAAGGCACACAGACCATGGGAACAGAGTCCTTATAACAAACACATGAGCCAGGAGAACATTTGGTCCTTGTAACAGAGGCCATTTGAAGGGCCTGGAAAATCCTCCTTCACTTCCACTGTTCTCTTGTCCAGGGTGACCTTTGAGAACCCCAAGGAGTGGGTTAGAGGTGAGCCTTGAAAATGCCACAAATAAGCATTTTGAACACAAACTTGAAGAGAGATATTACCATATTTTGATAGTTGCTTAAATGACAAGCAAATCAAAAGTAATAAAAGTATATGGAATAATTAATAAGAAAGAAAAATCAGCTTATGATTAAGAGATAACTACTATTAACATCTTCACGCATTATAATACATAATATACATAAAATATGTACACAGGAATGTAAATTATATAAAAATCAGACTCACAGTATACCTACAATGTACAGCCTCTGCTTTGAAATTGTGCTGTGGAACGTTTTGCTGTCGTCAAGCATTTTCCCAAAATATGACAATGAGTAGCTGCAAGAGATCCTGGAAATCACCTCATGTGTGTGCTGCTGCTGGGTGTGCGTTGTCTTCATTTGTTCATCATTAGGTTAGCTCTGCTCCTGGCCTTCACATCAATCCATGGATGGAGATTTGGCAGTCAGAGTGAATGAAATTCTTTTGCTTATGACTATGTTATACTAATTCATGATTCATACAATGTACATAAACACTCCAGAGATTATATTTAGAAATAGTTAAACCCAAGGTTAAGTAAATATACGATGGGCCGGTACACAGTAGCAGTACAAAGTCCCTCAACTCGGCATGGTGGAATTGCTGTCATTAAGGAGTACTTCCTCTATTCAAGTTCACACTGACCACTCCATGTGTTCTTTGATCATGATTGTAGCATTAAAAGAGCAAGGTATGGCAGTGCTTCCAGCTCTGCTACTCATAAGGGTCAGTCCTTTTCTTTACACAAAGATGTCAAAGTTGGAGCATGTCCTTTGGATATTTCACAGATCCTAGAAACCCACTTCATTGTTCTAGAGCTTTCTTTTTCTTTCAATCCACAGGGAGGGGCTGATCTTCTTTTCTGTTCTCTAAGGGAGGCTCTAGAGTCTTTTCCACTGTCCACAAGGGAGAGACCATTTCCCTACACTCTCATGGCTTTCTTTATTGTGAAAAGTAAAATAAAAAGTCTCAGAGTGGAAATCACTTATCGTGCCTTCTCCCACTTCATCTCAATGCTCAGGAACCGAGTCTCACAGAACGGCTGTTTCCTGTTTCTTGACCTTTGTACACTCATTCTAGTCCTGGGGGCTTTCAGGGCAAAAGCTTTCAAACTAGGGTACCCGAAGCGGGATGGTGTTGCCACAGGATAATGGACATTTGTGCAAACTATAAAATCCCATTTGTAGCTATATCACAATGGTAGCGATAGCATCGGGATTTAGGAATCTGGCATGTCTGCTCCCACAGTTCTCAGTGACAACATCTGAGAAAACAGTGAATCATATTAGACCTGTCATCTGGAGTGTGATCCCTGCAGTGTCCACAACCATCTATGACACACCTGTAGATCTGTATTATTTCCTCAGTGATATACAGGATCTCTGTGGGGACTTGTGCCTCTGAAACAAATGGACCTTTATCATCTGTCCCAGGTTCTGCTTCTGTCCCTATCCCCTACCTCACCTCACCAAGTAGAGACCAAGAATATGACATGCCTCTAGACTTGGGGTGCCACACTATGAAGCCTGTGCTTTATCATTATGCTCAAGCCTAGGAGGCTGAGGAGGAAGAAGGGGAAGAGGAAGAGAGAGAAAGGAGGAGGCCTCTAAAAGTAAAAAAAAAACCAAGGAACTACGGAGCAATGATAGAGAAGTGAACCCGGTATTTGGCTTTTCTCTCATCTGTTTAAACAACTAATTTGATGCACATTTAATTTATGATGTAAGAATCATTCAGAAGAAATTCCAAACTGTGAGTCTTTTCTTACATTTTTTGTGCTACAAGGACTTGGTGAATGTATATTAATAGCTTTACTATCTAGAGGAAGAAAACGGAAACCTCAGTTTACACTGGTATGTTTTAGAGAAAATCATTTTAGATGTGTTCTGAGAAAAGCAAAACTTGCAGAGATTTAGGGAAGATGGCGATCAAGCAGAATGGGAGCGATGACCTTAGAGCTTGTCCAGATCAGGGAGGATTCTGCCAGTTTGCAGGCGGCCTCAATCAGCCACAGCAGGGCTGCAGCGATGATGATGTGGGGGCTGTGGCTGAGAGGAAATGAGTGTCTGATCACAGAAGCCAACATCATCAGCTGTGACTGATGGGGAAGGCCATTTAACATCCTCCCCGCGGAACAGTTGGTGACCTTCTCATTGGCCCAATCCCACATGACAAGGATATAATTTGCCCTAATTCTTAAAAGAACAGGAAAACACTGAAGTAATCTGTTTGTTTAATTCTAGAAAACCTCTCCCTGAAGCCTGTTTTTTTTTTTTTCACTGCCAAACTGGGAAGGGATGTCTGGGAGACTAATCAAAGACTTTAAATGGGAAATAAAAGCTCTTACTGCAGTGTAGGGACCCTTTAGTGAGACTAATGGGAAACAGGGGAAATTTAGACAGGCAAGCAAAAGATCAAGGAAATCTATGGTCACCGCTCACCTTTGCACAGTCTATGCTTAGCAAATTACTGTTTGTGACGAGGCCATCAGATGCAGAAGGTCTCCTAAAGAGAACAGACCAGAGGGCTGAGCTGCTTCCTGTTGACTAGAGATTAAAACAGATAACTGTGGTAGTGGCCTTGCCTAGGAACTGAGTTGAGAATACTAGGTTAGCGTTGTTCCTATGACCTAGATATGTAAGATGTATGTTTTAAAGCTAGTGTTCTATAATTTCTATAATACTCGCTTTAAAGTCACAGATGTGAAAGCCTCACAAACAATACCAGCTGGACGTCGTCAAAACTGAGGTCATTGTTTGCTTTTCCCCTGCTTCGCGGGGTGATTTAATTTTCCAACCCTTTATCATTCCTTTGTGTGTGTGTGTGTGTGTGTGTGTGTGTAAGTGCATGTATGTGTGTACATGTAAATGAGTGTGTTTGTGTATGTGTGTATGTGCGTGTGCATGAGCATACACGCGTAAGACTATCAGAGGTCATTGTGGGTGTCATTTTCCTCAATTCCTCCTCACCCTATTTTTTGAGACAGAGCTCCTCACTAAACTTAGAGTTCACTGATTTGTTGATTCTGGCTTTTCAGGAGGTGCTTTTGATATGAACTTCTCATATGTATGTAGACAATAAGCATTTTAGCAACTGAATATCTCCTGTGCTTGTATTAGTTATTCTTTGTGCCTTGTAAACATTACCTTCAGTTCGTAGTTTTAAAGAATGCTTTGTTGTTACTCATCATTTTACATAGCTACATTCCCACTCCTTCTTTTCCTCCCACTCCCCTTCCCCCATCCCTCCACCTACTCCTCAGAAAGAGTAGGGCTTCCCATGGGGAGTCAACCAAGTGGGATACTTCACTTTGAGGCAAAACAAAGGCCCTCACCCCTATATCTAGGCAGAGCAATGTATCCCTCCAAAGAGAATGTTCTCCAAGATGCTGGTTCAAGGACTAGGGATAAATCCTGGTGCCACTGCCAATGGCCCCACATATTCCCCAAACATTATAACTGCCCCCCACATTCACAGGACCTAGTTTGGTCCTATACAGATTCCCCTACTATCAGTCCAGAGTCAGTGAGCTCCCACTATCTCAGGTCAGCTGTTTCTGTGGGTATCACCATCATGGTCTTGACCCCTTTGTTATATTACTGTTCCTCCCTTTCTTGGACTCGTCTCCAGTAGCTCGGCCCAGTACTTCACTGTAGATCTCTGTATCTGCTTCCATCAATTGCTGGGTGAAGGTTCTGTGATGACAATTAAGGTAGTCAACAATCTGATCACAGGGGAAGGCTAGCTCAGGCACCCTCTCCACTAATGCTTAGGGTTTCAGTTGGGGCCATCCTTGAGGATTCCTGAGAATTTCCCTAGTGCTGTGTTTCTTGCTAGCACTTTAATGGATCCCTGAATCTCTCTTTCCTTTCTCTCCCTTACTGTCCATCCCCTTTCTTGAGCATCTCTTTCTCTCATGTTCCCTTCTCCCTCAGTATGCACACTCATACCAAAAGGACATCTACAGTTTTAAAGTGTTGTATTTTTTGTTTCATTTAAAAATTTTTTTATGTGCACAAATGTGTACAACATCACTTCCTGGGTGTTGTGGTTGGTTGTGAACCACCATGTCTGGATTTGTTTCTGGGAACCAAATTCAGGTCCTCTGCAAGAGCAACACCTGTTCTTACTCACTGAGCCATCTCTCCAGCCCCCAATCTAATTTGTTTTTTTAATTCTGAACTGTATTTTAGTAGAGGATACATACCTTAGTGTACTTCACAGATATTATCATAGTGTGAAAGGCTTTTTAACCTCCTGCCTCTTACTCCAATGTATTGTTATAAGCATTTTAGCTGCAAGAATTTTTCATAAATTTTAAAGTACTGCATATCGTGTAAAGTATGTATCTAATATTAATGAAAATGGGATTTGATGTGCTGAAGAGCCCTGAGCAGAAGCTCTGAGTGGTGGATGTTTCCAGATGGACATCCATGGACATTCAGTGGAAATGACCCATGCTTCAGAAGGAGAGCCACGGCCCTTTGTGGAAAGGGCCCATGTATCATCAGAAGGAGCGCCATGGCCCTTTGTGGAAAGAACCCATGCATCAGAAGGAGAGCCATCGTCCTTGGTGGAAATGACCCATGTATCAGAAGGAGAGCCATGGTCCCTGGTGGAAAGGACCCATGCATCAGAAGAAGAGCTATGATCCTTGGTGGAAATAGCTCACATTTTCAGCAGCACTGGAAAGCTGAGAAAGAGTGCCCCTCAGACTGGTTAGATAAAATGTTCACCTGCAGACCTAGAGCTTAAAAGAAAATGAATAACTTATGAGGAAGAAGACTGACAGGGAAAGCCCGAAAATCAATACGTAATGTTCTGTCAGCCAGTCGAAAGAATTTTTGGCTGTGAGAGTTGTGTCCATTATTAAGAAGCGGAGGTAGTGATGTGTGAGCGCTGGCACCTCTCTGACTACTCATCTGAGCAGCCCGGAGGAGTGTTTCCTCGTGACTGTGGAGTGCTATAAAATGGGCCATCGCTGTTATAAGGAGAGCTGACCTTCACCAAGGACTTTCTGCACGCCAGCATCTTCTGTATTTTCTGCAGCCAGTGGCCCAGTGAATCCTCGCAACATTCCCAGTAAATAACTTCCGTTATTATTCTGTTAGCCCCATTTTATACAGACAGTGTAGAGGAGGCATAGAGTGGTGATGTCTCAGGACAAAAACTCAAGAAGACTTAAAGCCAGTAGGGTCTGCAGAATGGCTTAGCAGGTGAAAGCATCCATCCCATGACAGCCTAAGTTCGTTCCTTAGAGCTGGAGTGAACCAACTCCTGAAAGCTCTCCTCTGACCTCTGAACACGTAACGTAGGGGCATGTGTGCACCTGCTCACACACACTCATACACACACACACACACACACACACACACACACACACACACACGAGGAGGGGGGGTTGGATCATAGCATATTTTTGAAAGAGTTAAAACCAGAATCTGTTTCCAGAGTAATATCTGTATTATGTGTGCATATTCACAAATACAGTCTGGATACACTTATATGCACAAGAGTGAAATATATGTGTGTGTGTATTTCATTGTGTGTGGTATATTTGTGTAATTCCTCCACATATTGTCATTATGTGTGCATGTGTATGATATACATATGTGCTATTTAAACATATGGAGATCAGAGGACGGCTTTGTGAGGTTGGTTTTCTCTGACTTTCATGTGGGTTCCAGGAATCAAAGTCAGGTTTCCAGGCTAGCATGACTAGCACTTTTCCCCACTGAGCAATCATCCTGCCTGCCCTAGATTCCCCATCCCCCACACACGACCTGTTAAAGCCCTGCCTGTGTGTCTCAAGCTGTGATCTGTCTCCTTTCCCTGTGCTCACGAAAGTTTAAGAACTGCACTGATGGAAACTGAGTTTCCCACCTGACCAGCTTGGTTCTCCAGTTGACCTGCAGCTTTTTTTCATGTATTCTGTAGATGTAGTTTTCTGTGACATCACCACTCTTGATGTGGACTCTTTAGATACCTTCTAGTTGGACCTCTTTGAGGTTTCTATGGCAATTAGCAACTCCTTCTAGGATATTTGTCATCGTTTAGTTTCTATGACAATGAGCATCCTTGACTCTTTTTTTTTATTTTATGGCTTTTTTATATGCTTGATGAACTCTTTTGATTTGAGCCCTTAACAATTACTGTTTTCTAAATTTTCTTTTCCCTTCTATTATTCTCTCTCTGTCTCTCTCTCTCTGTCTCTCTCTCTCTCTCTCTCTCTCTCTGCTTATTTTTCCCACTCTAAACCATTTTAATATCTATCATATTTATGTAATAGGTCTTCAGTATAATTACTTTCTGGAGCTGGATATGAGTGTGCTGAGGTTCAAAAACACTCACTTGTAAGCTGACCTCCTTCAGAAGGACTGATGGGCACTCTTTATCATAAGCAAAGCCCAACACTAATATTCACTCAAAACTCAGTTGCTCCTTGTGTAATGCATATTCACTAGCCGGACTGTCCTACTTTGATTTACATTACTATGATAAACTGTGATAAACTCCATGGCCAAAACCAATTTGGGGAGGCAGTGTTTATTTAAAATTACAACACAAAGGTCATAGTTCATTGCTATGGGAAGGGAATCAAGGCAGATACCTGGAGGCAGAAATTGCATCAGAGACCATGCTGGGAGATGCTGCTAACTGGATTGCTTTCAATGGCTACTCACCCTGCTTCTTGCACAACCCAGGACCACCTGCCCAGGGATGGCAGCATCACCATGGGCTGATCATTTGCACAGCAACTACTAATTGAGAATGTATCCCACAGATAGCCCTAGAGGCCAAACTGATAAGGGCATTTTCTCAAGATTACTCCCAAATGATCTTGTGTCAAGTTGATAGAAATCTAACCAGCACAAGCATCGTGATTTACATTTACTCATTACGAATATTAATGAGTTTACTCATTACGAATATTAGTGTTTCCTCATCTCTTGTGCTGTAGATTTTCAAGATTGTATTTAATGTCCTAAGCATCACTGAGGCTTGCATAAATAAATGATGGCTCTTTGAAGTCTAAATTACTGAAAAGAATTTCAACTTATGTCCAGTAGGCACAAGAGAAACTGTGTAGATTTCTGCCACATGGGTCAGTGGGGAAAAGATTGGGGAACAAAGGAACCAAAACGGTAGACTGTCTCTGAATCTCTTGTTCTCTCTCTTATACCACCCACACCGACAACTTCTCCTCTGGGTGTGTTAGATGGTCTTGTCTTTGCATTCCATATTCACAGTGACCAGAGACCATCCTTTGATCAGCCATTCCTAGAAATTATTAGTTTTTTTTTGTCTCCGTGGGCATTCTATTTCTATTGGTTGGCCCAGTGATTGTGGTTGAGGCAGAAGATTACCCAGGAAGAGATGACAGCCTTAGTTCATCAGCCCATACAGCAACTCTATCAACATCACACTGCTGACATGGAATGGTCGTGGTTCTTGTCACAAAGCAGAGATGGTTTTAGCAGATAAACGAGAGAAGGAATGGTACACAGAAGGAATCTCCACTACAAATCTATCCCATCTTCCCCACCCACTTCCACTTCTGTTGCTTTTCTTTTCTAAATGTCCTAAACCCCTCTATCCTGCCCCCACTCTGAGTCTTGTCCTTCCTGACTATGCTGTCCACACACATGACAGATGTGAATGCACTTGTGTTTAGTACCCATCTTTTTAGCTCCCTTTCCTCTCACTGTGACAAGATACCTGACAGAATCCCTTAAAAAGTCAACTATTAACTCATGGGCTCTATTGACCGCAGTCTACAGTCCTCAGAGTATCAATTCTGAATCATAGTGATGGGGCGGACAGCAAAGGCTGCTCATCTCAAAATAGACAGGAAGCAGAGGATGAAGGAGAGGCCCTACACTGAGCACCACCTTCAAGGCCATGCTCGTAAATGAATTGCTTCCTCCATTTGGGAGCCACCTTCTCAAGTTTCCCGAAACTCCCTAAAGAGCACCACCAGGTGGCTATAGGCAAACAACACATAGTCTATGAGGGCATTTCACATTCAAGCCATAAAACCACCTTTATGAAACACCATCAGTGTTCCTTCTATCTTCAGGTTAAAGTCCATATTTCTGAGCTTGGCATTCCTGATGCTCAGGACTATATAAATATCTAAACAATTTTCACTTCAAGTCCTGAATATTATCCTTTAAAATGTTAACAGATTTTTTTTTAAGACTAGAAATACAAAACAACTTTGATCACATGCTCCAGATCAATGTGTGTTGTTCAATCCCTCCAGTTAATTCTGTTAACAATCTCATCAGAAAAAGCAAGGTAGGCTTATTGCCTAGGGGAGACACTGGAGCTCAGAAGAGGTAGGGGGCAGGACTTCAACACAACAGCAAGAGCCTAGGGGCTAGAGTTCCTCTGCCATTCACTGATAATGGCAGCAACTTCAGAGGGTCCTGGACAGCTGTGCCAGTCACATCAGAGTGGTCTTTGACTTTAGTTTCATTGCTTAAAGGGGGTTGGTATAAGTAATCTGTGATAAAATAAAGGTCTAAATTTATATGGCAGACTGCTGTCAATATACTGATCTTTGCAGTTTTATGTGATGAGAAACAATGACCCCAGCAACTCTTAGAAGGAAAACATTTTACTGGGGCTGGCTCATTGTTCAGTCAGAACTTAGTCCATTGCCATCATGGCAAAGAGCATGGTGCCATGCAGGGAAACATGGCGCTGGAGAGGTACCTCAGAGTTATGTATATATATATAGTTATATATAAAGAGACAACAGGAAAAGCAATGGAACCACTGGGCCTGGTTTGAGCTTCTGAAACCTCAAATCCCACCCACAATGATGCAATTCCTCCAACAAGGCCTAGCCTACTCTAACAAGGCCTAGCCTACTTTAACAAGGCCACATCCCATAATAGTGCCATTCCCTATGGGCACATGGGGGACAATTTTCATTCAAACCACCACATTAATGGAAGATTTTCTTAATGGAAAACGTTGAAGGGTCAGCAGTCATTATTTTATCTGAAGCGAGAACACACTACAGTAGAAAGAGCATTTGTTGGGATGTTGGAAGATTAGCTGTAATAATAAGGGTGCGGCGGGGCTGCATTCCCAGCACCCCGGCCGCCTGCCTGGCTAGCTTATGCCCGAAATAACAACATACAAACTGTATTCATTTAAACACTGCTTGGCCCATTCTCTTCTAGGCTAATTCTCACATATTAATTTAGCCCATTTCTAATCATCTGTGTATGGCACCCCAAGGTGCACTTACCAGTAAGATTCTAGCCTATGTCCATCCTGGGTCGGAGCTTCATCCCGGGAGCGGGGTATGGCGTCTCTCTCAGGCGTCTGCTCCTGAGTGGAGAGCTGTCGAGACTGAGCTCACTTCCTCTTCTTCCCAGGGTTCTGTTCTGTTTACTCCTCCCACCTATCCTCTAACCAATAAAATGGGCCGAGGCAGTTCCTTTATTAGCCAATGACCTTCCTCCATCAATTAGCATTCTTTTTCAGCTTACACCCTTACCACCACCCAGTTTAGACACAATTTTTACATTTTTAAACCTTAGTTTTCTCACATATCAAATGAGTTGAAAGCAATTGTTCAACCTGCTGTTAATGTAATGACAAGGTGCATTAGGTACTGAGAAAAGACTCTGAAAAGTCACAAGGGATGAAAAGCCATGGAACTGAATGGCCCATTTGGGGCCATCCTGTCTGGAGAAGCAGAAGGACTTCTCATAGCCTGACACAGACAGGCAGGGCAGTTCTCATAATATGACCACTGCTGTTAAAATAAGGGTAATGCTTCTGTCTGGGGATTCCACTCTAGACGAACCTAAGATGAAGGCGAAAAAGCCTGCATTACTCAGTCACACTATGTCCCCTTCATCAAGTGCTTTCCTTAGCTTTCTCCTCTAGTTGCTTTTTGTAACTGGTAATTCTGCCTTTCATCGACCCAGGGGAGAATTTTTAAATCAGTTCTTATGCTATTGAGATGGCATCTTCTCAGCTTGCCTAAAGGCTCATCTCTTGTTGATGAAAGAACAAGCTGTTTTTTGGGGGGGAAACGTTCTTGATATGTTTCCTCTTTGCAAGGAAAAGGGAGCAATCAGTTGAAGGCTTAAAAGAGAAGAGGATTAGCAGGCAGTAAGCATTGTGCTCCATCTTTCTTGTGACCTGGCTGCCCTGAAAATGAACTATACCCTTAATTCAAAGGCCTTTTTTCAATGTGCAAGTGGGTCATTAGGTTTCTTAGGCATAAATGACTGAATCCTCCTAGAGCCTCGACTTTTCATTCCTTCTAACCTCTGGCCGTAGTGTGCCATGGCTCTGTTGGCCTTGACTGCCTTCTGCAAGTCCTGCTAATTTTGGAATATGGCAAAAATCTTGGATGGAAAAAACCTGAGACAGCACATGTGACAGAATCTTCTTAATTCTCTCAAAGATTAGCTTTCCCATCATCCAAGAATCAGCACCCTCCCACAGCTAGGGACATAGAAACCTGGCAGAAACAGCTACTCCTGATAATAGTTACAGGTTCAACCAAAGATTCACAGTGGTTGGTAGAAGATGACATAGGGCTGTGTTCTCAGTTGTTTGGTCCTCTGCAGAACACCTTTGCAACATGATTTTTTGCAAATTGCTTCCTTCTCTCATCTTCCAGAGTCAATGTTGGAGCTACTGGTCTTCAACCACATTTTATATTACTTGCTAGGGTGGCTTGCGTAGGCTGAATCTTTCCTGGGCTCTTGATCTTTCTCCTTAGTCACAGTGATGTGCCCATCAAGTTCTTTGCCAGTTAGGTGTTCCTCAGCTCTGAGCCATTGTTGTTCCACTTGGTCTAGTTAGCCCTGAAAGTCCAGCATACTGTTGGCTGGAGCTAGGCAGGGCCCTTAATTCATTCTTCCTTGTGGCTAACGCTGTCTCTCATCACCCTGCCCCAGCCCAGGATAAACAGGCAATTCTGTTTCTCTGTTGGAATTACCTGTCCTACCTGGTCTCTGTTCCCAATTTATTCAGCCTAACTCCTACTTGGCTCTTAAAGTTTATTTTTATGTACATCCCACAGGAAGTCTCTCTAACAGGTTCTTTACTTCTTCAGTAACATACATACTTGGTTTTTCGAAACAAAGTTTCCCTGATTGTCCTGGAACTCACTCTGCAGATCAGGCTGGCTTTGAACTCTGAGGTCCTACTGCCTCTGCCTCTAAGTGCTGGGATGAAAACCATGTGTCACCACCAGTCCTAATGTGAAAAATAATCATTTTATTATTATACTTCCCCATTCTGTGATGAGGTCCTCTGGGTTAAATGACTGAAATGTCCAACGTACTAAATTGCTGGTTGGTCAGTGTTAATCATTCTAGAAACACTAGGAAAGTAAATCAAGAATAAAAACATCAACTTCAGTCAATCATAGCTGTCATTATTTCTTGAATACATGTCAAGATTTGACTCTAATGCACTTATAAGACTCACATTTGACCTGCTGGAAGCTAAATTATATTCATTATATTGAAGTTCAATCAACATTTTCTTTATTAAGTTACTTGTTCTGAGGGTTGGACCAACATGAAGGCATAATTAAGGAAGTCCACGCGAGCCCAGAATAAAGGATAACAAATATTTATTTGGGAAAAAAAAACTCACATAAGGGTAGAGAGCCATGTTCCTCTGCTTTGTCACCTAAAAGCTGCAAACAGAAGTCAGATCACCACCTCAGAGAGTGAGCACCCTTCCCATCTCTGCTTATCAGTCCACATGTAGTACCCTAGATCACACCCTAATGGTACCAAAATGCTATGGGTTAAATGGATTTCCACAATACTTCCCCCTTTTGTCTAAATACAAAACTATATACAATAATGACAAATATCAAGTAATATCTAGGAGAAAGAAAAGACAAAAACATACACAAAAAGAACTACAACCAGCATGAACAATGTCAAGCAATAACACATGCTAAATGTCCTGTCTAAGGCAGTTAGCAAAAAACAGAGATTATTTTAGTAGTTGTCTATAGTAATATGAGTGGCAGGGCTGCGTTCCCAGCACCCCGGCCGCCTGCTCGGCTAGCTTATGCCCCGAAATAACAACACACAAACTGTATTCATTTAAACACTGCTTGGTCCTTTAAGCTCTAGCCCTTACTGGCTAATTCTGATATCCCGATCAACCCATCTCTAATAATCTGTGAGAACCGGTCTTACCGGGAAAATTCTAGCCTAGTCCATCCTGGGTCGGAGCTTCATGGCGTGTGTCTGCCCGGGAGCGGGGCATGGTGTCTCTGCTCCAGCAAGCAGAGCTGTGGAGTCTGACCTCACTTCCTCTTCCTCCCAGCGTTCTGTTCTGTTTACTCCTCCCACCTATCTTCTAACCAATAAAATGGGCCAAGGCAGTTCCTTTATTAGCCAATGACCTTCCTCCATCAGTTGTCCTATCCTGAAGAGTCTGTGTCTTATACTAAAAATGTCTTAGCTAAGTTATGAGAGGACAGTAGCTACCATGGAGCCCAGACTTATTGTGAACATACCACCATCTTCCTCCCTTAGTCTTTGGAATGCTGGGATTGTGGGAATGTAAACCATACCCAGTTAAGTGTTAGATTTTAGGTCATATCTTTACTATTCTTACAATTCTTTTCAAATAAATTGACATATCCACTCACATTAATGAAATTTGTTTCTCAGCATCATTTTACTGAATGCTTTTCTTTTCTTTTAAGGAGAGGTACCTTCTTATTATTCTTTCTTTTTCTCCCCATGGTAAGTGCTCCTGGTCTTCTTAGAGTCTCCATTAATTTGTTTGTTCATTTAGTAGTCATGTTTTGAGTTCTTCCAGGCAAGACATTATTTCAGTCTCTCTGCTCATGGACCTCTTTTTTTCTAGGTGTCCTTGTTCATTTCCCATAATGCCTAGATTGTGTCTAACAGAAATCTCTCCTGTGAGCTCCAGAACCAAACATTAATTTTCTGGTCAATAGCTTTGCTTAAGTAAATTTTCTAATTCGTGTCTCTAACACATTCCTTCATGATTTCTTTTTCAGCTTCTACTTCCAGGTCTATGTCTTAAGTTTCTGTTTCAACTTGCTTTTAAGATGAACTATAAATTTTAAACTGAAATAAATGCTTTCCTATCAAAGTTGCTTTTGGCAATGATATTTTATCACAGCAATAGAAAACAAACTGAGACATTGCCTGCCTGAGAGCTGTGGATTTCCCCATTGCTATCTTGCTTAAATCACCATCATGTACATTTCTACATTACTTTAATTCCCTTGTAATCAGTCCCTAGTGTATACATTTATCTTTCTCCAAATCTATTGTCAAGAGTATTGACCCTTGATGATAATTTAAGAACACTAACCTGAACATGGTATGCCTTGCTTAAAGCTCTGAATGATTTCCCATCACTGTTAGGATCAAATCCAAAATATCCTGTGTGACCTACAAAGAAATGCTTCCTTCCCAAGCTGTCATCATTCTTCCTCGGGATCTCTGTGAAGCACTCTTGAAAATATCTTTCTCCTTTTCAAAGCAAGCTCCAAGTCTTTACACACAATTTAAACTATATCTCTATTCACATTAAGTTTTTCACCCTAGAAAACACGGGGATATAAACATCCACAAAATAAATTTAAAAGCATTCTTTTCCCTCTTGCGTCATCACCCTTTTTAAAAGTACCAAATGCATATCTGTCTCTTACATATTTTTCTAAAGCGTTTATGTATGTGTGTGTGCTGTATGTGTGTATATGTGCCTGTACTTGTGTTTGTGTGTGCGTGCATGTGTGTATATAGTATGATGTGTCCATATGTGTGAGTATATGTACATATGTGTATTTTTGCCTATGTGTTCTTATGTGCATATATGTGTAATTTGTGTATATAGGTGTGTATGTATTTATGTAAATGTGTATGTAATTTAAGTATGTGCACATATATATGTGTGTATATATATATATATATATATATATATATATTTATATTTATATTGAGGGGTGGAATGGGTTTATTTTGTGCTGTTCTCCGTAATGTAATACAGTAATCCAGACACAAATTCTGACAATTTCCATGTCCATTTTTCCCATGACCTAGTCACAATGTCTTGAGCAAGTTATTTATTCACTCTGCAGTTTAATCTTCTGTCCGTAAACTGGTGCTTAATCCATTGGACTTGGTAAGCTGTTTTGACAGTTGAACAAGTGAGCACACAAGCACTTGAGCATGGGGGACGCAAAGCTGACTCTGCCAAGGCTCTAATGTCCTGACTGAAAGTTATAAAACAACAGACCCACGGACCAACTGATGCCACTCTGGGATGCTCTCAACTTACATTCTATTTGTCACTGGATTTTCAAAGGCTGTCTGCCTCATGATTATAATTGGGCTGGCTAACTATAATTACAACCTGTGTATTTCTTTTGTCTCAGAGTGTACTTTAAAACTTCCAAACAGAGTCCTTAATGCTACACTCTAGCTTCTTTGGTATCGGAAGGTACTCAGAACACTGCTAACAGAAACAAAAACAGCAACAACAACCCAGCCATAACTCTTTGATCCGCAATTGTATTCTTCCTTCCAGCTATACCAGAGCAACGATGAAACAAAGCTTGTGAGAGTAACCAACCAATATCTGATTTGAGTAAAGGCCCACTCAGTATGATGGAACCCGTACATGGCACGGCTTGGGTGGCCAAGAATCAGAGACTAGTTATCCCAGGGACCTAGAGCAAAACCAAATAATTCTGATCTGAAAAATGCAGCATAGCAATAAAATGACTCCTAATGACGTTCTGCTATATTAATAGATCAGTGTCTTGCTCAGTCATCATCAGAAGTTTCCTTCTACGGCAGATGGAAGCAAATGCAAAGACCCACAGTTAAGCATACTGTAGAGAGTGACAGACCTTGAACACTCAGTCCTGAGTTGGATGTCTCCATCACATCCCTCCTCTCAGAGTTCAGGGAACCCCATGAAAGATGAGGTGTAAAAGAGCGTAAAAGCCAGAGGGGATGGAGGACACCAAGAAAATAAGACCCTCTAAGTTATAATGTGCAAAATATCTGGAAAATGTTGTTTCCTTGAATTCGTCAATCACCTCTGCTTCCTCTTTCACACAGATCTCCAAGACTTGAGGGGAGTAGAGTTTGATAAAGACAGCCGATTTAGTGTTCAGTGCTCCAAAGTGTCTTGTTCTCTAAATGTATCCAGTTCTGAGTTTCTGTGTTAATTACCATTTATTGCAAGAAGAAGCCTCTCATCCAATGAGGGATGAGTGAGGCACTGAGCTTCAATTTTGAAACTTCTGTGGTTTTGCATTATATTGTATTCCCTATATTGTCACAATTATATAAATTCTTTTCTGGTATACATTTTCTCTTAAGATATATTACCTGAATGATACATGTGAGATCCAGTTATAATTTTACATATATGGACAATTCTACAATATTGATATTAAGGCAGAATTTGCTTTCCATGACAAAAATATCTTTAGACAACTTTATTTCCTGTTTTGTAACTAAAGCAAGAGCAAACTGTCTACAAACTGGAGAGAATACATTCTCAGAGTGGTGGGGGGATTCCTAGGAGCTTTTAAGTCTATTATACCCAAAGAATGTCTAGCTCTTCCACTAAAGACCTAGTAAGTCTGAATTCATGCTAGGTTATTCCATTTGATGATTTAATTTTTTATTCTTTCCCTTGTACTCCTTAGGGTTGCACCAGCCATTGATGATAGTAGGCTTTCAGGAAATATCTTTTAGTGGATCTAATTCTACTACTCCCAAGTTACATGATGATTTTTGTCTATACTTCCTGATAGCACCTTCTAGGTTAGTTAAACCCCTTAGTTGTATGTTTCAAAGTTGATCTTGGTGTTATTCTAAACATGGTTTTCCTCGGTTGCTGCCTTTTAGAATTAGCTCACCATTTCACTTAGAGAATATGAAATTTTTACAGAAATTTTTGTCATTAAATTTATTGATTTCTTTAGTTGCTTTTCTGTAGCTACTGTTCCAAGTATGGAATTTTGATATTTGCACACAGTAATTTCTTCATTCCATCTAGTGCTTGTATCTCACTTCTTCCTAATGTGCATTTGTCTTTGCCAATATTTTCAGAACAATGTACATAATGGATGTACATAATGGAGGTATTAATGGCTGTTATCATCTTGTTTGTGCTGCTAATGGTGATGTTTCTGTCAGTGCTTTACTATTAAGCTTATTGATGCTAGGTCTATTCAGGGGTATATATAAAATAATGACTATTATTATTTCAAAAGCATCAATTTTTATTTATCCAAAGATGTTTATGAATCCTGATTTTAAATTGGGTCTGTTTAGGTTGTGGGGCCATACAAAGCTTCATTCCTTGCTAGTATGTAAGCATGTTGCTGCTTGCTATAATCTCTAGTGGTCATTTCTTTATTTTTAGCAGTCTCCATCATATGCCATCCTTTTTAGTACTATGTTATCTTCTTCATAGTTACACTGATTCAAAGAATACAATACGTCTATTGAGTAGAAAAATCACCTTTAAATTCTAGGTGCTGTACTGAGAGACAGCTTCCTAAGTGCTTCTGTTTCTGCTACAGTAGCTCCTTTTAGTGGTTCTCTTAATACACTTTTATTGTTCCCTTTGTCCCCTACAGATACTTTATGGTTAAGAAATTCAAATAACTCATTCTGGACACTTACCAAGCCATTTTCAGTGAAATTCGTCTCTCAGAGCTTATAAAGTCAAAATGCATGCTTCCTTGGAAATTAGATTCTAACGCAGTAAAAGTTCATTAGATGCTTTCTGAGTTCAAGGCAGTTGTTGAAAAAAGAAATAATTAATATGTTCTAGGTTTTACCTTACTAGAATCTTGGTCAAGTGAGAGACAAACTGGTAATTAGGACAACAGCACAATGAGATGCTACAACTTATGTAGAATACCTCCTTCTGATTTTCAACACACACAATATATATTCAAACAAACAAAAAAGTACCTCCACATTAAAAATAATCAGTACACAACTTAAAGCTGGAAGCTATTTTTACAAAGTTGTATGCAATTCTTTCAAACCAAATCAAATTTTCTTTTTCCCCCAATATCAAATTTTTTAGTAATCAACTTTAAGGTATCATATAATAATTCTTTCTCTATAGCTGATTGGAAGAATAATGTCACATGAAAATTTTAAGTCAATCTCAAGCTGCTTTCATAATACAAAATCCTAGTAGTGAGTAGTTTTATGAAATTTTGGAAATCAGTTTCTCCCCATCTTATACAACGATGTTGAGCATAATAAAGATCTTTGTAAAACATATGGTCGGTTATCACTGTGTGTTATTCAAATGGGTATAAATTTGAAAATTGCAAGCTGAAAGCCTTCAGTGACTTTTCTGCAGTATAATGTTTCAAAGAGAGCAAGTGGCATGCCAGTCACCACTGGCACACTACCCTGAAAGACTGAAGACTCACTTATGTGGATGGTGACTGGCCTTGGGACTGAATTGTGGTCTAGTCATGGAAAGCATAGGGGCAGTATGAAAATTGCTTTCAGGGACATATTTATAACTTTGAATAATTGTTCAGTGTATAGGCTTCACGTAGCAATAGTCAATTTCTTTCATTTTCTACTTTGAAGAATTTACCTGAAATTACTTTGTAATGTCTCAAAAACCAAACTTTTTTGTTTTCTTTTGTTTTTCAAGACTGTGTTTCTCTGTAGCTTTGGGTCCTGCCCTGGAACCAGCTCTTGTATACCAGGCTGGCTTTAAACTTAGAGATCCACCTTCCTCTGCCTCCGGAATACTGGGATTAAAGGCATATGCTACCACTGCCCAGATAAAATCAAACATATTCTTTATGATAGAATATTTGATGCGATAGAGTCTATGCATATGAATGTGTTATGCAGGTTTTGAAGGTTATTCAACATAATGTGACAATATCATTGGATTTCCATCATGATTACTGTGCACAGAAAAACACCCAACTTGATGCTATGATTAAAATGTTTGCTATTCCTTCTGTAATACTTACATTGTATTGAGTGTTCCAACTCTACCACTGTCAACTCTTAGCACTGCCTGTCTACTGTATAAAAATTACCTCTCGCAGATTATGTATTTATTTGGTTACTTGTTAATCATCTATATGACTTAAAGTACATGGAAAAATGTGTGTAGATTGTATCCAAACAATTCTTAATTTCATACTAAGGACTTGAGGATTTTAATATTTGAAGGAAGGTTCTGGAATTTTTCTCTTGAGAGTTGTGAAGAATGGTTGTTCTTTTAAGATCAAAAATACACTTGACAATAGATGTGTAAGTTAATATAGGTCCTAATCTGGGTCAAGTTTTACATTTTACTGATACCAGAATTTATGCTTTTACCCCTCAATCGCTCATATTGACCTAGAGAAGTAGAGTTTGAAGTATTTAAAATTTGAGCAAGTGATCCTGTAACAGAAGTATCAACTCTAATGTGGCGAGAAAGCTCCATGTGTCAGACAGTAGTCATGTCTTCTCACTCACAGCCTGGATATTGCTGACCAAGTCACTAGATCCCTACTTAGTGAGATAAATTTGCCACGCTTGGAGTTAGATGAAATGATCCCCGTGAAAGAATTATATGATTTTAGATAATGGTTATTATATTTTCTGTTCTCTTGAGGACAAAGGAGCAGGACAATTTAGGGACTGAGAATACTTGAAGACCACAAGAACTGTAAGGGCTGAGAGCAGCAGTTCTTGTTGGGCAATCTGAATGAGCACATTTGTTTAGATTTGTTTCCTTAATTGACTGCAATCCTCCTGGCTCCTTACAAGCAGGGTGTCCTCTATGCTTTATGAATAATTGTGATTTAAAATTAAATTTGATGGAATAAATCCACGTAAGTCTTTATATAATCTCTCAGACCAAAATTTGACAGTGATTCTAAGACAAAATTTATGAGACAAGTTAAAAACAAACTTATTGTAGAGATAGCTTTTAGAATTTGATACTAAAGAAAAATATTCTAGTAAAATTAGAAAATATCTACATTTGCTATTTAAGTGAAAACTTAATCGGCAAATATGTGAAGTTTTCTTTAAGCTAATTTTTTAAATCTGCATTTTTCTATTGTGAATTATATCATGAAATATTAAGAAGCACCTGTATTTTGAGCAAAAGAAGAAATACTCTTATAAACTATAGGTTTATTACATATTATGAAATATTATTATATTACAAATTTTTTAATAATTGGCAAAAAGTTTGTAACATGCACAAATTATGAAAATGTACAAAAGATCAACAGGTCTTACAAGCAGAGCAACACTCTTATAAATGATAAAGATACAAACAGAATTATATGTACTTAGGTGTCCATCACAGGGTTATTTAAAACAGGATGCTGTTGAGACAATCAAAACCTCTAACAACTACAGATTTGCTTAATAAACCATGCAATTAATTGCAAGGTTGCATAATGGCATGGGAGCTTTCTTATAAATACTGTTAACATAAACATGCTAATATACACAGCACATATATTTGAAAATATATACATGTATTTGAAAAATAGATTTTTAATGAGGGGTGTATAGGGATGTAGTTCAGTGGTATGGGGTTTGTTTAGCTTATATGAACTGAAACATACCCATTCTTGCTTTTAAAAATGAGCAAACTTTTCCAGTCATCTACAATGAATATGTTCTATGTTGTAATTATGAACAAATTCCATGAACATAACTTAATTATTTAAAAATTTTAAAGATAAAATGTATGACCAGAATATAATTTATTATTCTTTGGGGAGATTAAGTAGTTTTAATTAAAGACAGTTAAAATCTTTGTGCTGTTAGGGATCTTTTGGCAATTTATCATTAATTGGTTGATTTTTTCACTTGTTTAATTAAATGTATTACTTTAACGACAAGAAATTTCTTCTAACCCAAGGAGATTCTCATTGTTCTCATTCTCCCCCCAGATTTTTCTGGGTATATTTTAGAGTTTCTATTGCTGTGAAGAGACACCATGACCACAGCAACTCTTATAAGGAAAAACTGTTAACTGGGCCGGGCGGTGGTGGCGCACGCCTTTAATCCCAGCACTCGGGAGGCAGAGGCAGGCGGATCTCTGTGAGTTCGAGGCCAGCCTGGTCTACAAGAGCTAGTTCCAGGACAGGAACCAAAAGCTACGGAGAAACCCTGACTCTAAAAATCAAAAAAAAAAAAAAAAAAAAAAAAAAACTGTTAACTGGGTGGCTTACAGTTCAGAGGTTCAGTCCATTATCATTATAGTGGGACATGGTGGTGTGCAGGCAGACCTGGTGTTGGAGAAGGAGATTCTACATCTCTTGATTTAGAGACAAAAGGAAGTGAACTGAGACACTGGTTATTACTTGAGCATAGAAGAACTCAAATCTCAGCACCCACAGTGACACACTTCCTCCACAAGGTCAAACCTACTCCAACAAAGCTCTGTCTCTTAATAGTGCCACTTCCTATGAGCATATGGAGTCAATTGCATTCAAACTACCACAGGGCACAAATGGAAGATTATATGGCTAGGTGAAAAAGATCTGCCCCAAGTTGCCCTATGCACATACTGTGTTATTCCATTGGTTTCTAGGTATTGGCATGTTTTTCTAATTTTGTTTTGATAATATAATTAAATTTCCCAATCTTTCTTTCCTCAAACTCTTCTATTTATCCCATCCATCTTTTTCAAATGTATGGCCTCTTTTTTTTTCAGTAAATGTTATTGCATGTATATGTGTAGCTGTGGAATCATGTACATGTATATGCTTATATGCATATATATGTGTACATATATATGTGTATATACATGTTTAGCCTAAGCAGTCTGCATAATGTTACTTGTATGTTTTTAGGGCTGACTGTTTGTCCCTGCACAGCCAGTTGGTGTGCTCTTCACTGGGGAAAACTACCTCTCTGACGATCAGTTTTCCTTAATTGCCTGTAGCTCTTTGTGTATGGTTGAGTCTGTATGGACTTTTCCTTTTCCACTTTGGCATGCTCATTGGTGTTCAACTGTTCAGCTTCTGTTCAGGCATGTGTTACAGTGTAGACTTGCTTGTTAATCAGAGACAACAGGTAGAGTTTTAGGTAGATCAACGGGTTGGCATTGAATGAACAACTTGGTACAACTCTTTTATTTTATTTTATTTTTTTTAAATTTATTTATTTATTAAGGATTTCTGCCTCCTCCCCGCCACCGCCTCCCATTTCCCTCCCCCTCCCCCGATCAAGTCCCCCTCCCTCATCTGCTCGAAGAGCAATCAGGGTCCCCTGATGTGGGAAGTCCAAGGACCACCCATCTCTATCCAGGTCTAGTAAGGTGAGCATCCAAACTGCCTAGGCTCCCCCAAAGCCAGTATGTGCAGTAGGATCAAAAACCCACTGCCATTGTTCTTAAGTTCTCAGTAGTCCTCATTGTCCACTATGTTCAGCTAGTCTGGATTTATCCCATGCTTTTTCACTGAGACAATGGGAATGTTCTATCGGGAACTCACCAAGGCCAGCTGGCCTGGGTCTGAAAAAGCATGGTACATCTCTTAAAAGGAAAAAAAAAAATCTCTGCTCCACATAGCCACATAGAGAAGCACAGGTTTAGGGAGTGAAAGGAAATGGCAAAAGCCCTTAGTTTGCTTTCTAAGAGGAGAAACGGAATGAATAGTGTCAGGAAGCTCATGGTTGGCTAATTGGAATAAGTACAAGCCATGATGGCTAAAGAGTTATTAGTAGCAGGAGCATGCTGCTCAGGAGAGTTGTTTTGGAATGCAAGATGTGAATTGCTTGGTTTGCAGTTGGAATGCTTGCTAGCAAGTAGAGCTCTTTGTTGTCTCCAAACTCTGATTGGCTTTAGGAGGATCTGATTTTCTATGACCTCATATAATAAAATATCAAACATAGCTGTTAGTGAATATGGCCTTGCTTCTTACTTATATTCCTTATTTAACTTCCTATTTTCATCTCCTAGCAGCTAATATTTATAACGCTAATGATCCCTTGGATTTAATTCAAACCCCAAACCCAACTTCAGCCAGTTTCTTTTCCATATTTTCCTTTTTTTTTTTTTGATCCTAGGGCTATTTGTTATTTTCACTTCACCTTGCATGGAACTGTAGAAGCTATTTGCAAACCCCAAATGCTTAAAATCATATTTAGACTCAGTTCATCTCGTGAACACCCACAACTTTCCTTCTTTGGTATGATTCAATGCACCTTGGAAGTCATACTCACTCAAAGCACCACCATCAAAATAACACCATCACCTGTGCTTGGAAATCCTCCTCAGCTGGGTTTCTATGGAGCAGCCCATTCAGTCTGATTCTCTACCTTTCTTCTGCTTCCTCTGTTCCACCCAGTCTGCCTTCTCTCCTCCAAACATCAGGATATCTCTCCGCCTTTATTTCTTAGAAAAAGATAACTTATATGAGACTTCCACTTCTCCCTGCTCTACAGCTGAGAAAAGCAGTAATGAGTTCACAGTCAGCTAACCACAGATTCAGAGTTAGGGTTACCGGACTTAAGTTGTACTAGTGCTGAAAGCCATGATGGCTTTAGTGAATGTTAATGACAGTATTTCACATTCTCAATTTCATGCCTGACAGCCCGAACCTCCAATGATGTGGTAACCGGAGGCAACCTTTGGGATATAGTTAGATTCAGATGAGGTCTTGAGAGTAAGTGGTTCTAGGAAGCAGGATTAGTAACATAATCAGAAGAGACAAGAACTGGCTTACTCTTTCAATGAAGCTTCTTCCAGGAGAGACTGTATGAACACACAAGAAGAAACTAAGCCTGCTGCAAGCCTGGAAGTGTGTCTTCATCCGAACTATACAATAATGGCTTCTTGATGGCAGGCTTCTTCCCTCCAGAACTCCGAGGGAACAAATGCATGTTGTTTAAGTCACTCACTCTATGATAATGTTGCTATAACACCCCAAGCTAAGTGTCATAGTGCATTTATACATTATGCTTCCCACAATACTGTGATAGCCAATTTTGCATTCCAGCAAAGGATATTTAACTCCTCTGTATACCTCCCCTTATCCAAGACGTATCTTCTCAGGTTGTGATTCTCCATACTTCAGTATTACCTTGGCAAACTTGGCTGTTCTGTGATGTTCTTACCCTTCTCTAATAAAGGTTTTGAACATCTCCTGGAAGGTAGAGTTTGCTTCCATCTTATCACCATCCCTACTCCTATTGGCTCCTAGCTTGATCACTGGGTACTCTGGCCAGAACTGCAAGTAAGGGTTCACTTTAAACCACTTTAAGATGGTATGCAGCATGGATAATCTTGCCACACGGAAAATGGGGAAACACACAGCTGTTGGTTGAAAGCAAGTAGGATCATACATATAAACAAATAGACATATTATAATGGTTCTATAAAATATCAATGGTAATAAAAGTAAGACCAAAATGACTAAATGTATCTGAAGTAACATTTACTATAAGTCTTGGAATCTCTCAACAGTTTCATTTCATTCTGGACTTTGAGGGAAGTATAGGCAGAAAGGCTATATGCATTGACTATGGGCAACATTTTAGAAAATAACTAATGAACAGCTTGTCTTTGGGGGAAAACTCTGTCATGATGAAATGCTTAGAATACAACAGATAATAAAAAGAAAATTTTAAATCATTTTGGCAGTAGCAAGAGTAACCATCGTGTAGTACATTAAAGAATATGAAACTGAAGGCTGAATTAACCAAACCAATCATTTAGGAAACTACAAGCTATTTCTACATAAATATTTGACCATTTCGTCTTCATCTTTCAACTTTGCTCCAGGACTTTTAGTTGCGTTGAACAACATTTTGGAATTGTAAATCTATCAATTATTGTCTTTATGAATCTATACATTTAATTGTGTATTATATTTAGAAAATTTCATTCGTTATTCAAGTTCAGAAATTTTCTTCGTTAACATAAGGTCACCCTATGCAGTCCAGGCTGGGCTGGAGTTCATAGTTTTCTGTCTGAACTTCTTGTCCTGGGACTAAAACCATGCTCATAGCAACTTCTCCGTAATTTTTAAGAAAACAATTTGATTTTCATTTATGAAACTATGTACAATGATCCCATTCACGAGTAGGACTATATTTAAGCAGAGAAAATGAGAACAAGAGAGAACAGGGAAATATAAAATCATAATTTTAAGGAATGTTGAGCTATAAAGACATGTTACCAGTCCTTGGGGTTGGAAGGCATTCCCTCCATCTCCCAGCCCATGTGCTGCCAGCAAGCAAGGATGTAATTATTTCTTGGGGTTTACAATGAGATATTGAGCCTCGAGATAAAGCATGCTGTTTGTAGTCTTGCATGGAATCTTTAATTAGAGACTGAAAGTGTCAAAGTGACAAGACATTGAATCTATCCTGTTCCCCAGATATTTTAGATTGCAATTTGAGTGCTGAAGAACAATTTAAACATTTAATAGAATTACTGACTTAGAAAAATTCCCAATTCGATGACAGTGGACTGAAACAAGAGGTTAATTTTACTAAAGGTTCATGTAGCTGCCTGCTTCCTTTAAACAGAAACTCCAAATCAAACCAAAGGAAAACAAAAGAATTATCTTAGTTCTTTATCATCAGGCATACAAGAGACTTTTTTCAAGGTGTTATTATGTGGCAACAAAACAATTTAATTAACAGAAAAGAATGGGATAGAGTCTCTGAAATTTGGACCTTGTAAAATCTAAGGAGCAGAGACTGGGGCTATAAGTCCCTAAATGAGGGCTTGAATTCATGCCTATATACGCATGTGCGCACATGTGCGTGCACACGCGTAAGAGGATCAGTTATATTAAATTTCAAATAAGTAATAGATAATTTTCAGTGTGTAATTTATGCAGATTAAAATTTACATTTAAATTTTTTCCCCTTCTAAGTAGTTTTGAGGAATTACTACTTCCCCAGACCTCAATCTTCACTGAAGACAACAGGCTGTATTCAGGCTGTTTTAACTCTTGGGGCACAGTGCATGGTGAAGAGCTTGAATACCATCAAAATGTGACAGATACTTAGGAACTGTCAAACGCTTTCACCTCATCAGAGTCTCGATATAGTTACAAGGAAACAACAACTCTACTTACATTAAAATTCCTTCACATCAAAGTCAAAGTAAACCAATAACAGATAAACAAATGATTGAGATTTTTCCAGAGAAGATGTTAAGCCTCTCTTTAACTAACTCAAGCCTCCTTTATTTCATAAGCACTAACAATCATCTGTTCCTGAAACCTAGGAGGGTGGACAGGGCTTATTCCACTATTCAAAGGACGAACTTTGATTCTCTCTTCTCATCTAATTCCATCTTATATTCTCTAATTATTGTAAGAGCTGTCATAATTTCACCAAGTGCTTGTTAAAACCTAGAGAAGGTTTTATGAAGCCAATCTAAATGGAATTGACTTTTCCATAAAAATACGGAGATCTAGGTATCAAAACCAAAAATAAATCTGTAAAAACAAAACCAAAAATCCTAAAAACACAGCAAACAAAAAAGGAAAACTGATGTGGGAGGTGTTGTATGCTGTGAATATATCTTACTACTATTGGTTAATAAAGAAGCTGCTTTCTGCCAATGTTTTAAGAGAGTAAAGCCAGGCTGAAAAAAATAGAGAGAGTAGACAGAGTCAGGGAGGAGCCATTTAGCCACCGCTAGAGACAGATGCAAAGGAACCTTGCCTGTAAGCCACACCCACATAGCGATACACAGATTAATAGAAATGGGTTAATTTAATGTAAGAGCTGGCTAGGATTATGCTAGAGTCATTGACCAAGTAGTATTGTAATTAACACAGTTTCTGTGTGGATATTTCGGGCCAGGGCAGTCAGGAATGAACGAATAGACTCCGACAAAGTACAGAAACAAATCTTGACTTCTATCCCTCCTCCAGGGAAAACATAAGGACTTCCTTCAAGAAAGAGTAGAGTTTTTGACTTGAGAGAGAATCATACTAGGGTGATCTGAGAGACAACCAGAAATTAAGAAGTGTTAGAAAACAGAAGTCACCAATAACTCCAAATAGATCTGTCTCCTGGCCTGTTTCCTATTCTCTGATAAACATCATGACCAAAAGACACCCTTATAGTATACAGTCTGCTATGAAGGGAAGTCAGAGCAGGAACTCAAGGTAGGAACCTTGAGGTCAGAAGAGAAGCAGAGGTAATGATGAATGCTGCTTATTGGTTGTTCCTACGGCTTTCTCATGCTACTTTCTTATATATCTGTCCAGGGTGGGCATCTTCCCAGTGAACTGTGCCCTCTCACATAGGTAATTAATCAACAAAGTGTTCCAGAGACGTTCCCACACACCAATCTGATGGAGGCACTTTCTCAATAACAGTTTCCTTTTCCCAGTTGACTCCAGCTTATGTCAAGATTGAAAAATAGCCCCCCACCCCCCCAAAAAAGACAGTAGGATTTGACAGAAGAATGGAGTCAAGGAAAACAGCTTACTATGGTTGCATCTGGTATAATTGAGCAAGAAACACCCCAGAGAGAGAGGAGGGAAGGGGGGAAGGGGAGGAAGAAGGAGAGGGAGTCAGAAAGTGTGCAAGGCTCTGTATTTTCTAAATGTTTTATTGAGAAAATAATGTTAGTTTGGTGAGGTTCAACTAATGTTATTTTCTGTTTTCTGTTTCTGGTGTTTTCTGTCTTAATCATTCTCCTTACTTTGGTCAGAGTCATCACTGATATTTTCTCTAGAAAATACTTTTGGCTTTTACTTTGAATCTATGATCCATTTTTAATGTTAACATGTTTATGACAGAAGATAATGATTAAGATTATTTTTAATGGTGTCCAATTATTCCTGTGCCATACTTTTAAAGAATTCATATTTACCTAACTTTGTAAATTAAAAATATTAATCAGTTGATCACATCTGCAGTTTTATGCTTATGGACTCAGATGTGTCTAAGATTTCTACCACTGTCCTACACTGTCTCTTGCTTATTATAACTGCATAAACAATATAAACAATTACACTGTCTCTTGTTGATTGTAATTGCATAATAACTCTTGAAATCAAGTAGTGATATCCCAACTGTGCTCTTGGTTTTAATTTTTAATATATTTAATAGGAAAGTTTCAGGTTTGTGGAATAACTGAGAAGGTAGTTTAGAGATTCAATATTTTTTAGTATTATCATCTGATACTTGTTCAGTATGTTCTGTACAGTTAGTGGGACCATACCAATACACTGTAACAAAGATACATTCAGCATTCTTTAGCTTTTTTTCTTTTTTCTTTTTGGCTACATGACATTCATTTGTCATGCATTCTTAGACTTGGAAACAGTCAGAAGAAAAAAAATTGCATAATTATATAACATACACTATATTGCAATATATAATTATATATGACTACATATATCAGGTATATTTACACATATACATTCCTGATGCTTGTCTACAAATACATTGAGAGAAACACTTTCATTTTCAGCCCTTCAATCCAAAATACATTCTAGTTTTATCATTTTTAGACTCTATAACTTCCTTTCTTAAGGGTCAGGTTTCTGTTGTCCTTTCTTGTATAACCCCTGACTGTGACCTGCCCCAATTACTCTGTCCCTCTTCCTTTGAAGGACCTCTGCTGCTTGGGCTTTGACTGGAAGGAAAACCTTCGAAATGGCCTTGCTGCACAGCATCTAACAATTTCAGGAGCAAAATGTCCAGAAGGAAAGAGAAGAGAAGAAGTAAAGTAAGAGGAATTTTGTTGCATAATTTCTATGGGAATTACGATAATGTAATTTATCTTGTTGATTTCATGCCCTTTTGTGTTGTATGCCTCAACTAGAACATAAACTATGTAAAGGTAAACACTTTCCCCGTGGTACTTAAAAATATTTGTGGTTGGGAAGATAGTGGATTGTCCTCTCATGATGCTTACATAAATACTTTAAAAAGCCAGGCATAGAGTTGTATTCCATGTAATTTGAGGAAAAATAAACCCAAGAAAAACAGATCTGAAGCACAAGACTAGCCTGGGCTTTGAGAGATTGAGGCAAGTCTATCCTGTGTACCAAATATTAACCAAACAAAGAAAGCCTTAAAAACTTGATGTATAAATTATTATTAGAATTTATAAGATTTGTATCTCTAATACAGTAATAATCCTGACTGGTCCCTCTGATTGTGATTGACAGTGGCATGGCTAGGGCAGACTGAGGGGCCATTGGCAATGGAACCAGAATTTATTCCTAATGCATGTACTGGCTTTTTGGGAACCTGTTCTCTTTGGATGATACCTTGCCCAGCTTAGACATAGTAGGGAGGGCCTTGGACCTTCCCCAAAGCAATGTGCCTTACCCTCTCCAAAGATTGGATGGGGAAAAGGTGGGAGGGTATGTGGATGGAATGGGTAAAGGGGAGGGAATAGGAACTTGGATTGGTATGTATCATGAAAAAAAGGTAGTTTGTTTCATTTAAAAAAAAACAAAATTAATTAATTATTTAATTTTAAGATAAATAAAAATTTAAGGCATTTTCATTGTAATTTATCTCAAATGATTTGGTCATCTAAATTTTCAAACCAGTCAATATGTAATGATACAAGCAGACATTCAATTGAAGATTTACTTACTTTGTATAATATGATGTATAGTTTACCATTTTTTCATCTATACAATAGGCATATTGCCATTTTGACAGACTAGCAGCAAGGAAATACCAAGGTAAATAAAAGTTATTTTCTACCTACCAAGGAGATAAGTAACAGAATTCATTATTCAAAAGACAGCATTTACTTTTCTGTCTTGCGGTATGATTTTTTCCAGCGGGAAAAGCTTTAGACTTTGAGACACTATGCATGCAAAAGCATGTCCCATGTGACAGACTAGTTGCTAAGGTAACTGCATCTTCCTGAAAATACCAAGCTAAACAGGAGACTGAATCATCAGCCTGCAATTTACAGCTATTACATTCATTGAAATGTTCGTGAGCATTCAAATAAACACAAAATGTTCTGACAACCTGGACCTTCTCTCTAATCCATTCTACCTTGCAAGAGCTTTGAAAAACTCAAAAGCACAAGCAAGGCACAGCTGATCACACAAAGACATCAATATATTTTATTAACTCCAGCATCAAAAATCTCAGGGCCCACTAATTAAAAGGATTTGACAATTTAATCTGTATTGAATCTATTTTTTAAAGTTGGCTTTTCATAATTTGGATTCTTAATTCCATCAACTGGCAAAGCTTTGATAATGACTAATGAAAAATCTATAATTAGCTTATTATATATTATTACAATGGGTGTGGTGCCCCTGTGACGATCAATTGTTGGATGAGCTCTATTAGCTAAACGTACACTTTAAATTTTTGGATTGTTTCCTGTTGTGGCTTTATAAAATTTCCCACATATCAAGAAATTCAACTTAACTTGGAAACTGCAGAAACATGTTTTCAAGAAACCACATTAATGTTTTTGAGACAACAAATTTGTCTCAATGAGTTTGAGGCCAGCCTGGTACGCAGAGCACATTCCAGAGAGGCCAGGACTACATGGCGAGACCCTGTCTCTGAAAAGGTGGAGAGAGGGCAATACAGTGAGAAAGGAGGTGAGATCAGTTAACATTCAGGCTGTTTGGAAATGCTGTGTGAAAACAGCTGTTTTCTCTCCAGTCTTTTGAGGACTAGAACAGAGTTTACGTACGGCTGCCACACGAGTATGTCAGACAGTCTCTAGGAGGAAATCAACTTTGTGCTCAACATGTAAAGGGTTACCTGCTTTCACTTCAATTATAATTGCTACATACACTGAAAAATTAAACTCATATTAAAAATTCCTTTATGAATTTCATGTTATTTGATGAATATCATCTGTACTTGGGGACTGTGGAGCTCATCCAATGCTCTCTTAGCTTTCCAGGCCTATAATGTTCATCACTGAGCCCCTGGCCAGGTGTCCACCTATGCAAGTACAACAGCAGCCCTATAACATTATAAGGAAAGAAAAGTGTCCAGCAGGCTTAGTTTTGAAAGCCAAGCTTAACCCCATCCCCGCCCCCACTACCGACACATTTTAGCCTATGTCTTTATTTTGCACAGACCCCAGATATGATCCACAGCGATATTTGAACATAGGCTGACATTTAGTTTTTCCCCCTTTATTGAAAATAGATATTTTTCTTACAATAATATATCGCTATTATAGTTTTCCCTTCATCTGCTCCTCCCAGTTCTTCCCCATCTCCACTCCCATCCAAGTGCTCCCCCTTTCTGGGTTGACATTTTCTTGATGACTCAAGCCACTCTTTATAACTTCTGGTGCTGTAGAACTTTGACCCTGGTGAACTCTGTAATGCAAACGCAGTTGGCCCTGAACAGCTGCAACTTTCTGTTCAGTGTTTGTCAGCAGTCACTTCTATAGCTCCGGGAGTTCTGGCTCTGTTCTTCTGCACCAGACGTAATTGGAAAGAAACCAGGTTACTGATCAAAACAAATGGCCAACTGCGAAGTGTCAGCGAGTTAACATGAACGTGTAAACCTGTTGAACGTAGGACAGCCACTCTGCTCTCATGGGGATTTAGAATTTGGAGATTTAAAACAGCTACAGTTCACTCGAGAAACTTAATAGGATTGTTTACTCTTAAATCTCAAAGTCCTGAGTGAACTGCGTAAAGCTGTAATGTGGAAGAATCCGCCGGGTCATGGGAACACTAAACGCTTGCCTATGCCACTCTCGGTAGCACAGAATGAAAATGAGCCATGCATGTTGCATAATCAGTTTGTCAGAGTTCTCCTGAAGCAGCTCTCCACCTGCCTTCCTTCGGTTAGTAATTTAATTGCCATTTTAACTCCATGAAAAATTTCTGTATTTCGTATTATACTCTGTTGTCCTAGGCAGAAACTAATTAATCTGAACGTCCTTCAACATCTTCCCTACTGAGTGAGATAGCACGGTTTTACTGGTTGGATTTGTTATCATACAAAAATATCATATATTGAAGTCCAATGACTTTCAGCCCCGACGACCTTTCTCCTTTATAGATATGCAACCTTATGTGAAGTTGATCTTATAGTTCTGCAGATGCAGGCCTTGAGAACAGGAGAAACAGACAGAGAATGTCAGTAGCCACCAGAAACAAGAAGAGGGAAGTTTCTTCTCTAAGTAGACTGGAAGTATCAGAACTTTGCTCTTAACTAGATATCAGGCCAGTGATCCTGATCTTAGACTCTAGCCTCTTTAGAACTGAGAATAAACTTATTTTACCATCAGGGTTTTGGTAGTTCATTATTTCAGTCTCGAGAAAGTAACCCAGTGTCTGAATTTATGTCATAAAAATAATGGAGTCAAGTCTGACCACCTGTATGATTCTTGTCATAAGCCACATATTGGGGTGCCCTCTGTTACGATCCAGCCACATTGGGTCCATACATTCCAGCACAGGGACATGTGGATTAGAAATGTTGGGGAGGAGGAACAGAGATATGAAAGAAACACAGAGACATAGGATAGTACTGGGAGGACAACTCTGTGAATACGGAATACTGAATCAACCTGCATTTATTTTTAATACATTTTTAAACCCTAATACAAAAGGAGGAAAAAGGCAAAAGACCATTTTAAGAGGATACAAAGGACAGCCAGAACAGTTGCTTTCTTCAACTTGAGACAGCAAGTCTTTATTTCCTGAGTAAATCATTTTGATGTTTTGGGCAGGATATGCAGCAAATACACCCTAGACCAAGTGCTGTGGAAATTCCTTAAACTTAGCCGGTAGACTTTAAGATACTGGCCCGCTTTGGGTATGGTCTCATGTACTATATATACAAACAAAAGGTATGCCCAGTTCCCTTGGCTGCTGGACTCGATTCCAATTCCCAGAGCATGCAGCGGACTGCAGGTCACTACTGTTTCTGTGAGTTTACCCCTTAATAAACAAACCTTTATTATACTCCATTCTGAGCTAATGTGGAAATCTTTCATACTGTAGCAGCTAAGTATCCTGTAGGCAGCCTCTCCCTATGTCAAACCTACTGAGTGTTTAAAACCCAATAGCAGTAATAGGCCCCAATTCTCTGACCTTTAATCCGGGTGGAGCAGATCAACCTCTATGGGCCATCTTAATGTCCAAAATAGCAAGTAACCATACTTAGGTCAGGGCTTCTTGTTTGTAGCCACACCTGCTGTCAACAACTTTGAAAGAATAATAATAAAAAAAAGCTCAAACTCTCTGACCTTTAGTAAAGGTGGATCAGACATATCTGTGTGTGCCACCATGGATTCTAAAATACACAGATGAAATTTGAACTCATTAATGACCCACTCTGAATCAGCCATGTCTACACACTAATCTTGTCTCAATCTCTATAGTTCTGCGTTTTCCTCCTAGGGGGACATGTATTTAGTGGTAACATTGTCACTGGTGTAGACATTAATCAATGGTCAATATTATTTAGACTTATTTTTACAGTACTGGATATTGAACCTACAGCCTCGCATATGCTAGACAAGTACTCTACCGCAGAGATACATGTACAACCTTTCTTTCACACTTGTTTTGAGACAGGGTCTCACTGAGGTGCCAAAAATAGCAGTGAACTTATTGTATAGTGTACACAGTCATAAAACTTGTGATAATCTTCTGTCAGCCTCCCAAGTAGCTGAGATTATAGGCCTGTATGCTTAGACTTTTTGATATAGCTGCTTTAATTTAAATGAGACGCTGTGGATAAACAGTACATAAATAGCGAACAATAAAAACATTTGTCTTACTGGCATATGCCTTCCTGGTTTTTGTTTTATAGTATGTAGCCAGATATTGTTTGCAGTTATTTTAGTCTGTGAGTTCTGGCCAGTAGCTACCCTGTCCAGGATATGGGAAATCAGAAAGCAAGATTCAAGTCTGTGCTAGTAAGTGAGCTGAAAGGGAAAACAAAGCTATTTTCTTTGTTGGAATGATGCAGGCAACAGAAAACCATCAATATCCATTCTCCTTTGACATCATCTGTCCAGGTGGTGTTCCTCTGTAACTGCTCATGAAAAACAATCATAGAGAATTGGCAAGCCAATCTGTGGAGCAGCACATGTCCATGGATTGGAGAGGTCATGGGAAGGAGAGGATTGCTATGAATAAGAAGTTTTGCCTGCTTTCGTCAATTACACATATTCTCCCAAAACTTGGATGTTTTGCTGAGATGGCTACCCCACCCAGGGAGTGTGATGTTGAGAGAATGAGCTGTGGCTATCTCAGTGGGTTACCTGAATTTAATTCGACTATTTCTTTGTCTGCCACCACCAGCCGTCCACTATTCCACCGAAAGGTCAATTGTGTCCCCATTGCACAAAATATACCTATTCTAATTACTTTATTTTAAAATGAGGTTTTCCCCCATTTGCCTCATAATTCCTAGAGTCTGTATTCCTTTCACACACTGACACCCACAGAAAGATGGGCCATGGCCGTCTCTCTAGAGCCAAGATAGGGTAAGTGCATTATGGGAAAGTAACTCTCCAAAACCTTTTGAACTTGCTGAACTCAGATCTGAAATTCTGTTTCTGTGGATCCACTGAGACTAGATCAGAATCTTTGGGGAACTTCCAGGTAGTAGGAATTACCTGACTTCTTTTTTTATATTCTCTGGACAGCCTAAGATTTCTCTTATTTTCTTGCTACTGGGTTTGGAATTCTAAAAAAGTACAGCGAACTTGAGTTTATTCATGTCTAAAATGCTTTATTGATATATTATCCACATACACACTAAAAGGGTATCAGAAACCATCATACATAAGAAATAGTAATCACCAAATGGAAACTTCCGAGAAGGATGGCTACCACATCGAAGCAGGGCCAGACAGACTCAAGACTGTGAATGGGGTTTAACAGTTTTAAAAAAAAATGGAACTGAGTCAGGCAGTGGTGGCTCAAGCCTTTAATCCCAGTACTTGGGAGGCAGAGGCAGGCAGATCTCGGTGAGTTCAAGGCTAGTCTGATATACAAAGAGAGTTCCAGCACAGTCGGGGCAACATAAAGAAACCTTGTCTCAAAAAAACAAAACAAAGAAGCAAACAAAAACCTGAGTATGAAAAATAAATGGAACTGGTTGTTTCCAATGATAGTGCTTTAAGTCACCTTACTTCCTGTATGGTTATTTTTTCATTGCTGTGGCAGGATCTACAATAAAATAGCATAAAGTAAGGGGAGAATAATTTTGGTGGTTAATTCTAGAAGTTTCTGTGTATGGTCCCTGGACTCTTGTTTCTGGGCTACAGTGAGACAGAACATTATGGTATGGGCATGTGGTGACAAAAAGCTCCTCACTGCCTTGTAAACAGGAAGCATAGGGATTATAAAGAAGGACTTGTGAACAAAATATACCCTCTAGGGCACATCTCCAATGACCTACCCCTCCCTACCTTGGTCCTGCCTCTTTGTTTCTATCACCTCCCGATAATGCCATCAGATTTTAAATCCATTAGTGGACTAACACATTGATGAGGTCATAGCCCTTGAAAAACATTCATTCCTTCAAACCCAGCAGATGCAATGGAGCCCTTGATCCCTGAACTTTTGAGAAACATTTCCAAGCCACACCATTTCCAATCTTCAGTTCTAGCATATTCTTTCTTGTGCTTGTTAGCCAAAGTTCATCTGTCTTGTACTTATTCTTCTAAACCTTAATTAATTCATTTAACTTATAAATTATTCAGAAAAATTAAATAGGATGATTTTAAGCATTAATTACAGAGGACTGGCACAAGCCTACAATGAATAAACTAATTCTTAAGGACAGTGGTGGACATGAAATCAGAATGTGTACAAGTGTGTTGAGTGAATTATAAAGCAGTACTTAGGGCAGGTAATTCATGCTCACAATTCTAAGAATGCAACTCACCCAGATGTTAAGTTACTGGTACCTGAATTCACATTAAAGAGGTCAGTCTTGTGGTGTGCACTGCACTGTGTTGGAACATATTGTACCTGTTCTCTTTAGATAAACAATGGTGATACATTCAAATTACCACTCCCCCAGAATTAATTGCATTAACCTCTGGAAAGAACATATTTGGGGTGCATTTTCAAAGACTCCATCTCAACAATAAGCAATTCCTAAGAAATTAATAAAAATCAAGTCATGGTCTGTCTCAGCTGACCATCTGGGTTTCAGGACTAATTGCAGCTGATGAGTTTTTTCTGTTGAGTTTTTAAGTTCAGGTGGAAAGAGCATTTTGCTTTTTATTATGAGTTATGCTTCAGTTCCCACTTACTCTCTAAGGAAAATTCACATAAACAGATTAGGAAAAATGAGCCAGAGGATAATTCCAGGCTGTGTTCTCATACTTTAATTAGAAAATGTGTTTAGGTTTAAAAGTTAAATATTTCTAGGTAAGCGTAATTAAAATTAGATAAAACCATTAAAGGGCAGAAATAGAATTCCAAGATTTTTCCTCATGGAATAATCAGTGGGTGCTTAATAAGAGACCAAGAACTTTTCCTTATCCAGATATAATAGGTATGGCCCATCCAATCAACCAGTGAGTATTTTCTGAAGTATTTCATGTCTGTAATCAGCCATTGATAGAACAGAAGTCACTTTACCCAATGCTCAAAAAATAAACAGAGAATTTCAGTTACAAACTTACTGGAAGAACCAACTTCATGGTCAGCAGTTTACAAAAGAGAAACGAAATAGGCAATTCCTGGTGAGTTGTAACAGGCAAAAGAAATTGCAAAAGGGAAGCCAAGTAGTTTAGAAAGAAGTATAAAAGAATACCTTCATCAATTTAGTCATGGGTTTGGATGCAGTAACAAACCAGTGTAGACGTCAAGGCTTACAAGTGATGGATACTCATTTATCATAGTTCTTGAGGTTGGGAAGTCTAAGCAAAGGCGCCGATGTGTTCAATATTGTGTGAAGCCCCACTTTCTGCTTCACAGACAACACTCATTGTGGAAGCTACAAGTTTACTGAAACTCTGGGGCTTATTTCGTTAGAGCACTGGTATGGTTATCATTAACTGTCAACATGTTACAACCTAGAATCACCTAGTGGGGAGTCTCCATGAGGGACTCTCTATACTGGGTTGACCTATAGACCTGTCTGGGGAGACTTCCTTAATTAAGGTCATTGATGTTAAAAGATCAAGTTTTCTGTGGGTGGCACTACCAACAGGCATTCGTGACTTGTGTAAGAGTGGAGAATAGAGCTGAGCAGAAGCAAGCGAGCAAACAAGCATGCTTTGTATTCTCTTCCCTGCCTGCTCTTAGCTGTCGTTGTGATGTGATCAGTTGTCAGTCTCCTGACTGTGACTTTCCCACAAAGCTGTTCGTGGGAGCATTTTATCACAACATAAATGAAACTAGGACAGTCACTGGTTCCATTCATGACACTCTGCCTTAATGATGCCATCACCACATAGAGTCCCCCGCTTCTTCCTATTGTCTCTTTAGGGGTTAGGTTGATGCACCAATAAGAGAACAGATAGACACATTCTGTAGAATTTAGTAGGAAACAAGAATAAGGGAAGAGATTACGAGTTAGGCTTCACGATAAATAAGAGCTTCCAGCAATCAATCAATAATAATTAAAGCAACATATTTTAAACTTCTTTTTTGCACATTTTTATTTTGTTTATTTATCCATGTAAATGTCACACGTACAAGTGTCTAGCTACTTGGGGTGAGAAATGAAGGAAGAAATGGGGATGCATAAGACAAACAGAGACTATGATGAAAACTGGATTTTAAATGCAAGGAAGGGCATGTGGAGGGAGAAATAGTTAATGGTAAAATTGCAGGTGAAGTCTCTGGAGCGTGAATGCTGAAGAAGTCCACAGTGGTTATTTCGAAATAACCCAATCACCTTATTCTTGGCAGTACCTTCAATGTGTTCACATTTTTGTAGAAGTTTATTGCAAGAACTTAAACAGTTATTTGACATAGTTGTGTATGTTTTCCTGTGGAGTTGACTGAAGTCCGTGATATAGGATGGTAAGAACATTGGGCTGCTTTAACAAGACTGCCTGTTAACCAGTTCAACTTTTACCATCCTCATCCAGTATGAAAGAGAAGGGCTGAGAGAGTAGGATCAAACAAATGAGCAACAACTACAACAGCAAAAATCCTTGGCTTTCTAAAACTTCAGCAGGCAGAAATTCAAAATTCCGTACTCCCTCCCCATCAGGACCTTTCTGCAGCACACTCACAGAAATGAAAATGTGATACCATGAATAGTTTTCTCTTTCTAAAGACAAGAATATAAATTTATTGCTCCTGGGTATAAACATCACAGTCTTTAAATTTCTGAACTCTGAGCTTTAAAACAAAACCAACCCGTCATTGTAAATATTTATTCAGTAATTATTAAATAGATCAGTGCAGTATGCCTACTCCAGCTGGAAGAGAGCAGATTTCTTGCTGCTCATGTTACTGTATAAACCATTCTTCAAATAAGGCCAAGAACGGTGGTTCTGAGCGCGGCTGCCCCAGCTGCTGCACACAGCACACTCGCCGGACAAAAGCCACCGCATGTGAAAGCTATGAGGAAGACCACACTTAGGGACTGGAGGTTGTTTCCAACAACTGAGTTTTCACTAATTGGACTCAAGAGGAATATTCTTCTTGCAAAGCAAAATGAAATCAGACAAAACTGATATAAATAAAATTCAGTAAATAAAGCCATGAGGGGCGATGTTTCAGCAGTTGGGAGCTCTTGTTCTTAGAGATGTCCCAGGTTCTGTTCACAGCACCCACCTTTGTCAGCTCACAAACACCTGCAACTGCACTTCTAGGGGATATGATGTTCTCTTCTGATACCTGTTGGCACCCACCCCATGCACCCTCCCCCATGTATCCCCCCAGCCCCCACCTTTCAACAGCTATGTATATATGTATACACACACACACACACACACACACACACACACATATATATATCATGCTAAAGGTGCTTCTTCATTTTGGGGAATGTCTCCTCATCTGCTTTGAATCTGCTCTGTATACAAAGCAGCTTTCTTTTCCTTGCCTTTATTCTCTTACAGTCTACATTTTCAGCTTTCAAATCTGATGTTTAGTGCCAATGATATATTAACTGTCTAAATATTTTCATCTGTGCTATGTCCTTAAGTTATTTAAAGCAGAAACTTACGCACTCACGTTCTAAAGACTGGGAAATCCGTGATTGTGGTCTGGTATTATGCAGTTTTGTGTGTGGCTGACTTTTTGGCTTGCGTATGATTGGTCTCTTTTCTGTTTTGCACATGACTGCTTTCTTCTGATAGCCTCACACAAGGAGCAGAAAGGAAGGCTTACAATGCACATTAAATGTCTATTCCTATGAGCAAGTTTCCCATCCACAAAGCTACTCAAAACAATATTATGCTAACGATATGGCAAATAGGGAAGGTGATGGCTCATTGGTAAAAGTTGAGAGCTGCCAAGCCTGACAACCAGAGTTCAATCCCCAAAACAACACAGTGGAAGTGGACAATGAACACATACACACACACTATACACACACTAATTAACTAAATAAATAAATGAAAACTTAAATTAGCTTTTAAAAGTCCACGAAATAATGAAGTCAGAGACAAACAGTGATGGAGGAAGGTCATTGGTTAAATAAACTGCCTTGGCCCTGATAGGTAAGAACATAGGTGGGTGGAGTAAACAGAACAGAATGCTGGGAAGAAGAGGAAGTGAGCTCAGAGAGGCCATGCTCCCCTCTCCCGGGCAGACGCGATCGATGAAGCTCCGACCCAGGATGGAAGTAGGCTAGAATATTCCCGGTAAGTGCACCTTGGGGTGCTATACACCTTATTAGAAATGAGCTAGTCCAGGTGCAAGAGTTAGCCGAGAAGAGGCTAGATATAATGGGCCAAGCAGTGTTTAAATGAATACAGTTTGTGTGTTGTTATTTTGGGGCATAAGCTAGCCAGGCGACCGGAGTGCTGGGGACGCAGCCCCGCCGCTCATATTACAACAAAACAGGTTGTTGCTTCCATACTTACAGAACTTATAACTCTAAAGTAGGTATACTTAAGGGTCTGCCAACATTTTTAGATTCTTTTCTTTGTTTATTAACAATTAAAGCAATGTAACAGTTAAAGCCTCTGTCGATTTTGTCCTCCTTTTGCTGATATTTAATAACTATGCTTCTATTGTTGTAGTTCATGATTCTTTACAATCCTAACCTAGGAAATGAAATTTTAATGTGAAGCATGCCACTGAAGAAGCGACTGTTCATGTCACTCCCATGGCATGTGACCACTCTACAACACTTTGTAATATCGTGGACATGGTTTCAGTTTACTGTTATTAAACTTGATTAATTTCAAAAGAAATGAAAACAGATATTGTTGCCAGGAAATCAAACCTCTCAACTGAAGAGAACTTGATTTAGGTTCCGGCAGTTACAGGTCAGGTCACCTGTTTTATGAGGTAGAGGATCTTTATGGGTCAAGTAGAACGCACCATTGCTTGTTCTGAAGTTAATTTCAAGTTGCACAGAGAAAGAAAACATTGGTTTTCGGGGCTAGAAAGATGAATCACCAGTTACCAGTATTTACTTCTCTTCCATGAGGCTCAAGTTCAGTTCCCAGCATCGGCATAAGGAAGCTCAGAACTCCCTGTATTTCCGGCTACATGAGAACAGTTCTCTGATCTCCATAGGCATCTGCACACAAATAGCACACACACAGACACACATACACATGCATACACACATACACAAGGCATACACACAAGCACACAAATTTGCACACTCACATATGAATATATGTATATATTAAAATACAAAGGTTGCAATGCATCTTAGTGCTCAAAACGTTTAGACATTCATTACAGTTTTAGCCTATAATGGATTGCCATCTTGTTCTATGGTTGCCATTGTATTAAGTGCACACTTGCCTGTTTTAGGTGCCTCAGCAGAGAGAGGGGCCAGTCTGAGGAGATGGGGCATGCTCTTACCTCTGAAAATCTGACTGTCTGACTGAGTTAATTCGGGAACCGATGAGAATAGTGCAGTGCACTCAACCTGAGGTTCCTTCGTCTATTCCAAATGAATACAGGTAAACTCCAGGCTCCTCTGCTGTCCAGAGTGTTTGGTGTGCGTTCAGTACTTCTTTGCGGCCCTACTCATGGCTTTGTGCTATTCTGCATGTTCAAAATTTCATTCTGGCAAACTGAATGGAGCTCACTTGTCTGGGTGAAGCTCTCAGCCATGCTAATAACTTTGGTCCCAAAGAATATTTTCCTTTGAGGAAAGGGGTCACAAAGTCTCGTGGCTTAGAATAAGTCAATTCTGCATCAGACATTTGGCAATTATGTTATTAGTCAATGAGATTTAAAGAAAAATATAAAGGAATATTAAAATAAATACGGTATCATAAGTAGAACATGAATGAGACAAAAGATATTCGAGTCATCATTTACGGTGGGAGAACTCTCTCATATAAAGTGGCATTTGTCTTTCTCTACTCATATTACAAAACCAGTTTAAATACTAAAACAATGCATTTAAGGAAAATCGTGTTTCCTTTACTATGTTATGAAGAAGGCAACTTCTGAAATGACATGGATATTGGACTCAGCAAGTAGATGCTTAGAGTCTGACCCTACTCTGGTGACACCATCCGTGCCCTTGAGTATGACCTCCATTGGCCAAATTGCAGAAAGAGAGGTTTGACAGAGTGAGTATCTCTAGGGGGCTATGAATATTTGTCATTATCCTCTATGGATATTTCATGGCATCTCACTCCTTCTGATTGTATTGTGTGTGCCTCAAGCATCTTTTTTTTTGAAAGTGTACAATGACCCTTACCGAAATTCTTCTTTGATATCTTGCTATTGCCCCTAGTCATAGAGATCCTGTGGATATCACTCCACAGGACCAGTCCCTTCACATACTCCAGCCAGTCTTAGGTGGGTTAGATGCTAGTGTGGGCCAACCCAAGGCCCTGATGTGGGTCCGTGGGTCCGTGGGTCCGGGTGGTAGCTGAGCTGGTCAATCCAGGCAGGTGCTGCCATCTCATTCAGGTGAGGGCAGAGGCAGCTCTCGTATGCCCATGCCTTCAGGACCCGTTCTCCTAAGCCCATGGTGAGGGCTGGGTCCATTTCTCCCATGTGAGGGTACCAGTTCTCCATGCCCTGGGCATTAAGGCCAGCTCTCCTGTGAGGGCTGGGGTCAGCTCTCAAGTGGTACTATCCAGCAAGGAGCAGGGCTAACTTAACCAAGACCAGAGAAGGGCAGGGATGGTTCAACATGGCCCTCAGATTTCATCACATATGGTTCCTTTGGCCCCATGTGGGAACATGGACCTCAGATATTAACACAGACCTCAGCTAAAGCAGAACCACAGACCCAGACATGGCCCTGGGGATCAGTTCAGACCCAGATGTTACTTTTGCTCCAGGTGCCAGCATAGGTCGCCCAGATCAGCATGGCCTGAGCAGCAGTCTGGCCCTTGGAGACTAATATGACCCCAGGCAGTGGCCGAGGTACCAGGTTTCCTTACAGTCTTTGGTGGACCCAGTGATGGTAGTATACCAGAAGTCAAAGACATTGAACCAGACCAATGACTCATTGCAATGACCATGTGCAAGCAAAGCTGATTGGGCAAAAGGAAATACTTTGGGACACACCGTGGCTCCCAGGGCCACTAAGATGAATAAAGAGGTGTTGGAGAGGCAGAGAAGCTGGGGGATTTTTGTTTGTTTTTATTTTTTTTAATTTTGTTTTGTGGGGGATATTGCAAGGGTGAAAGGTGGATGGGGGGACTGGGAAATGAATGGAATTGGAGTGCAGAATATGAAATTCCCAAAGTATCAATAAAATTTATGCTAGAAAAAGTAAGAAAGTACAATTGTTAGGAAAAATATCTGGCATGCCATCAGATGATTGCAACCCTCAAATCACAAGGCTATCTCTAAGAAAAGCATTGTTCCAAAAATCAATAAGCTTATTAACTACCTATATATTTTCTTTGGAGAAATATTCCAATCATCTGGCTTATTTTTCACTGGGTTGCTTTATTATTTAGTTTTGAAAGTTCTTTAGTAAAGTGTTAGAAATGCATAGAAGTGCAGGCAACTAATAAATGTGGTGGGGGGCATCGTCTTCTCTAGGGAAGAGACACCAATTGGTTATCCAATACCAAATGGTCAGCCCTGCAAATATACATACAAAGAATCTCATACAGCAAAGCGGGTTGTATTTAGAAACAAATACATATGTGCACATACATTTGTACAATTAATAGCATTCATTTAAAAAGAGGGCATGAGTTTGAAAGAGAGTGAAGAAGGGTCCATAGGAGGTTTTTAAAGGGAGGAAAAGTAAGGGAGAATTGTGATTATAATCTCAAAAATAAAAGAGAAAAAGAGGTTCAAAAAATTTTCTTAATGTGCTTTTAGTAATTCATGATAAAATAAAAAATATCTAGTTAGATGAGTGATGCAAGTTATCAAATAACTATCTCCATAAAATGACTAGTCTCCAGTTTAATAAAGAGGCAGACGATCATTTGCCTATGATGATTTGATACTGATTTTGTTTTTTTTTTTTATGAGTGCATCTTGTTACTTAGCCAAAGTTGACTGAGAAATTAGGATGTTTCTCCCTCAGTCTCCTACATGTTCCTATTTAAAGCATGGACTACCACCCTTTGCTTATGTTATGCATCTGCATAATTTCCAGAAAGAAGAAAAACACAGATAATTAGATGAATTTAGCTATTTGGGTCTTGCCAAAATGAAGGCACATCTCTAAATCTTATTGAATAGCCTTCCAGTACATACCAAAATTTTTTGTTCTTTTTCTGTTATTATTTTATCTCATTTATTAGAATGCTCATGAATTTGCTGGCTCACCCATGTGTTCTCTGGGTAATTGTGAAACACATGGGGTATCTTTCAATGTCTTGGTCTTAATGTGTACAGCTTCACCTTCAGCCAGACATAGAATCTACCTGCAGAGGCCACACACTTCCTGTCAGGGGCTCTTCTCAGAAGTAATCATCTCTGTTTCCTGTGTTCTGTGCAGCGGTTTTCCTGCTGTGCAATAAGATTGAATCACTGGTCCCTGTGATGAGGACAGGGGAATCATTCTAGCAGTCAACTGCTGTAACACATGTCTGAGATCATCAACTCTAAAAAAAGGTTCATTTGGGTTCTGTTTTAAATCTCATTGGTACCATTACTTTTGTTGGTGTTGGCATAGCATGGAGGGGATGCACATAGATCAAAACTGTCCAGCTCAGAGCTGACAAGAAGAGTGAGAACCTGGAGTTCTAGGATGGTCTTAAGATCGTGTCTTCCAAGAGACCCTCTCCCCCACTTTGGCCCCACATCTTAATGGTTCCATCACCGCCCAAGGCTGGGGACCCAATCTTTAACACAGTGCCTTTTGTCTCAGGTGATCAGTTGCTACAGATGTCTTCATTCTTCTCCTCACTCCCTTAGTTACTCTGTGTACATGATGTTGAATAGTTGTGTGTTTCTGTGCGTTCATTCTATCTCAGTATAACAAAAGTCTTCAAAAGAAACAATAAGCCCCTTTTACAGGAAAAGTACCAGTTATACAAACACTTGTCGTTTAACATAAAAAATTCAGAACCAAGCTTTACTTGTTCCTTAAAAACTTCTGATATTCAAAGGAAGCAACTGAGTCATACTTTTTTCTTTGTTCTCATAGCTAGTAATCAAAGGGAGTTTTGTTAAGACCGTGGATGTTTTAAATACAGGGGTCCAGCTGCTTGGGTTTGGTTATGACTGCTCTTAGGCTGTCACGATTGTTTATTTTCATCCACAATGTTGTTGATTTTTCTCATGATAGGAATGGTTGGTTTTATTTTTCTCAAAGAATAGTAAATAAATGCATGATCTCCATAATGAACGGTGTAGAGGGTGGGTGTTCAATGTTGTGGAAGAAACATATTCCTCTCTGCCCACAAAATTCAAAATGAACCCATAGGGGTTCAGAATGCAGATAGTGTTTACTTAAAGAGCATGGCAAAACCTTCTGAGAATCATTTGAGTTTTTCAGTGTGGTAGTAATTTTGAGAAATAAAGAGTAACAATGAACTGAACCAAATCTTGCTTTCTTGCAGAACAATATAAAATTTCAATTTTTGCATTCAGAGGAACTGACTAAAGCTTCAAGACTGTGGGTTTCACTTCAGATTGGGCTCTTTGAAGTCCATAGTAACTGAGAGCAAAACATTTTAAGATTGCAAATGGATTCAAAGAGAACCAGGGAGCTGGCATGGCAGTTAAGGGAGATTATAAGAATCTCAAATGGCTGAAAGACATCTAAAGAAGTGATCAACATGCTTAGCCATTAGAGAAAAGCAAATCAAAATAATTTTGAGATTCAATCTTACACCTGTCAGAATGGCCAAGGTCAAAACACTGATGACAGCTTATGTTGGAGAGGATGTGGGGTAAAGGGAACACTTCTCCACTGTTGGTGAAAATGCAAACTTGTATGGAAATCAGTATGGCGATTTCTCAGAAAATTAGAAAACAATCTACCTCAAGACCCAGCAATATCACTTTTGGGTTTATACCTAAAGGAAGTTCAATCATATCACAAGGACATGTGCTCAACTATGTTCATAGCAGTATTATTCATAATATCCAGAACATGGAAACAACCTAGAAGCCCCTCAACTGAAGAAAGGATAAAGAAAATGTAGTACATTTACACAATGAAGTAGTACTCAGCTGTAAAAAACAATGACAATCTTGAAATTTGCAGGCAAATGGATGGATTTAGATAAGACCATATTGAGTGGAGTAACTCAGACCCAGAAAGACAGTATAATATATATTCATTCATAAGTGACTTTAAGACACAAAGCAAAGAAAAACCAACTTACAATCCACAACCCCAGAGAACATAGACAACAAAGAGGACCGTAAGAGAGAAATACATGGATCTAAATAGGAAGGAAAATAAGACTGAGTAAATTGGGAGCATGGGTGTCACGAGAGAGAGTAAAAGAGGTAAGGAGAGGAAGGGAGGGGACTAGAGAGAAATGTATAGCACCATAAATACAATTAAAAAAAAAAAACCTCATTCCTAGCACCTATGTTGTCTGACTCACAACTACCTGTAACCCCAGCTCCAGGGAATCCAGTGTTCTTTTCTGGCCTTGGTGGGTACTTGTACTCTAGTGTATTCCCGTGACTCCTACACATAAATATAAATAAAAACAAATTTTAAATAAGTTCAAAATATGCTATATATAAAAGCATCTAAAATTTATGTCATTAAGAGTCTTCAGAGATCTTAGGACAAAGACAAATGAGGATGCCGTGACACCTGCTGCCTCCCTTCAGAAACAAAACACAGGTTTCAGTCCTACTTTTTGATTCTACATTGATATAAGTTAAACAAATAGCCTCTTAGGTATTTTTACAAATGATTTAGTCCCCATTCTTATCTTTATTCTAATCTTTTCTAAGTTGTTCCATTGTATCTAAAAGGACACAATTATTAGAATTTAGTTGTTGCTCATTTACTTCAATACAAAAAAAACCAGAACATGAATATTTCCATGTGTCGATTCGTTGGTTTTATGGCCAAAGATAATTTATTTGATGGATAATGAACTAGAATTGAAGTTCAACAACAGAGAGCTACTTACAAAACCTCAGCTAGAAATCTGCACTAATAATTCTCAAGATGCACTGTACTGAAAGCCAGCAAAATGGTACCCAACACTTTTGTACGTTGAGCCCCACTGAACACTCTGCTCATGTTGATATTAACACAAAGTGCATGCCTGGAAACAGCCCGTCATTTGTATGTCATTCCCAGGCTTACTGAATATTTTCCTGGTACTACCACAGCATTTTTGTCTTTATGTTATTATTTTTTCTCAAGTTACCAAACTTTATGTCAAATTAGTAGACATCCACAATTCTGTGTTCCCCTTTGATTATACTTAGCATTTATGTTTGTCTTTAACTCTATTCCTTTGATCCTTGATTGGTATATAGTCATTTGATACTTTTCTCTTGTATTACTTTGAAATTAACATTTTACTTTCACTATTAGTTTTAAACTTCAAGTTGTTCTAAAATTGAAGTCAGATCACATCACGTGCTATTGCCCAACATTTAATACATTATTAAATAAATCATAGGTGAATGTGACTTAAACTGATCTAATTGATATAAAAATATGAAAATAGATAAACTAAAACCAAGATTTAGAAACGTTAAAAATATTTTTATGTTTTAATTGAAATACAATATACCATATTTTCCTGTTCCTGTTTTCCCTCCCAGCTCCCCTCCTTTAAGCCCTTCCCATGACCCCATTCTCAAGCTGACAAACTCTTTTTCCTTGATTATTATCATTATGTGTGTGTGTGTGCACGCACGTGTGCGTGTTTCTGTGTGTGTGTATGTGTACACACATACAACATGCTCAGCCAATTTTTGGTGATAGTGTATATATGGTCTTCATTGGACATCTAATAAGGGGGCTCATTTTTGGAAGAGGCTAATTCTCTTTCTCCCAGCAGTCACTAGTTTTAGAACCCTTTAAAGTAAATGTTGCCATAATGAGCATAGGTAGTGTTATAAAGGGGGAAATTTCAACACAGAAGAGAAACTTTGACAGAATGTTGGAAAGACCAGTTTTTGGTGGACAGACAAAATAGCAAATGGTGATAAAGATCAAACCAATGGTCCATGAATCAGAGGTGAGCTCTTACCACAAAATCTACCAAAGAATGAAAATTGTAAAAATCTTCTCAAGAAAAAGATTGAAGAGATGGAGGACTCCCAAAGAGCAGTGTGACCTTTATGGTGGCAGAAACGAAAAGAAAATTCTAACTGGAGTTCTTTCAGAGGCACCAGAGTTCAGCCTGCTGTTTGAAAATTGTTTGTTGGAGGGAGAAGGCCATTTCTCAATGTGATAAGTGATTTTAAAAAGGATGGAAACCAAGAAAGGAAGCTTGGTTACTTTTAAGCGCTTATCTGAGAGAGAACAAATGATCCTTGAAACACACAAACTGGTGATAGGGAGGAAAATGCTTGTGGGAGGAATAGCATGGTGTGCACTGGAGGGGAAGCTGAGAGCATTGAGGAACGCTGGGAGAGCTAGCAATGCTGATGGGAGTTCTAACAGCATGGAGCAGCTAGGGTAATGACATAAGAAACTTTCATCATGGAGGGCATGAGAATTTTAAGTTGCTTGAAGTTTGCATTTCCAATGTAAGAAACATCTACTCAGTGTGTGGCGGAACTAATAACTCTATGAAGAAAACAAAAATAATGTCAAAACAGCAAAAGCAATGCGATTAAAGCATGCACCACCAACGCCCGGCAGACAATGCAAAAGATTTTCAACCAGCAGAGAATATGAAGGAAGTCCAGGCAGAATTTGCTTTGGTTTCTTTACTTTTCTAGAATTTTTTGGTTACTTGGAAGTCAAGAGTGATAAAGCAGGGATTAGAGGATCAAGAATGAGAGGAGAGAGAGAGAGAGAGACAGAGACAGAGAGACACAGAGAGAGAGAGACAGACAGAGAGAGACAGAGAGAGACAGAGACAGACAGAGAGAGACAGAGACAGAGAGACACAGAGAGAGAGACAGAGAGAGACAGAGACAGAGAGACAGAGAGAGAGACAGAGAGACACACAGAGAGAGAAAAGCAGTTCTGGAATAAATTCCTCTCAAAAGCTTATTGGTCTATTGGTCTCAACAGAAAATAATGAAACCCCAAGGTGTGAGGAGAGCCCTGCATACTGGATGACTAGATGAGTCACGTGGTTCTTGGAAAATTTGCTGTCTGGTTAATACAAGCAAATGCTTTTCTGATATTCTGTTAACTTGAAAATTAAAAAGGTACTAAGATTTCTATGCATTTGCTCAAAACAAAATGTTCCCATGTTTGTAAGTGCTTTCGAGGCAGTGGTCAGTGGAGGTTGGTCCTTTGCTAGATGAAGAGAGAGCGGAGTGCTCACACCATGGATCAACACACAAGTCACATTTGAGTATTCTGCCTTTGTCTATTCTTTTGAGTGTTAGGCTCTGGAATTACTTTGGCAGATTAAGTAGACGTGACATTTCCACACTTTCTCCTATTAATAGTCAAGCATTCATTCAACGAAATATCTGCATTTGGTCTGACGTTTCTCCCACAGGCCAATTCTTGCATTGTGCCGGCCACTTTGCTTTCCAAATGAATTTCTTATGACAGAAAGGCAGCAAATCCCCTCTGCATATGTGGGAGAGCTGCTGTTCCTCACCTGTCACAGAGTCTCCATTGGTGAACTCACACCGTTTTCCTTACAAGAGACGAATGATGACCCATTCCTCTTTCAGTGGCCCGGATTTTCGTCACTAAGCCAGCCCAGATCATGTCCTTCTGGGGCTCTCTATTAGTTACTTCGCTCATCACTGTGACAAAAATACTTTACACAAGGGAGATGCATTCTGCACACAGTTTCATATTTCAGTCCATCGTAGCAGGAGCTGCGTGGGCGCAGGAGGAGTTGACTCTGTAGCCGTGGAGGCAGCAGAAGGCTGTCTTCACACTGCTGCTGACAGGAAGAAGAGAATTAGAGCAGACGTGGTCAGGGTATAACCTCCAGAGCCATAGTGGCATGCATACATACATACACACATACATACATGCAGGCCTCGAGGCCTCAAATTTTATAAACCTCACAATAACCAAAGACAGCACCACCAGATAGAAACTAATAGCTTCTATGTAGACAACATTTCAAATTTTCTTGAAATTTTGGTCTTTTCTGGTAACACTGGAATTGTTTGTAAATTAATTTTAAAAATTGAAAATGGGGCTAGCGCTATGACTCAGCAGGTAAAGGTGCTTGCTTACTTTCTGCTGTGTCTGATAATCTGAGTTTGAGCCTCAGAACCCATGTGGTGAAAGAAGAGAACTGGAACCATTTGCCACACATTTTCCTCTGACCTCCAGAGGAGTGTCATGACACGTGTGTGGTGTGTGTGCAACCACCCTCACACACCAAATAAATTGATATAGCAATAAATAAATGACTACATAGATTCACGAGGCATTAAAATTAAATAAATAAACAATAAATAAATGAAACAAAAGAACAAACAAGAAAATGAAATTTTTCTTATCCCAGAATATACTTAGACTTAAGACTAAGTCCACAATCTTTCTAGTTTGTTTCAATATTTGTGGCCACAACACTACATTCAAATAATAATGAAGTAAATCTTTAAAACATACATTTTAATATTTAAATACCATTAGAATAAATGCTAACTTGCTAACAGTTTTGTATTTTATTTTATTTCAAAAACCATTCCTGGAAGTTTGAAACAGAGGTAGTCTACATATTCAGTGTCTTTCCTGTTGTGAAACTCAGCTTCCGGTGGTACAGTCCTTGAGTCCCATGAAGACCAGCTTCGGATGGGATCTGGGATCTCTGACAGGTCCCAGGTACAGTACCTCAGTCCCATGAGGAGTACCCTCTGAGGAGATCTGAGGTACACCAAGGGACCACAGTCCCCTGAGGAGCACTCTCTGACAGGATCTCAGGCTCCATAGACCCTAATCTGCTGATTTAAATCTGGTTCAGGGTGAGGGGAGTCTCACTTCAAATTCATTTTCTTTTAGTATTGCTCAGGAAAAAATTCCATGGGTATTTGTGAAGGAGAACCTGTCTCAGAAAAGTGCATTCTTCAAGAAACTTTAAGTAGACCGATAATGATCACATCTGGACCTAACAAATAAGGAAAAACACCCTCTCCTGTTGTTGAGGTCATTGTCTCCCACTTCTTCCTCCATACCAGAGTTAGCTCTAGACTAACTAGTATGCAGTCCCTTCCTCTACCACATCTGAAGGCCATGCATGCTTCTTGACATGCTTCTCTGCACACTCATGTTTCCTTTGCATGCTATCAGCTACCCCTTAGCTGACTGTGCAGCATCTCCTGCCGTTCTTCTATGGTCTAAGCTTAATGCAACAAAACCACGTCTTCAACACCATCTCTCAGACCATGTCCCTCACCTGCCAAAAGCTTTCTGGGATTTCTCATTTCCTGCCCCATCTTCCATCGCAAATGCCTTCCTTCTTAGATGACTTCAAATGGCCATGGGCCCTGCTTGCCATTTGTGCTTGCTTCTCTCTTTGCCTGAGGTCACTGCTGTGAAGAAGCTGGGGGTCATGAGTTTGTTGGGATGAGCTCTTTCAAAGCCGTGTAAGTGAGGAGTTAGTCAGAGGAGCACAGGTGACTCAGAGGCAGGGGCAGCCTCGAAAACTCACCCAGCCTGTCTGACAATCCAGAAAGCTACACCCAGGGAGCTCTCTTCATGATATGCCCTGCAGTTTGCTCAGCAGGTCTGTCTCCCTTCCCAGAAATTGTTAGGTTTATATAACTTTGAGGAGGGGTTCTGTGAATCTTCTAAGTTTGAGGAACTTCCTGACAGTAGAGAGTTCCGGAGCTCAGAAAGTCTATTGACTCCATGAGCTTTCACTAGTTTTCCCAGAGGATGCCATGTGCCAATCAGGATAAATTGCTAAACAGGTTAATCAATATGATAAAATATGAAGATCAATATGATAAAATATGAAGAGGGCATCCAAGGCTTCACATCAGTTGGATGAGAAAGTATATTAGGACAGGAGGAAAGTACTTTGGTTTTGTATTGTACTTTAAGATTCATATCTGAGCTACTGGCTATCCCTTATTATCTGTCCTACTTTCTCTTGGCTGCACAAGGCTGGATACACAGACTGAAAATCTAGAAATTAACGGTAAGGCTAAAATATATAGAGTTTTAATCACATCGTATAGTAAGCAAGTAAAATGCTTCGCTCCACACACTGATTTTCTTTGAGCAGTAGTACCAAGACTTAAAGGTCAGCCTGGGCACCTGGTAGGAAGGGTAACTAAGAAAAGACAGCTGATGGGAAGTTAAGCCCCTTCTTTATTGCCATATGCCCATTCTACCCAAACTCTCAATGTATACCTCCTACCGCCCCATAGTGAGAGAAAGAGAAGCTCTGTATTTACTTTTGCCAAGCTTCTCAGCAGTAGCCTTTGGGTTTGTAATCACGCTATCCGAAGTAGCTTAACAAAACGGTCTTTCCAACCTTATACTGTATTCACACACAGAGGAGTTCTATAAATACACTGTTCTCCAGCAGGGTGCAGTCATTGTTGTGTGCCTTCATAGATTGCTACCTGAGCAAGGGCCCAGCAGGCTGACCCCGTAATCGTGTTCTGGTCGAGCTCTCCTTTGTGTGTTCTTTAGGAATATGGTGTGCTGCTGTTCTTTGTCAAAATATTCTTTAGCCGTAATCAATTGAATCCAGTCTTTCAACTTCACTTAATTAAATAAGCCCTTCACAATAACAGCATTTTTTCATGTTATCGTGGACACGATTCAAACCTCAACAACAACCAAAAAGATAGAGGCCATGCTTTTATGCAAATAAGAATTAACATTTAAATGAAAGAAAATGGTTTAACTAAGGGTTGCTAAAATAATAACTGAATCTTCCAGATTCTGTTCTGTTCAGCTTGTTTGCTTTGTTTTGTATTCTTTGCTTTCCTGGGCAGCTTTGCTGAAGAGCCCCCTTCAGGCATGTGGGCCCTGCTAGGGGGGTCCTGGGGCTCTGTCCTGCAGTTGCCAGTGATAGGAGGACAAAGGCAAAAGTAAAAATGACAGTTGGAGAGTTGGTGCCCTGTTAGACACAAAAGGAGGAGGCAAGGAAGAGGGCAGGCAAGGTCAAAGCCATGCAAAACCCCAGTGAGCTGTGAAGTTCCATCTCCAACAAGTGGGTGTGTTGAGTGCAGAGGTTGAGATGTCTGTTTCAAAGCAATAGATTTATGTCTACTTTCACCTTTCACTCACTCAGCAGAAGCTGTATTAGATAAAATAATTTCTGTCAGGTCACTTGTTGAGTGAAGGTAAAGAAAGAGACAAAACTGGAAGGGAGTTACTTCAAAGTCTGACCTGTAGGACATTATCTGCGTGTCCTGCAATTGGTAAGACCCTAGTTGGTACCTCACGTCTTTTCGATTAATTCTAAGCCTCGGCTTCTCCAAGCATGTCTCAGTACAGACACAGAGTGTATTTTTCCAGCTAGACTTAGTCTACTAGTCTTACTAGTCTATTACTATTACTAGACTATTACCTAGACTAAGAAGGGTTTTTACTAGTAAATCTCTGAAGTTAGCAGCCAGCATACTGAGGTTTCCAAGGCTCTAGGGCTACTGTATTTTAACAAATTTGCCAGACATTTGAAGAGGGGCCTGGAGAGATGGCTCAGCAGTTAAGAGCTCTTATAGAGAATCAGGACTGGTTCTGGTACCCACATAGCTTCTCACAACCATCTGTAACTCCAGTTTCAGAGAATCTGATTCATCTTCTGATCTTTGCAAGCCCCTGTATACATGTGGTATGTATAACTATACTCCCGAACACACATACTTATTAAAATAAATAGCTATGACGAATCATGAACCTATTTACTCCTTTTCATTGCATGACAGAAAATCCAACATATTCCCAAATATTTAGGACTCTTCAACAGTTCTAAGTGTTTGCTTCTACCGAACCTTCAGGGCTTCCTACTGACCCTTAGTGATACACCACCTATACCCCCACAAAAAATCTTGACTGAACACTGTAGAACACCACAAAGATAAGGCAAGAATAATGCTTCCTCCTGTCATTTTGGGTCAGCTGCAGTAAATCTGTTTTCTTCATTCTAAGTTGTATCTCCATGCTTCTCTGTATGACTTACAAGTCTCATTCTTCCACCAGATATGGTAAATAACATAATCTGTATCAAGATATTTTGTATTCCTATGAATTTCCTTGGATGTTTTTCCCCATGGTACTGATTGGAAACAATGTGGTCCTCTGGGAATTTATTCTTTTCTTGTTAACTAAAGTCAGTATTCCTCAACAGTGAATAATGACAGTTGAGAAACTGAGTCAGTGTTCCAGCATACTAGGCTAGCTCCTTGTCTGTTTCCTAAGGCAGTATTTGCCTCTGCTTCTTTGTGTCTCTTCTTTCTAAGCTGTTTATGTAGTCCTTTCCTGAAGTCCCACCCATGTGCTGATCAGTTAATTGTTGGGCCTTTGAAAAGGACCCGCTATAGATTTTGAAATTCCTTTTCTCCTTGAAGCTGTCATCTCTTTTGATATTTACCTTGCAAAGTCTGTCTGCCTAAACTATAACTACATGCCTATTCCAAAGGCAAAATATTTTCATAGTGGAACTTAAATACCTATATATTTCTCATTGGAATGTACAGAAGCTTAGCGTCTTTGTAAAATAGTTTGACAGTTTCCATCAAAACTAAAACTGAATTTAGCACATGAACTCGTAACTGTTCCCTAGGGAATGTATCACTGAAAACTGAAATCATATTTTTCATGTAAGAAATTTATACACAGCTACATAGTTGATCATAGACCAAAACTACAAAATAAAATATTCCATAAATAGATGTATGATTGAACTCTTCCATGGAAAACTATTTATAAATAAAGACAAATGAACAAACTATTCATGCATGTAATGGGTGGAAGAAGATCAAGGGAATTATACTGAGTGAAAATAAGCCAACCTCAAAAGATAGATACCATATGATTTCCAGTAAACTTCAGGAAATAACCCAATGTTGAAGATGTACAGAAAGTCCTGTCAGAGTCAGGGAGGGACTGCAGACAGCTTTTGTTTGTCTAGATTTGGAAGCAAAATAATGTCTCCTGAAGGTACAGTTATGACTTTATCTGTGCCAGTGGCAATATATGCCTCTCTATAGAATACTGCCATGTATATACACATAAATATGGGTACACATAACTCATCAAATTGAAAGTTCTATAGACTGTGAAGATGTCAGGATGCTGACTTTGCTATTGTGTTGGTGTAAGAAAGTAACACTGAGGAAAAATTTGAATTAGCATAGGAGAGTATCCTCATACATTTCTTTAACTTCTTGTTTAACTGTACTTGTCTGTAAAAGAAGGTGTTGCCATATGAGAATGCAGCAGAATGAACGCATAGATAACAGCTATAAAATGTGGATAATTTGAAAGAGGCTTCTCATTAGAAATTTTAGCAATATTGTCCCATCTCTTGGGTTCTAATGTTGCTAACTGGATTGACATTTGTGGATTGAAAGAAAAATCTGCCCTTAACTAGTCACCTGTAGAAACTGTATAACAACATTACTTCAGGGGGCCATTTGAGTTCATTAATTCTGCTGGGATTCGCTGAGTTCTTTCAACTTCAAAACGTAAGTCCTTCAGTTAGGAGTTATTAGTTCATCTTTGGTAAATTATTCATCTCTTTTCTCCAACTCTTTTCTGCAAAGTTTCTTCTAAGTAAATGTCAGACCAAACAAAGGGGTGCGATTTGTAATGCTTCTGGTCATGTTTCCATAGAAGATGTCTTGATTACTTGATGGGCTTTGTCTTTTCTTTGAAAAGATGGTTTCTTATTAGTATTTTGTTGTGAGAAAATGGCAGATGAATGGCCAGGGTAGCAAAAGAAATTACGTAGAAAAAACCCTCCAAATGTGTAGGGCTGCTTTTCAGTGTCCAGATTTCCCGTACGTGAGGGACATTCAACTGCCTTTCCTACATTGTCCTTTAATTTTCTTCCAAAAGGAATGAGTGTGGCAGTGACAGCTCTGAGGACACAGCAGAGACTTGTGTAGGGATGCGGATTGGACGATTTCCTCATACAATTTTACCCTGACTCCATGTTGGCCGATGCTCATTAATCAGCCTCCTCAGATACTAAACATTTCTTTTTCTAGTGTATGTATTGGTAGAGTGAGAAAGGCATTTTCAGTCAACTGCTAAAGGCCCAGTCTTCCATGCTTCCATATTCATCCAACTGGAAGCTCTTGGGGATTCATAAGGTGAGTGAGTTCATGATCCTGCAGAGCCCACTCCTAGGGATCTATTATGTTTTAACCTCTTCTGCTCCCTCTGCACGTTATTCTGCTGCCAATGAATTTATTGAGTGCATTTTCTAATGCAACATTTCCTATTATTCTGTTTATATTCAGAAATGCTTATGTTTTTACTTCAAAAGTGATTGTTGTAGTGTTTTGCATTTAATGCTCTGTTAGAAATCATGATGTTCTAACCTTATTGGAGATGTATGAACTTCTTGTCATTTTTCGCCTTTTTTGGTGTGTATTAAATGAGTATTGATGTAAAATGAAGATCCTAGTAGACGTCAGATGGCTAAGTTCTTATGCTGAGAGGTTAGGAAATCCCTAGCCATGAGGAGTTCAGAGCAGGGTATCATTCCAGGGGAGAGGATCCAGAAGTCTTTGTTAGAGTAGTGAAGAGCATGGAGGGGCCTCATGGATCGTCCCCGGGCTGTTGTTGAACCAGTCCCCTGATATCTACAACAAGCTACAACTTTACAACGTGCCTTGTCCAGCGCTTCCTCTGCAAACTTTGTAATTGTTCTCAATTCTTGAGAAAAGAGTCATTTAAATCTTTTTATAGTTCACACGTCAAGAGACACTGTTTTCACTGCCAATAATCCCAAGCCAATTAAAGTCAGTTCTTTGTAACCAAAAGTCAGTCACCTCTGTTTCCCCCCTTAAGGCAGAAAAGCAAACATCAAGATAAATGGCCTGTAACATAAGTGAAGGAAACATTGTAAGCAAGCAGGAATTTATTTGGACTCCTTTGTTTAATGTAGCATTAAAAAAAAAATGAAACCCAGGAAATCATCATCAATGAATCTGCCAGCTTTGGATCTTTCCCTTTAATTGAGTAATAAACACAAGTCACCCGCCAGTTTGCTTAGAAAGCAAAATAAATATGGATTTTCAATTTTGTATGTTCTACCTGGGGCATTTTCACTTTACCCAAGACACAAAGTAATGTAGCACTCATTATTCACCTGATGACTAGTCAGGCGTCAGAGACCACATGGGTGACCCAGCAGAAAAGCCGGCTGAGCCTCTACTGTGAAACTGCTTAGAAGCGGTTTGGTTCGGCTGAATTCTATAAAATGAATTTGCATGGTAGGAGGCTCCAAAACAATAGAAGAATTAAGGTAATCCGTGTCTCCTCTGCAAAGCTTTAAAAAAAGATTGTTAGGAGAAAGTGTGAAGACCGAAAGACATGTATAAATGATTCCACGTACATTTCAAATATATTAATAAGAGCCGTGATGAGAACGAAAGTCGTGCCAACTGACATTCCTGCCAGTGGCCCATATCTATAGCACAATCCTAGGCCAAGCAGAGCAAATGCAAAGTTCTCTGTATGATGAAATCTGCTCGGACAGCACTGTGTCTTCATCTGTGCTATGAAAACCAAACAGGAAGTTGGTCTTAGGACTACATGTCACCCAAGTTGAAGGGCGTGTCTTCCCAGGGCTTCTGGCAATGATCCCTTCTCCCTGCTGAGAAAGAGGTGCTCTTGGGGAAAAGGGTATTCTCTGGAACACTTAACACCTCACCTTCTTCACTAGAAATAAGGCTGTAAAACATAATTGTATCTCTATAGCCCCATTTATCCCACCAGGGCAAGGTCTAGAAATTCACATTCATCTTTGAAATCATCAAGCTTCTTTTTAGAAAACCAAATGACGGCTTGTTTAAACCATCCTTGTTTGTGTTCTTGCTATTTGCTGCCAGTATCAAATCTACTTTATTCACCTGCCTCCTCTTATCTTTCTCTAATAGCCTTGCCACCACTTTGTACTCTGATCGTATAAGCAAATTCGAACTTCTCAAGGTATATCTCCCTAGATATACCTCTCTACATGGATCAATTAACAATTTTGGTTTGAATGTCCTCTCCCTTCCATTGTCCTATGAATTTTACTTAGTTCTCATTTAAGGATTTTTTTTTTTTTTTTTGGTTTTTCGAGACAGGGTTTCTCTGTGGCTTTGGAGCCTGTCCTGGAACTAGCTCTTGTAGACCAGGCTGGTCTCTAACTCACAGAGATTCACCTGCCTCTGCCTCCCGAGTGCTGGGATTAAAGGCTTGCGCCACCACCGCCCGGCCCTCATTTAATGAAATTTTAATGCTCCATTTCATGAGGTTTTACTTAATGAAATATCTTCAATAAAAAGCTCCTTGTCTCCACTACAGTCCCTACCACCCTGTCACGACAACATGAATACACTGTTCTGTAGTAATATGGGCGGCGGCGGGGCTGCATCCCCAACACCCCGGCCGCCTGCCCAGCTAGCTTATGCCCCGAAATAATTACACGGACACTGTATTCTTTTAAACACTGCTTGGCCCTTTAGCCCTAGCCCTTACTGGCTAATTCTGTTATCCCGATCAACCCATCTCTAATAATCGGTGAGCACAGGTCTTACCGGGAAAGGTTCAGCATGTCTAACCTGGCTTGCTTCATGGCGTGTGTCTGCTGGGAGCGGGGCATGGCGTGTCTCTCAGGCGTCTGCTCCCGAGAGGAGAGCAAAGCTGTGGAGTCTGACCTCACTTCCTCTTCCTCCCAGCGTTTTGTTCTGTTTACTCCACCTACCTATGTCCTAACCAATAAAATGGGCCAGGGCAGTTCCTTTATTAGCCAATGACCTTCCTCCATCACTGTTCTCTGAACTCAGGTCATGCGCACTCTCATTCAAAATCAAACAAACACGTGGAGAGGACTCTAATCTTAGATCTGGATTTTGGTTCTTCCTGTGTCTTCAATATCTTATTCCAAAGTCTTTGCACGATCTATTGCTTTTGGTCTTTCAAGTCGTAGTTTGCATCTCTACAATGAAGATCAGATGCAGAGAAGGCGTGATTGGGTTTCTCTTGCATAGCAATGAATCCTCAACACATCTGAAATAATGTTAAATTGAGGAATCACAAAAACGTTTGAGGAAATGAATCCTATCCTTTAACATCAGACACATCACAGTAGTTAATCATATAGATTATTATTATTATTTTTATTTTTGAGACAGGGTTTCTCCATAGCTTTTGGTTCCTGTCCTGGAACTAGCTCTTGTAGACCATGCTTGCCTCGAACTCACAGAGATCTGCCTGCCTCTGCCTCCCGAGTGCTGGGATTAAAGGCATGTGCCACCACCGCCCGGCAATCATATAGATTATTAATAGACATAAGTAGACTCTATCTTTTAGGCCAAAACCAAGAAAATGTTTTACAAACACTAGAAAATGATATCAAAATGGATGTCCCTTCCAGCAGATTCACCAACCTTCCATGATCATTTCCAGAAAGATCATGCTTGTGGTTATCAGGAGTGGTAACCCTTGTGAGGTCAGTTCTTCATAATGTCTATTATGCTCTTTGTAAATCCAGGGCTTAACTTTAAACAACCTTAAGAATATGCATTAAATGTAAGCAATCCTTGGAAGACTTATTCCCAGAATCTGTAAATGGAAAGCTGAGAAGTCAGGCCATCGATTGCTCAGCATTTTAATGGGGGCACTATGAGAAAATTGATCTTAAACTGTTTTATTCTATAATAGTGATAGATGGGAACACCATTAAGAATTTATAGCCGGTTCTTAATCAGTTGGATTTTAGAGCAGAAACTAAGAACTAAGAAATTGTAGTTTGCTTAAAGTAAGTATATGTCTCACTATGCAAAGTTATTAAAATAAACAATGTTCAAAAACAGTTATAAGTTAAACAACAAAGCTAAAAATTTTATGCAGATTAAATAAGAACATTAAGAAGGAAAAGCCAATCCTCTAAACATTATCAGAGACTGAAAACCTATAAGCAGGAGTATTCTTTAGCTTTTCTCTATGAATACCTGCCTTTATACACAGTGATACTCCAGACCACCAGTTAGCTGGTGTTTGCCTATTGTTAATATAAACAAATAGGCTGGAATAGCATTCATATAAATAATCCCTTTTCATTTTTCTCCTTCAAAGGCCTACTTAAAGCATAGTGTCATCATGAAATCAATTAGCTTCAAGATAGAAACCCAAATGAAAGGAAATTCCTATTAGCTGAAAAGAAAAAGATTTACCTGGTAAAGTATTTAAGTGGAATATATAATATTTATAAAATATTAAAGAGATACAAATAGTGACTTTAGAAGATCACGAAATTGAAACCTGCTTCTTGGTGGGGTGGTCTCATGCAATCAGGTAAGTCTGGAACAGATTTTCACATATAGAAAGGATAGAGAAACTAGAAAAACGAGAAAAAGAAAGCCAAACAAAAATGAGGTGAGCTCTGTGTGCCACATGAGGGGCATGGTTAGTAAAAATTCCCTCACGATGATCGCACTGAGGAAGACTCCACACCCAGAGACATCACTTAAGCTGACAAGATCACTGTTCCAATCGCCAGTGTTAGGATGTGAAAATGCTGTTCTGGTTCAATGTCACCTTTGCTGGCAGTGGTGAATCGGGTCATTAGAGGAGCATGCTCATGGCCTGTTTGTGGAAGCTCTTGGGGTCTGGCTAGTGACCTGAGATTAGAAGACACAACAGGCTCAAGCTCATTCCCTTTGCACTCTGTTTTGACTTTAAAGATACACACAGAAAGAACCTTTAGATTTTTTTTTTTGAGAAGATGTTTTGGGATCAATCTGATAATTAACCTTGTGAGTCAAGGAAACTGACTTGATTATGTCTTATTTCTCCAGTACACATTCTCTGTTCATTGAAAAGATGAAGCATCTCATCCAGAAAATCCAGCGGTTTCTCTGGAGCAAAATGGGCAAGAAATCAAAATATAGTTCTTTAGGTCACACCAGCCAAGCTAAAACATTGCAGCATATTTAGCCTGCACTTGTTGTATTTAGTGCTTAAATTGCTTTAGCAATTTAGTTATACTGTGTGGAAATGGGAATGGGAGGGCCTAAAATTTAACCTGAGAAAAATATTATAAACAAGCTGGAAGCATACGTAAACATCTGCAGAGGGATTGTCGCTAACCAGGAAAATCTGGATGTGTTTATTGTTGGAACTGCACTCTGTTGTTTCATGTTCTAACAGCTCAGCAATCACAACATGTGACATAAGGAACTTGAAATATCAAAATGAGAGAAGTATGAATCACTTTTCTATTGCCGCTCTAGATTAATTTGTTTCTATTATAAATACACTGTTGTCACTGTATTATACTTTCTAGATTAGATGCTGATCAAGCTTCATCTTCCAAGTCTTTATAAATAGGTGATTATAACCCAAGAAATTGGGTTATTCTTTAAAATAACATATCTTTCTTAAGCTGTTTTGTTAACTAAGCGTCTTTATATTTTCACTTGTGAGGTAAGATGAATATGAATTTCTCCAAAATCAATTTCATGCTCTAAACGTGTGCATATTGATTTACATGATTCATAAAGAGCTGTCTTTAGTTTCCTTTGATCAAGAAACTGCCGCAGTTTTTACAAGATATTTGAAAATTTGGTTGCCTGCTGATAATATCGGAAGTCGCTCAGGTTAAAAACTGTGGAGACACTAAGCTGACTTTCACACACATTTTTAAATTTTAATTTATTTTTTAAATTTTCTTTTACATTACATCTGCAGTTCTCTCCCCTCCCCCCTTCCCTTCCCTTTCCCCACCTCCTCCCCAGCCCACTTCTGGTCCACTCCTCCTAAATGGTAAGGACCCCCATGGGGAGTCAATCAAGTCTGGAACATTAAGTAGGGACAGGACCGAGCCTCTTACCTCTGCATTAAGACTGAGCAAGGCATGCCACCAAAGGGAATAGGTTCCAACAAGCTATCTCATGCACCAAGGATAGATCCTGGTCTTACTGCCAGGGGCCTCTCAGATAGTCCAAGCTTCACCACTGACTCCCATATATGGAGGGTCTAGTTCAGTCACAAGGAGGCTCACAGCTGTCAGTGAAGAGTTCATGAGTTTCCACGAGCTTGGTTCAACTGTCTCTGTAGATTTCTCCATCATGATCTTGACCTCCCTTGCTCATATATTCCCTCCTCCCTTTCTTTAATTGGATACCTGGAGTTTGGTCTGGTGCTTGGTTGTGGATCTCTGCATCTGGTTCTCTCCGTTGCTGAATGAAGGTTCTGTGATGATAGTTAGGGTAGTCATTAATCTTATTACAGAAGAAGGCCGTTTCGGGCTCCCTCTCTACTACTGCTAGGAGTTTTGGCTGGTGGCAGGTTCTCCGGCAGAAAGGGCAGGGGCAGAGCCGGACCTACCAGACATTTCCTTGGGGCTGAGCAGGATGGTGAGTGTCGAATGACCCAGCCCTCCCTGCTGGCCACCAGGGAGAAATGCACATACTGAGTTGGGAGTCTGTTGAAGCAGGATCTCATTTAACTGCATCAGGCAGGAACTTATATAGGCTGAGATAGAAGATGGGAAGCCTGGGATGGGTCGAGGCAGAGCAAGGAAGAAGGGCCAATAATATTCTTCCATGTTAGAAGTGGCTGGGCAGAGGTAGGTCTAGGTTGGCTAGCCAGAGACAGATCTTCAAACTCAAGCTAGGCTGAGGAAGTTACACTAAGCCTCATCAAACTCAAGTTGCCTCAGGAACTTACACTGGGCCTCCTGCCCAAGCCTCATGAGGCCCATCCTTGTGGATGTGGGGGTCATCCTTGTGGATTCTTGGGAACTTCCCTAGCACTGTGTTTCTCCCTAACCCCATAGTGGCTCTTTCTATCGAGATCTCTCTCATTGTTCTCTCATTTTGTCTGTCTCTCCCCTCAATCATCCCATTCCCTCATGTTCTCATCCCCATCCCAACCCCTTTACTCCCCTCTCTCAACTCCAGTTTACTCAGGAGATCTCATCTAATTCCCCTTCCCTGTGCAATCCATATGTCCCTCTTAGGATCTTCCTTGTTACCTGGCTTCTTTGGAGCTGTGGATTATAGTCTAGTTATCCTTTGCTTTACATCTAAAAACCACATAAAAGTGAAGACATACACTATTTATTTTTCTGGGTCTGAGTTACCTCACTCACAATGATGTTTTTCTAGTTCTACCCATTTGCCTGCAAGTTTCATGAAGTCATTGTCTTTTTTTTTTTACAGTTGAGTAATACTCCATTGTGTAAATGTACCACATTTTCTTTATCCATTCTTCAGTTAAGAGGTATCTAGGTTGTTTTCAGGTGCTGACTATTATGATTAATGCTGTTATGAATATTGTTGACGAAGCATCCTTGTGGTATGATTAAGTGTCATTTGGGTATATGCCTAGGAGTGGTCTCAAGATAGACTTATTCCCATTTTTATGAGAAATTGTCATACTGATTTCAAACATGGCTGTACATGTTTGCACTCCTGCCAGCAGTGGAGGAGTGTTCCCCTGACTTTACATCCTCTCCAACGTAAGCTGGCCTCAGTACGTTTAACCTTAGCCATTCTGACAGGTGTAAGATGGCATCTCAGAATCATTTTGATTTGCAATTCCCTGATAATTAAGGATGTTGAGCAATTCCTTAAAAGCCTTTTGGCCATTTGAGATTCTTCTGCTGAGAATTCTCTGTTTAGCTCTGTACCCCATTTTTAATTGGATTATTTTGTATTTGGATGTCTAGTTTCTGGAGTTCTTTATATATATTTTGGAGATCAGTCCTCTGTTCAATGTGGGGTTGGTGAAAATCTTTTCCCATTCTGTAGGCTGTCATTTGTCTTATTTACTGTGTCCTTTGCCTTATAGAAGCTTTTCAGTTTCAGAAAGTCTTCTTTACTGATTGTTGTTACTCTTAGTGTCTGTGCTACTGGTATTATATTCAGGAAATGATCTCCTGTGCCAGTGAATTCAAGGCTACTTCCCATTTGCTCTTTTAACAGGACCAGTGTAACTGGTTTTATGTTGAGGTCCTTGATCCACTTAGATTTGAGTTTTGTCATAGTGATAGATAAAGATCTATTTGCTATTTTCTACATGTTGACATCCAGTTATGCCAGCACCATTTATTAAAGTTACTTTCCTTTGTTCATTGTAACATTTTGGCTTCTTTGTCAAAAATTAGGTGTTCACAGGTGTGTGGATTAATGTCAGGGTCTTCAATTTGATTCCTTTGGTTTATATGTCTCTATATGCCAATACCTAACTGTTTTTATTAGTATAGCTCTATAGCAGAGTTTGAAGTCAGGGATGGTGATGCCTCCAGAAGTTCCTTTATTGTGCAGAATTATTTTAGCTTTTCTGTTTTTTTTTTGTTTTTACATATGAAGTTGAGTATTGGGCTTTTGATGTCTGTGAAGAATTGTGCTGTGATTTTGGTGGAGTTGCATTGAATCTGTACATTGCTTTTTGGTAAGATTGCCATTTTTATTATCATATGTACTTTTTGCATCCTAAATTTTATTGAAAATGAACTTTAAACTTTCATTGCATCATTTCTGTTTTCAAATTAAGTGAATAATATTCATTTCTGATACTTCCTAAGCTTTTAATTTTTTAAAATTTCTGTAGATTAAAGTATTTCTGTTTGCTGTTGTGAGTAGAGATTAAAAGAGACAAAGTCAACATTGGTCCTTTGATTTTTAGCCTGTGAATCTCTAAAACCTAATTGCTATTATTTAAAGGTTACCTCCTTCTCCACACCCTCAGATTATTGAGGAATCTTGATTCTAAGCTTGTTGCACTAATTTTGGAAATTTCAGAGATGCTGAGAGTTAGTTGGTACTATCTATGAAAAGGATGTTACCAAGGATGTACCTTCAATGTGTACCTGGTCTCTGCTTCTCAGCTGGATCATGGAAAGGCAGCTAGAATCTTCCAGAAGAATCCTGATGTCTTTCAGATATATCTTTCTCTGCTCCACCTTTCCAACACTCCTCCCTACAAAATCTTTTTGCAGATCATCTCTTATTGGTTATATCAGGATCGAATAAATGAGTAAGTTGTTGCTTAATAATCTACTACTATGTTTAAGCAGAATCCTTGTGGAACTGTACTAAACCAAAAATTGGATAAAAATAACAGTCTGGTTAGGAAGACCTTGAAGCATTAAATTGACCAAATGCAAAGTTTTACTTAGGAAGCCTCTTAGATCCTACAGGACTAAGGCTCTACTTTCCTTCACACAGGATTAGAACTGAGGCAGGAGGCTCTGGTCCTCTACAGCAGGGGTCAGCATGCCACTAATCATGGTGCTAGCCCTCTAGCTGCCTGGCTTCCTAGGTGACATTTTGCAGGCACACAGTCAAGTGCAGTCTTGGGTACAATGACTGCTTTCCTGCTGCCATAGCAGAGCTGAGCAGCTGCAGCAGACAATATGTGGTCCTCACATGTGGTCCTCGGAGCCTGAAATATTTACTGGCTAGAGCTTTGTGGAAACATTTGTTGACTTCTGCTCCATAGGAATAAGGACATGGAAGAAAGAATGTGGCAACTCTTTCCTTTTCTTTTGTTTATATTCCTTTTCTTTACTTTCTGTTTTTATTTTTCTTTTTTCCCTCATCTTCTTTCATGCTCCGTTATACAACAAAACTATTCAAACTTTTGTTTTGGCTACTTAGAAATCCTCACTTCATATCCTAAAAGCAATACATAATGGTCATCTCCAGGCAGTTTCTGTTTCTGCTGCCTTTACACTAGAAATAAAGTCGAACGGAACTGAAAGTGATTCTCTTACTTAGTTAAATAATTCCAAATCAATTTTTATTCAGTTCCCTTGTAATTACTTCTAATGTCTTGCGATGCTGGGAACTAAACTCAAATACAGTCCTGACAAATGCATATTCTCTTCTCCTCTTACAGCACTGATACATCTTATGTACAAAATGAAGTCATGAAGTCTTGGAGATTCTAAATATTTTCAGGATGGATTTGAACATCACAAAAGCACTACACAATCACTATGTATATTGAACTTTAAAATACAAGCCACTGTTTTCAAAATATAATTTTGAATTTTCTATTTTCTAGCATATTGGCAGCCTGTCTCTGTTCTTTATTACATAAAGCATGCTTCTCAGAAGCTGTTCTGTGGGAGTGAGTTAGTAGAGAAAAATTGGAAATTGAAAAAAACCCAAGAAAGGTAAAGTCCCTGCTGTTGAATTTATCAGAGCATTTAGCACAAAAATTCCCAGGGATAGTTACAGAAAAAAATGCAATGTGTTCTAAAAAAAATCAATCATTTATTAACATATTTGATCAATATTGTACTTTTGTTCTCTAGCAATTACTTTTCTAGGCAGTCTGAACTAAAAATTTTAAAATGTCCAACACTAATGAATAGTTAGATAATATCATCTAGACTTAGACTATTTTTGGAAAGAATTGGTGGAAAGGAAATACTGTAAAACTGAGTGGAGTTATTGTTGAATGTTGAGAAAATGGATACTCTAGCTATCAGAAATATGTGATTACAGATGTCTGTCTGTATTAACAAATACTGAATCAAATTTAATTACTCTTAATAGATACATTACAACACAAAGATGAAGACTTTGTTTTAAGAATGGCCTTGTGTGTGTTGTTAGTATGTATTCATGTGGTATGTGTTATTAGTATATAGTCTACATGTCCACATGTATTGATGTGGGGTGTGTGTTGTTAATATGTACAGCTAGCTACATGTCCACATGTATCCATGTGGTCGCAACAAAGTACTTTCAATTTGGTGTATTAGTTGGATATTATTAATTCGCTGAACTTTACTTGCATACTTACTTGAACTATGGTGTTTTCCAAATATAGTTGATTAGATTTAAGATGTCTTCTTTGATATCTGATTGCCTCATCAGAATTTTTATCGATTTTGTTTGTTTGTTTGTTTGTTTGTTTTGGAGCTGGATTTCCAGTTCCCTTTGACTAATTCTAAGCATCAAGCAAGTCCAAGAAAACATGTTTTTTTTCTACACTTCTGAGTTACTTTAATATACAAGTGGTGATGCCTAGATACTTTTGTGTGTTTTCTAAGTCCCATAATTTATCTAAATTAAAGAAGAGGATAAAGTGATCTGTTTGATTTGTTGATCTACTAAAAGAAACATAGCTATGCCATATATTAATGATATCTGGTGAACAACTTGTATAGGATTAAAATAAAATCAACCCAGTATTTATATTTAATATATTCATGTCTCCACTGGGATCTCTCCAAACACTTAAACTAGTTGTAAATCCAACAAACTAACCATATATAAAACTAGACTTTTTTGAGATTATAAAATAATTACAACAGATTAAACTTCCCTCTCCTCCCTCCAACCCCCTCTCACATAATCGTCCCCACTCTCCTAATCAATGACCATTTCCCCCACTGTTGTTACATGAATGTAGGTATAGACACACATATTCCCAACTATAGCCTGCTCAGTCCATATAATATCACTTGTATGCATGTTTTCAGGGCTGACGGGTCCGCACTGTACTGACTTTTGATCATCCCTCATACCTGTTCTCTTATGTCTTCTGTTCTCATAGTATATATTTCCATGGACTTGTTAATTTTGTTTGCTCTGCCTTCAAAATATACTCCTCAACACAGCTTTTCACGATGCATTGCTAACAAACGGAAACAAAATTCCAGCATCTATCTTTAGGATGTTGGCACTCTACCCCCACAGCCTTCTTTCTTTCAGCTTTATTATGATAGAGTTACTACAGTGACTTTGCCAAAATGAGATGATGTTAGAATTTTCAAGGGACATCCCATTTCATTTAATTAACAAACATCATTAGGAAAACCCTTAGAATGATGAATAGGCCCCTAACTTAACTGTACATCTCTGTCTTCAACCTCAACTGTGTTCCCTTGCTTTGTCTGTTCTGGGACCTAGGAGTTCCATGAAAAGTCTGTCCCAGCCCCTTTACTTGCATTTCTTTTTGCGGGGACAATGCATTCTCTAGTTATGGCTCTGGTAACCACACCTGCAGACCAGCACTGGAGCATTTCCTAATGGAAGCACTGACCTGCAGCGCTCTTTAAATGATCCCAAGGGTTGACCAATGAGATTTGAAGAAATTGGAACACTTTTGCACCAAAAGAGAAACATTTTCAAGTAGAGGATCAGCTGGAAGAATGGAATGAAGTCTTAGTCAGCTATGCTATAGAAAAGAGATTAATATCTAGCGTATAAAAGGAACTGTAAAATTTAAACACCTCCCAAGGAAATTATCCAGTAAACAAATGGGCCAGCGCACAGGATAGACAGTTCTCAAGAGAGTAGATGCAAATGCCAATATTAATTTGAAAAGCTGTCTAGCATCCTTAGCCATCAGGGAAATGCAATTTACAAATGCCCAAAGAGTCCGACACCACAGTCAAAATGGCTAACATCAAGAAAACAAATAGCAGCGAATACTGATGAGCATCTGGAGGAGAACTGTTATACATTGCTGGTGGCAATATAAGACTGTGTAGTCATTGTAGAATTCACCGTGTAGCTTCCTCAAAAGCTCTCATGTACCTAAGCTATACAATTTGTGGGCATATACAAAGGACTCTAAGTCAATATACCACAGAGATATTTGCACATCCATGTTTACTGTCACACCATTTACAACAACCCATAAGTGGATTCAGCTTAGAAATCCATTGACTGATGAGCAGAAAAAGAAAATGTGGCAAACGTATGCAACAGAATTTAGCCAACCATAAAGAAAATTGAAACTATGACATTTTAAAGAACACAGATATAACTGGAACCCATCGTGTTAAGCATAACAAAAATAGACTCAGAAATACAAACACTGCATTTTTCCTCTCATATACGAAACTTGGGTTTAAAATTATATAAGTAGGTGGATGTATGTGCAGCTCATGAAATTGTTAAGAGGATCCTGAGAGGAGACGAACATGTATGGGAGAGGAGAAAGAGAATGTAAATGGAATACATGTGTCATGAAAATACAAGTGGGGACATCTGGAGAAAGAAAGGAACAAGCCAGAGGCACTAGGAGACACGGAAGAGGACAGTAAGAGAGGACCAGTCAGAACCAAGTTTACGTATGTATGAAAATGTTATAATGTGACCAAAGAGAAAGGAATGAGTCTTGCTGTTCTGTGTGCTTCTCAGTGTTTTTCCTTCTTTGATTGTCCTCACAGCTGCTTATAACCATCTAATTTGAGTTGTAAGTTGTTCCCACCTGCTCTGTCTTGAGTTCTAGAACATCATTTCTGTTTATTGTTTGTTTGATGCCCAGAGCCCTGTGCAGTACTTAGAAACTCGGCATTAAGTGGGCATCAAATGAAACTCCTACCTTCAGCATTTTATCAATGGAGACTGCACTTTTGCTTCCCTGCCGCTCAGACCCAACAATCACACAAAACTTTATTAATTACAACACTGTTTGGCCAACAGCTTAGGTATATACCTACCTAGCTCTTACATCTTAAATTAACCCATTTCTCTAATTTTACCATGAGGCTCTTGGTATGTTGCCTCACATCTTGCTTCTTGGGGGCCTACATGGCGTCTGCCTGACTCTGTCTTTTTTTTCTCCCTGTATTCAGTTTAGTTTTCCCACCTAGCTATATTCTGCCCTGCCAGAGGCCAAATAAGCTTCTTTATTAACCTAAGGTAATAAAACATACTCATACAGAAGGGAATCTGCCTACTCTTAGCTACTCTTTCTCTCTCTGTTTGGATTCCCAACCTGACTTTACTCTGTTAAGCCATTGGCCAAAGGAGCTTTACATCAACCAGTGAAAGCAACATATAAACAGAAGGACATCCCACATTAGTGTTTGGATTTGACTTTGAGATTTTTCAGTATCTAGAAGATGGCTTTAGAAACACAGTTATACTATTCAGGGCATACAATAACTGAAAAATTTCTGACCATACAAAGAGATTATTGAATTACTTGGAAAAATAAATCTCTGACATTAAGGCTCAGCAGATAAAGATACATTCTGCAGAACTATGTGAGTATGATGATCTGGGTTTGATCCTAGGGACGTGTATAAGGAGGTAAAGAAAGAACAAACTTCACATTGTCATCTAGCCTCCACATACAGGTAGCAACACAGATACTCACATACACATAGTATACACACACACACACGCAACTTTAAAAATCTAGCATACTTCAGATATGTCAGCTTTAAATATAACAGTGTTTCTTTGTAAATTTTATGCTTTTGAAACACTGTTCATAGTTTAATTCATTTTAAACTTTCCTCACATAGGGTGTATTAAGAAATCTATCAGCACTGGGAAACACCATAGCCAGCTCCAAAGACAGATGTGTATAACAATAAAAATCTGCTGTTTTGTCCTTCTCCCTTCTGTGAGAAAAGGGTCAATGTGAAGATTATTTACAGTAAGCCAAACACCGTGCTAGGCACATGAAATACAAATGGTAATTATTGCAATGCTCTAATTATCTTCCACAATGGAGTCTACAGCTTGGTGACTACCAGACTGGAGATGAGTAAGGCTACCAAGGCCAAGGGTCAGATCTTACTCATCACAAGTCCTGACTTGGAAAAGTCAGCATTTTATGGCCTCACATATTTTTCTGAAGCTGAGAAACATTCTAGATCTGGGAGGAAATAAATCTGAGTTTCCAGTTTTAAAGTTACAGTAAAAATATGATCTTGTTACAATTTGGGCATGTCTCTACATAATCTAACTTCACTCTTATTTATTAATTTTGTGCTATGTACAATTAATCTCTTTTTTGTAAGATATTTTGCTAGTGAGGAAATTTTGAGAGAAAGAAGGAGAGAAGGGATGGAGGGAGAGAAAAATAAAATCTCTCTTTGTGGCCAAAACCTCACAGATCTTATAATATATAATTATGTTATTACCAACACGTTTTCACATCTTCCTCTTCTTTCAACTGCTCTATATTTTAACTTTTGCTTTTAAGGTAAAAAGCATGTATAGGGGCACACATTCTTCCCTGTTCTCTTTACTCTCAACCCCAAAGCATAGCCTAGGCCTCCACACATACTGTGCCAAGAGAACACTGTCCTCTTGTGTAGTATCCTACTAGGGTCTTTGAAGAAAATGTCAGAAACTTAGTCAGTCAGTTAATTAAAACTATAAGAAAATAAAGGTTTATTGATGCTTACTTTAACTTAACATTCTTTACTTCGTTTTTTGAGACAAGTTTTCTCTGTGTAGCATTGGCTGTTCTGGACCTAGCTGTGTAGACCAGGCTGTTTTTAAGCTCAAAGAGATCCACCTGCCTCTGCCTCCCAAGTGCTGAGATTAAAGGCATGAGCCACTACACCCTGCCAATCTTAACTTCTTAATACAGAAAAGTAACTGACCCTCAACAGGCCTTTCTCTTTGTTTTGAGCCAAAGACTTAACCCAGGCCATTGTGTATGCTTCATAGGTACATTGCCACTGTCTACCCTCAGCCCAAAGTTCTTCTGTTTAGATATTCATAGATGTGTATGTCAAGTTGCCAGCAGCTTCCTGTAACTATGCTGGAGGGGGAGGATAACTTGGTCAATAAAAATGAAGGCAAAATGTAGGAAAATGGGAGAATAGCTATTTGTTCAGTCCTATCCATCGCTAAAGAACCTTCTTAGCCATATTCTAAACTAACTGTAATAACCTAATGATGTGTGTCAAAATGTCAGCAAACCCTTTGAAATTATTATAAGCCTACTACTGAAATGAACTTTTAACCCTCTATTATTAACAAAAATGCCTCCCGTCATAAGCACACAGACTGTCTTGTGCATCCGTTACAGAGCCAGGCAGACTGTAAGGGGCACACACTTTAAAACTGGATATACAGAAGCTATTGTTCATGACAGGCAAAAGTTTGGGGAATAGTATTAACTGGTTGGTTCAATTAAAGCTCAAACAAATAGTTATTTACCATGGAATTATCTCATATTCTAAAAAGTCTATGTTTGCCCAATTTTTAAAATATATAGGCTATATTCCACAAAATGGGGAAGATTTTATGATTTACATCTCAGAATTCTGCATCAAGGGTCTAGGCTGCAAGGTGTTAAGAGTGACATGAGCAGTTGGTAGCTCTGACAGGAATACTTTCATAAATGTGGACTCTAGGCAGGCAATAATTCATTATACACACTTTATTATTTTATTCAGCACAATTTGGGCTGCTGATCCCGTGCCTTGATTGACAGGGTCATTTCTAAGTGTCTCCTGTTATCTGGCAAAGTTTATAATAAACTCAGCAAACTAAAGTCAGCAAACTGGAAATTTTTAAAAGCATTTAATGACTTTTAAGGAATTAGACAATCTTACAAATTCTCACATATTTAAAAATGTATTTTTCTTCTCATAAGAATGAATATAATGGTAGATTTAGTGTAATAAAGATGTTGAAATCTTAAGCCAGCTGAATTTTCTTTGAATTCCTTTCAAATTCTTTCATCACAGCAGAAAACTCCAACTATCCTTATGCTGAGAGTGACCTTCCACTCACCTGCTGTCCCAGAGAAAACTATGGCATGCTTTGTGCTCTAGAAGTAGTTTAACTAGACTAGATTGCTCTTTCAGATTTTCCATACTGCACAAACAAATAAGAGGACATTCAAGCATGTGGTGAGAGACCAGGATTTCTATACTGATTTTTTTCACTTTTTTCCTTTTATTGAAAATAGATTCTTAAATAATATAATCTTATTATAGTTCCACTTTTCCTAGTTCCTCCCTACCTCCCTGCAAATCTACTTTTTTTCTATCTCTTATTAGAAAAGAACAAGTTTCTAAGAGAAACCAAATAGGATGAAAGAAAATATAATGAGATACAACAAAAACCATCACATCGAAGTTGGACAAGGCAAACCAACAGAAGGAAAAGAGTTCCAAGAGCAGGCACAAGAATCAGACACCCACTCATTATGACACTCAGAAGTCCCATAAAAATACTAAGCTAGTAGCTGTGATATATACACAGAGAACCTGGTACAGACCCATGTAGAATTCGTGCCTCCTGCTTCCACCTCTGTGACTTCACATGAGCCTTGTTTATTTGATTTAGAGGGTTTTGGTCTTCTGGTGTCCACCATCTCCTCTGGCAATCTCCATAGGATTCCTTAAGATCTGAGAGGAGGGATTTGACAGAGCCTCTCTTTCCACATAATTCCTGCTTGTCTCTGCATCTTTTCCCCTCTGCTGCTGGAGGAAGCTTATCTGAGTAAGGTACTGATATATAGCTGTCATAGGACTCATTAGGAATAATTTTATTGATACTGTTTTTTAAAGATCAGTAGTGTTTTGTTTTACCCTAAGTCTCTGGTCTATCTTGTCTCTTGTTCTTGGTTACCCAAACAGTGTCAGATATGGATTCTGTCTTGCTGAATGCATCTTAAATTAAGTTCAACATTGGTGGACTATTCCCACAAGTTCTATGCAGCCTGTGGTGGTTTAAATGTAATTGACACTCATGATCTCTTGGAGTGGCACTATAAGAAGGTGTGGCTTTGTGGGGTGAATATGGGCTTGTGGTAGTCACAGTAGGGGTGAACTTTGAGGTTTCCTTTACTCAGAATACTTCCCATTGTCGCATACCACTTCATGTTGCCTACAATATGTAGGACTCTCAGCTACTTCTCCAGTACCATGTCTGCCTGCATGTCTCCATGCTCCCTGCCACAATGGTAACAGGCTGAATCTCTGAAACTATAATCTAGCCACTCCAATTAAATGTTTTGTTTATCTACATTTTGCTACATTGTTCATTATCTCTCCTTTGTACCTTATGCCCAACTTTTTGTCTGACTGGTAAATTCTTACCTGCTTATTTCTTTCCAGAGTTTTTATCTCTGCCCAGAATTGGTACCTATCCTCTTCTGCCCTTCAGTTCTTCATTAAACCAAACAGAAGGTGCCTTAGGCAGGCAAGATAGGACAGAGACATCTTCAACAGTATGATCAAATACTCCACAACAGTGGCCAGATTAGTGTCCATGTTTCTCTTTTAGTAGCTTACTTGTACCTTTCCACACAAAAGACACTAGAACAGAGGGGTGAAGCCTCCATGTAGGCAACAGCTGGACTTCTTCTCGTTCAGTAAGTTGTGCGAGTGTTATCCTTGGCCATGGCAACATCTTGGGTTGTTTTTTTTGGGGGGGGTGGTCCATGGTACTGCTTAAGCCAACAACTTAGTAACCCAGTCCTGGTACTGGAAGCCTCCTTTGGTGACAACACATGGCCAATTGAGATTCCAGCATGAACTGTTACGTGTGTTATTGATCTTAGCCATTCTCACAGGTATAGCATGGAATCTCAAAGTAGTTTTGATTTGCATTTAAGTGTTTCTCAGTCATTTACATTTTCCTCTATTAAGAAGAATCTGCTTAACTCTTTATCTCATTTTTAAATTAGATTATTTGGTTTCTTGAGACCTAGTTTCTTGAGTTCTTTATATACATTGGGTATTAGTCCTCCATCAAATGCGGATTTGCTGAAAATCTTTTTCTATTCTGTAGGGTACCGCTTTGTCCAAATGATAGTGTTCTTTGTCTTAAAGATGTGTTTAACTTTTATGGTGTCCTATTTATTAATTGTTGATCTTTCCCTAAGCTATCTGCATTATCTTCAGAAAGTCTCCTGTGCCAAAATATTCAAGGATATTCCCAATTTCCTTTTCTATCAGGTTCAATATATAATGGTTTTATGTTGAGGTCTTTGATCCACTTGAATTTGAGATTTTTGCAGGGCGATAAGAATTTACCAGTTTTCATTTATCTATATGCAGACATGTAGTGTGATCAATGCTATTTTTTGAAGATGCTGTCCTTTTTTCAGTGTGTATTTCTGGCTTCTTTATAAAAAAAAGTCATGTGTCTATAGGAGTGTAGATTTATGTCTTTGTCTTCAATTTGATTCCAATGATCAATATGTCTACTTTTATACCAATACTATTTTTATTACTGTAGCTCTGTACTACAATTTCAAATCAGGAATGATAAGATCTCGAAGAGTTCTTTTCTTATTCAGGATTGTTTTAACTATTGTGGGGTTTTTTTTCCATATGAATTTGAGAACAAATGAAAGTGGCAGAGACAATACCACTTCCATTGTGAGGAGTCCCACAAAACCACTAAGCTAACAACCATGATAGATATGCAGAGGACCTAGCACAAACCCATGTAGACTCCATGATTGCTTCTTGAGTCGCTGTAAATCCCTATAAGTCTTACTTATTTGATGTTAGTATTTATTCTACTTACCTATAAAAGTATTCAAATATTCCACCCTGGAAACATGGTTATATCTCTCCTGTTTGTTCTTATAAGGAAGGTGACTTTATTTCCATCTGACTGATGAAGATCAAGACCCTCTTTCTGTATGCCGATGATCCAGGAGGAACGCAATGGTCCCAGGCTAGTTATAACCATAGAACTTTACTTGCACAGAATTTCATGATAAAGAATTTTACTGTAAACTTAAACTTTGTCACAAATTTGGGTCTCAGTGGTCTTCAGTTTGCTCTTTTTTAACCTGTGACTTTTAAACTCCACATCCTTCCAACATAGCTACCTCTAAGAAACTCTAATGAGATTTAAGGCAGCTGAGAAATTTATCTACCTTTAATGTAAAGTTCCTGTGCTTTAGCTACTTCTCTATTGCTGTGACAAAACACAGTGACCAAGGCAACCTGTTAAAACAATGCCTGAGACTGTGGTTCTAAGGATTAGGGTTCACAATGGTGAAGCAAAGGCGTGCTGGCAGGATCAGCTGAGAGCTCTCATCTTGATCTAAAGGCACACTGGGCACATACATCCATACTGGGCATATACAGGCACACTGGGAATTGTATGAATCTTTTGAAACTGTGAAACCTGCCCCCAGTGGTATACCTCATCCAACAAAGCCACACCTCATAAATACTTCCCATACAATTCCACCAACTAGGACCAAGTATTCAAACATGTGAGCCTATATGAGGCATTCTTGTGCAAACCACCACACCCTGGTATTTTAATATATAATTATATCAATTAATAAACCTTTTTGTACCACAATATAACACCACAGGGAAGTAGCACACTACAATGTAAAACACACTTTAGTATATATTGTCAATGAAAAATTTATAGATTTTTCTATGGCTGGTTCTATATATTTCCGTCAAATTTATTTTGCCTTCTTGGTGAAGCTATCGAGCAATCCTAAAGAGATCAAAATTAAAAAGCAAACAAGCAAACTAAAGAGTTAGGGGCAAGAGAGAAGTTCCAGGACACAGTGGTGGAAGCCTCACATCCGGACTTATTCCCTGGACATGTAACCTTTGGCTACATGTTCTCCTGGCAGAAGCAGGAGAGCTGGGCTCCGGGTTCCCGGATTTCACAACATTTCCCAATGATAAAGTTCACTTGTGGAGCTTGTGTTCTCTAAAGGGGTGAATTCTCAGACTCAGGTCAATTCTACTGAATCCGGATGTCCAGAGAAGCCCAGGAAGTAAAATGTGACAGGACCTCCAGGTGATTTTCATCCCCTCAAAATTTGGAAATCAATGACCTCACCAGCCCTGCTCTTCCGAGTCAGACTGTCTGTGATCCTATTAATCAACTCTCGGTAATAATTGTCTTCACCAAGGCTGTAGAGTTTGGATCAGAGATGGTAGAGAGCAGGTAAAATGTTAGCTTTAGAATGAAAATTACATTGAGAAAAGTACTTAAAAATAAGTAAGAAAGCTGGGAGCAGTAACAGCCCTTGGTTATCCCAGCACCATTGTGTTGAGATGGGAGGAACAAGCAGGAGATTGGACTGTTCAGTGCACAGCGCAGCACAGCAGCAGAAACAGCAAGAAGACTGTGCTTCAAAAGCAAGGTGTGGAGTAAGAATCAATACATGAAAGATGTCCTCTGACCTACACACCTACCTCCATACGCACAGGCATGCACAGACATGCATACACACAAGATAATTTTAAAAATTATTCAACTTAGCTTTCTCTATGAAATAGTAACAAAATTTTGTATCTCCAAAGTGTTTAGAAGTTGGTCGTCACATGGGAAAGGTCTCAGAATTAAAACAGAATCATGTTTGAGCCGGGTGGTGGTAGGGCAAGCCTTTAATCCCAGCACTCAGGAGGCAGAGGCAGGCAGATCTCTGTGAGTTTGAGGCCATCCTGGTCTACAGGACGGGTTCCAAAGCTACAGAGAAACCCTATCTTGAAAAACAAAAACAAAAACAAACAAAACACACAAAACAACAACCCCTCCTCCTCAAAAAACAGAATCAATTTCATGAAATCCTATGGTACAGTTTGAATGTGGGTTTTTCTCCTAGGGGCTGATGACTAGAGCCTTTTGTTCATAGCTACTGTTGTTCTGTTATGTTATTGTTGTTGCTGGTGGTTTTTTGGTTCTATTTTTGTTGTTTTTGTTTTTGCTGTTTTGGCTTTTTTTGTTTTTTTGGTCTTTTGGGGGACTGCCACCCAGCTCCCAAATAAATACATGCACGGATGTTCATTCTTACTTACGAATTCCCGGCCTTAGCTTGGCTTTTTCTAGCCAACTTGCCTTAACTTAAATTATCTCATCTACCTTTTACCTCTGGGCTTTTTTCCTTTTCTTACTTCTGTATATCTTCCTTTCACTCTTAGCCTGTGGTTGGCTGGGTGGCTGGTCCCTAGAATCCTCTTCTCCTGTTCTCTCTTGCTCCTCCTCCTCCCAGATTTCCTCTTCTATTTATACTTTCCACCTGCCAGGCCCACCTATCTTTTACCCTGCATCGCTGTTGACCATTCAGCTCTTTATTAGACCATCAAGTGTTTTAGACAGGCAAAGCATTAAAGCTTCACAGAGTTAAACAAATGTAACACAAACAAAAGGAGTACATCTTTCCATCACTGAACGCATGTTCCACAGCATACACAAGAGTAACACACCTTAAAATGATATGCTACAACAGGTAACTGGTTTGTAAGAATCTGGGAACTTTAGGAGGTAGGTCAAAGAAAATGAATTAGTGAGAGAAGATCCTTGGGGGCATTTTATCTACTTGAACTTCCTGCTCTTTTTCCTTCTTTCCTTCTTTCTGCTCCCTGTGTACCAACAGGTGAAGACCTGTCTCTGCCATACAGTCTCTCCACCATGGTGTTTTACCTGAGTGCACAAGGGCAAACTGCTATAGACAGAGCCCTCTGAAACAATGAGTTTAAGCCTTCCCTACTAGCGATTTTGTCACAGCCATACAAATGTAGTCTAACAAAACCGTACCAATATTACCCATCAATACTAATACCAGTAATGCTGGTAAACCTGGGATATCACAATGGACAGCTGCTGTTGCAGTAATAGACCATGCAATAGCACAGCTGTGCACACAGGGTACTGCAGCCTGACCTGAGAACAAACGCTGTGCACAAATGTCTGCTCTACACCCATGGGCTTCAACCTGGACCGATACCATCTGATCCCAAGCCGTGATTTGAAATCACTTACGTCATCCCCGTCATCCTTAACAACCTTCTACCACCTTTTCCTGACCCTTTTCCAGTGTACAAGTAGTGCATGTATGCTACTTTTAATGTCTATTACCAAATAAATTAGCTTTTTAAACATTGTTCTAATCTTCTCTGGTCTATTTCTCTGTTTTCTCTTGAGATGGCTGAATTCATATTTGGACTTCTCTATTTTATTATATTTTCACATTGGTGTTAGGTCAGAGGTTTGCTTTGTTTCTTTCCCATTGTTTAGTGTTCATTTACTTACTCATGTTTTTAAAGACAGGGTCTCATGTAGCCTAGGCCTCAAACTCACTATAAAGCTAAGGATAACTTTGGGTTTCTGAGTCTCCTAATTCCACAGCCTGAGTGTTGGAATTACAGACATGGACCACCATACCTGGGGTACCAGGCATTAATCCAGGGCTTTGGGCATTCCAGGCAAGCACTCGATCAACTGGTCTATACTCACAGTTGCCTCTCACTTTTAACTCTCCTTTAAAACTGTTGTGGTTGAAGTATAGATATAACATGCCACACAATTACTTATTTGCAATATATAAAGGACATATTTTAACCCAATCTTAAGTGCAACAAATATATTTTCAAACATTTCCCTCTGAAGAAACAGATAGTGAAATACATATTTCCATGTCAATTTGAATTTCTAACTTCACAAGTAGATTCACCAAAACTTCACTAAAATGATTTTTTTTTAAATTCACCATGTTTTAAGTATAACAAGATGTTATAACACTTCCTGGCAAGAACCTAAGAAACAGTCAGTTGGTTTATGTCAACACGCGTTTCTGAATGACCTCAGGCGAGAGAAATTGATTTCAAGCATAAGTCCAGTGTGTTGGGGACTGTTTGGAAATCATGGAAACAGTGTCACCTATAAAACTGTCAGCTGCCTTCTGAGAAATTAAAAATGTTGCCACATTAGTTCTCACATCTCAATTCTTAGTCTCTGTATTTATGATTTCAGTGTTGAGACCGTTCTTCCTTCGGAGATGTATTTTGTCTACCATGACGTTGATGAGTCTTTCTTATTTCTTAGGGAAATCCTGTATTTTTTTTTCTAGAAATCTCAACTTCTGTTCATCTTACATCTTACGTGTGAATCTACAGAACCTCACATATGAACTCAATTGAGCAAAGTAATGAGAGCAATAGGTAGTATCAATACATTTTTAATACATAGTATCAATCAGTGTGTTATTTTCTGCTTTTCCTTCAGATCATACCACCTACTTACTTACTTAAACAAACATACTTAGAACAAGAAAATTCACTCACCTTTTCAATATCTTATGCCATAAATGGGCACCATATCAGGTTACTACCAAGTCTTCACAATGATACCTTCATATCCACGTGTTATGTTGAGCATATAGCAAAATCTGGAACTTATAAATATTTTACAGAATACTGGGAGCTTATTAGATAAAGCCAAAGGGTGCTAAATATGTTTACAATTTAAGCCATTTATAATTGACTTTGCAATTAAAGCACAAATTATAATGTATAATGATCTAAACCAAAAAAATGACTAGTATTTTTAAACAAATTTTTTAGTTATGAGACTATATTTCCTTGTTTTACTTTTCATTTATTTTATCACTGTTTAAGGAAAGATAGCAATCATATTTCCTACCATGCAAATTAATACTGAATTTTTAATATTTGCCTGAAATTTGCAATAAAAATTGTGATATAGCAAAGGAAATTACTAAGTCAAATTACGTGTGTATTAAAACACCATGAGCATGATTTCTAATATTATAAAGATACTTTTAAATTTTGCTTTAAAGTCATCTTTATGTATTAAAAATTTTTTGCACAACTTTTAGTTACATTTATAAAAGATAGTATTGGTATGAGTTTATTTTATTTAGAGGTTAGTCCTGGGGAAGCTTCTATTCCAGTACTGTTTTCCCAGTATGAAAAGTTTCAGGTGATAAAATTGGCATAATTAAATGATAATTACAAAGCCCTCAGGATACAATAACACCATATCACTGCCCATCACCTTCAAAGTTAACATCTTAGTTTGGCTTTGTGTTTATTTTAGGAAATGTCTTACTTCACAAATTGCCTCTCAAAGAAGTAAGCTGTCACATGCCAGAATTAGACTGACTTGGCTGCCTAATTATATACAGTTTCATCTGGAAGAAGTCTTCTGTGCTTCTACATTTCAATCTAATATCGCATTTGGAATGATCCCTATGTGCTCTAAACAGAACAAGGACGAAAAGGAAGTACCAGGCCTCTTCTTGTACTCCTAGGAAAGCAGGGGCAACTTCATAGACATAGAAGAGAAAATGGGCAGGAAGAGAAGGTATTCCCCAGCAGGGTGTGCCTACATTAGTATAGCTCAAGAATGAAGTCTGACTGTACCCACCTGTCTTTCTCTCAGGGAACCTCGTTTTCCCCCCAGAATTATTACAGTGTGCTAGGGAGAAGAGTGAAGTGACTTCCGCTTCAGACCATTTTCCTTGTGACATCATTAGAAGAGCTGGTATCTACAATAAAGGATGTGCTGTCTCAGGGAATGTGAACGCCAGGTCCAGGTCTGCCCCTCACTGGGCATGGCGTCAGAGGGGTCTTACAGGGTTCCTGGATTCAGTTTCTCTTCTTGAGAAGTGAAGGAGCTAGCCCGAGATTCTCTCATTCCTGGAAGGTAGTTAGTTTCATGAATGATGTAAATAATTTTAAGGGCTATGAGAAAGCAGAAGGCTTCAACTCAATTTTCAAAGTATACCAACAGCAGCCATCACAAGAGCAAAATGTGACTGGTCTCTTTCATGCTAGTAGGTAGTGGAAGATGAGAATCACATCATTAGTATGAAGAAGGGTGCATAGTTTATATAATGCATGCACAATAAAAGGATTAAGGATAAACTTGAAAATTAGAAATAAGATTTGTTGTAGCAGAGACAAAAGTTTCTCCATAGATAAGATGTTTACTTATTTATTTTCTGTTGAATCCTTGGATACCCTTGACTTCTTAATGACTAGTTGATTATTTCATTCTATTTTTTCAAAATGAGTATTCTGAATTGCAGTAAAATGTACCAAAAATTCGATGTGTAAGTTACCACATCTAGACTTGATATTTCATTGAAAGCAACAAAGGAGATCCCACCCAAGCTTTTATTTTCCTCTTTCATCTATGAGAGGAGGTGGAAGGAGAACAGACCCAAATCAACTGCAAAACCTGTATAGTCTTTAACAAAATGGTAATTTTATTTTTATAGATATATTCAGTTTCTTTTAAGTACAATAAATTAATTATATATGTTTTTATATTTTAAAATAAGTAATCACTATTTATAATAACTAAGTTAAAAACACATGCAGATTACTGCATGGTAGGCAAATTCTGTACTATATTTATCATGACCTACTTTAATAATTGACCGCTGCTTTGCTCTTTATTTTTGTTAACCTCTGTTTTAGCAAACTATAGACTTTAAAAACATTTTGAGATACAGCATAAAATGCAAAGAAAGTATCTACTCAATTCTTGTTTAAGAGGGCTAATATTTACTTCTTTACTAAAAATAAGTAACAAAAATAATAAAGTTGATTATATATTAAAATAATAAATTTTCTGTTTCTAAAAGCATCTCAGAGTTCACACACACATAGACACACACACATAGACACACACACACATAGACACACACACATATACACACACACATAGACACACACACACACAAACACACACCAGTAGTGAATCATTCCACTGGCTTATTTCTGAGAATTGCCATCCCCCTGATAAATTCTGATTTTTCTGAAATAATTTAGAGTATATAACCTAACAGCCTAGACACTATCAAGTAATCATTTGTACCTTTGATTCTTATATAATTTTGCAATAAATTCTGTCCTATAATATGGCTTTCCATAGCCAACAGATGCTTGTCAACTGTGGTAGGACAAAATCCAAATGACTGCTTTTAGGCAATGGATTTCAAAGACATGACTGTGTACCTAGCAAGTGTTATTTAAGTGCTAGATAAATGTTTTTAGAAATACTCTCTTTAAGCAAATACTCTTTTATACACTTTTAACTTCAGTGTATAAGACATAAGCATTTGAAACTGCACCTGCTGCCCTGGATATTGAAAATGGGTTGGATAGTGGTACCTGGGAAATAAAGCTGTTTTAGCATGCTCATCCCCTAATCTTGTGTTTATCTTTCTCCTAATATATTACAAAGGAAGCAAATGCATGTGTCTCTGTCTTCGGTATATTTTTGCTTTTAATTTTGGATAGATCTCAGGTTTTTTATGCTTATAGTTTTCTAAATAATCACTGACAGCAAAGTGGTACTAAGCTAAAGACCAGCTTTCTGTCACATGCCGCGTGTCTTTTCTGTTATCACTTTTCATAATACAAGTCAGTCAGGTGATAGTATTGGAGAAGTAGAGGAAGGAGGTTCAAATATTGAGCTCACTTTAACCTGTTCATGGAGATGCTGAAGATGCTATCCCAGGAAAACAAGATCTTGGGCTGTAGCTCATTGGTGAGCACTTACATATTATACAGAAAGCTCAGGTTTGATCTGCAGAACTACAGAAAGCAACCCAAAATGTACAACCTCAGCAAAAATTGCTTCCAGATTATGTGACCTGTTTACCTGAGCACATTGTAAAATCAGGTGATCTGATGATATAATGTGCAACAAGAATGAAGGTTTACAAATCATATCACATTATAATCCAACCCATCTCATTCATTTTTAATCTTAGACAAAATATTTATTTGTGTGATTTAGTTTGCACCAGTCTAGAGCATAATAAATGGAATATTTATATATGTGTTGTTACATTAATTTTGAAGATTTCTGAAATAAGTAATTGCAAATTGTTTTCATACTAGCAAGAAAGTTTCTAAAAAATTATTGTCTCATTATTTTCTAATTATGTTAAGATTCAATTGATCATTCTTCATTTATTGCAACATTTAAATTAAGTTAAATCATCACTATGAACAAAAGAAATCAGCATATACATTATCACTGATTTAAGAAAGTTTGAATCAACAATGGTGTCATACCAAAAATAGCAAATTAGGAATATGTTTTTCTTTCCAGGGAGAACAGATATTGAATTTTGTAGTTAGGCATGACTTTTTTATATTTTAGCAAGACATAGGCTTGTTTATTATTCATGGGTAATATTTAGAAACTTTGTGAAGTTCACTTATTTGCTATTTCATTAATGTCTTTAGAAAAAGTGTTATGAAAATGGATATTATTCTGTATCTCACGGTGACATTAAGTACTAATATTTCTATAGTGTATATCAACTCCGGTAGCGACAATGAAGCAGTGTCCTGACTTACCAGGTCATCAGCCTTGGTCCTTTATCTTTTGAAGACACTAGCTGAACACCTTCACCTGGCCTGAACTTCAGATCCCCATCCTTGCTCTGTTTCCTCTTTCAAGTCTTTGCCTCCAGTCACTATTTACTCCTTTGAAGTGGAATGTATTTTTTCAGGTTAGCATGTGGTGTGGAAGAATTGCCTGTATTCTGTCAATCATGTTTTAAATAAACGCTGATTGGCCAGTAGCCAGGCAGGGAATATAGGCAAGACAACCAGACAGGAAGTAGAGGCGGGGCAATGAGAACAGGAGTACTCTGGGAAGAAGGAAGCTCTTTCCCCAGTCCTGTCCAGACACCAAAGAAGCAGAATGTGACCTGCGCCGCTGAGAAAGGTACTGAGCCATGTGGCTAACATATACTAGAATAATGGGTTAATATAAGTTATAAGACGAAGCCTGAGCTAATGGGCCAATCAGTTTATCAGTAATATAAATCTTTGTGTGAATCTCTTTGGGGCTTACTGGCTGTGGGAAATGGGGAGGCCCTCATGTTTAACATAAAAATCACTGGAAGGATCTGCCATGCACACCTGCCCTTCTCCATGGGAGTTTTCTGACTGTGGGAGCAGCAACAATGAATCAATGATCCACAGCTGCATAAACAAATACCATCATGTGTCCTAGATCTTCCTGTCTCCTGAGAGTGGGGCAGCCATTGTTCCTCCCATTGAGGCATCTCCTCCAGCCCATCCCCACTGCAATGTCAGAAGCAGAAGTGCTCTTCTGTGAACACACAATAAGCTGCCCCTTTTATCTTTTCCACATGTGCAGATATTCCATTTTTAATCTTATAAATGTCCATATTGTCATCTCCATTCCCAGGACCCCAATAACTGAACCTTAAGAAGACAGGGGAAAAAAATCAGTTTTCAGAAAACATTCTATATTGGTTAAAAGTATACTTTTCTGCTTCCAGGAGAAATGTCAGTAAGAGAATAATCTATAAAAATATATCCCCACAGACATCAATAATAATATTAGATCTGACATTTTAAAAAAAGTGTCTTTTATTTTTAATTTATGGTTACATCAAACTTAATAGATTCTTTTTTAGAATATGTTTTAGATCAAAACAGATGAGAGAAAAATGAAAGAATGAAACAAAATAATTGATAAGAGTTGGTGTAGAGAAATAAGGTAGATTTTTATCTCATCTACACTAGGATTTCTTTCTGTCTGGCAATTAAATTAACATGACTTCTCAATAAGAAGAAAGCATACAAATTTAATTAAATAAGTTTACATGGCAAAAATAACTTTCATAAAGAATTGATGGCCTTCCCACCAGCAATGGGTGAGTGTACCCCTTTCTCCACAACCTCTCCAGCAAAGGCTATCATTGGTGTTTTTTATTTTAGCCATTCTGACAGGTGTAAGGTGGTATCTTAAAGTTGTCTTGATTTGCATTTCCCTGATCGCTAAGGAAGTTGAGCATGACCTTAAGTGTCTTTTGGCCATTTGAAGTTCTTCTGTTGAGAATTCTCTGTTCAGCTCAGTGCCCCATTTTATAATTGGGTTGATTAGCCTTTTACGGTCTAGTTTCTTGAGTTCTTTGTGGGAGCCTAGGCAGTTTGAATGCACACCTTATGAGACCTGGATAGAGGTGGGCAGTCCTTGGGCTTCCCACAGGTCAGGGAACCCTGATTGCTCTTCGAGCAGATGAGGGAGGGGGACTTGATCGGGGGAGGGGGAGGGAAATGGGAAGCGGTTGTGGGGACGAGGCAGAAATCCTTAATAAATAAATAAATTTAAAAAAAAAAAGAATTGATGGCCTAAAAAATAAAGGCATTTGTATCAGTGACGTACATATTAAATAAACAAGAATACCGAGTCATGAGAAAGCAGCTACGTTTCATGGGGAAGTTGAGAAGATAAGTTCATTTTAACTGGTTGGGTGGAGAATTCTACCGGCTTGAACTTCCTGTCCTTGATGAGAAGATTATTGCTTAGTGTAGGGATGGCACCGTTCGTATTTCCTGCTTTTACAAAGCAGAAAGGAAGCCAGAATTATCTTCTTGCTCTAGTTACCTTTCAAGTGCCTTTAACTCAAAACAGTCAACACATCAGAGTCATTTTTCAAAACTTCTTCATTGCTGAGTTTTAAAATCATCAAGTTAAAAAAAAATTGTACTGGATATCGGCATTATTTAATGTGATGTTGGTATAGGTCTTCATGGATTAAAGCAAAAAGTAAGGGAAAGAAAAGCATATAAAATGGATGTTTGGGTGCAGAGTGCATAGCATAAGGACGGCAGTCTGTCCCTACAAGTTACACATTGCATCCTCTGGAACAGTAAAACAGAGTGAGCATTCCCACTACATAAGGAGATAAGAGACGCTGAGTCAGCCTTATCTGGATAAGGCAGATAGCAAAACAACCTAAAGGAGTTCTACAAATGCTGGCTCACAGATACCTTTGAAAAAAAATAGCACTATATACTTTTAAGATCTGCAGATCTAGGCATTTTATGATAATATTGCTTTAGAAAATCATACAGCTGAAATATTGTCAAATTTTTCAGACCACAGAACTTTGAGCAACTTGTTTTTCCCAGAAAATTCCGATGCATATTCAAAGTTATTTAAAATATTTATATTTCTTCTTCCAAAAATTTGAATCACTGAATGTTTAATAAATAGAACATGTATGTAGAATATAATGAAATACAAAGTAATACATATTTGCCTTGGTATCCTAATTCATGGTTGCTCTTTAAAAATACACATAGATAATACATGTAATGACTAAATCAAATATGTATATAATGTGATATAAGTGTGCACTGTACATGTTAAATTTCTATGTGGTAACAATTAGCTGATGTTTAACATCCATTCTCTTCGGAGAGAATCTACTCATTAAGCACTGTACTTCTCTCTTCCTATTTCTTTTTGACAATGAAGAGCAAGTTGAAGACAACCCATTTCATTCATACACATGAAACCCCCGATCCTTGCAGGAGCTTGTGTTTTAAATTCCTCTCAAGCATACATGCTGCTTAAAAGTGTAACAATCGTCGTGACCATGCTATTTGTGAAAAGCATCTTACATTCAATTTTCAGGAAAATTGTATATTATCTATTTAAAGGAATTTAAAAGAATTCACTAAAGATGCCAATCATCTATGGAATCTGACTTGAGAAAGGGGATGGGGTTACAAGATATAGTTCATACTATGCTGTTTATAATCTGACTCCTAATTCCTTTCCTTTGCAGTCATTACTCATACAAAATCCATTCCTTGCCACAGATCTTATCACAAACCCTAAAACAATGCTTGCAAATAGGTTTGCACACTTGCTAGGAAGCCATGTAATAGCTTGGACGTTTTGTCAATTTAGCACAGTAAAGTTGGCTTATATTTTCACCTTCTTGTTTATTTGACTACAGTAACATTTTTCTTTGTGTCTTATGTACAGCATATTTAAAGTCCTGATATAACTTTAGATATCAAATAATTCAAAACATCCTTATTAGAATGAATGAAAAGCTGAGTTTTGTTGGGCGACCAACTTGAACCTAAACTTAAGTCAGTAGTGTGAAATGAGTCAATACCTGTAGTGACTTGTAGAAAAGACAACTTGTGTTCTGGGTGGCTATTCCAAGATGCTAAGCAGAGATCAATTAAGGCTTACAGTCAGGCTTTAGTCATAGTGATGAAACACAGAATACAACTTCAGAAAGGGTCTCTTTTGGATCCTGATTCCAGAGCTGCCAGTTTATGTTAGCTGTGTTTGTTGGTACTTATGTCAAGATAAAAACATCATGGAGGAAAGCCAGGTGAAGGAAAGCTGTCTCATAGCAGCCAGGAGGCAGAGAGAAAGAAGACCACCATAAGATATAGTTCCCATTCTCCTAGTGACCTACTCCTTTAACTAGGCCCCACTTCTGAAAACTTCTACTTTCCAATAGAGCCATAAAACTGAGTCCATCATTGGATTAATTCATTGACAAAGGCCAAGATCTTGTGATTTGATAATTCCCCCCACACCCAAAAAAACCCTAATCTCTGAAACTGTTTCTCTTGGAGACCAAGTCTAATACATGATATATGAGACCTTTAATGAGACATTTCATATCCAAGCTAAAACAGAGGGCATGCATAAGTCAAAGACATTCATTTAAAGCTAACTATCATATTGGAGGAGTCTTTTCTTCATATATCTTTACTGTGAAGGAATTACATTACCACATTTAGTATAAGAAATTCTCTGGGAATTGTGATATACCCTAATATTTCTTCTCCTGAATGGAGTGTTGTGATGACTATAGCCAGTTGGAGCCTAAGTCACTAGGGATATCTAAATAGTTAGGACCTCTTCATGATCCAAACTTTCAGCCATTTTATCTTGAATTTGGTTTAGTTTCAGCTTCATATTTGAACTTCAACAAAGACATTACTTCAGAATTCCATACCTAAATGTTAAAGATCTTTTGAAATGGATTCATATCCAGGATGGAGAGATGGCTTTATCATTAGAAACACCATACTGCTCTTGCAGAGGACCAAGATTGTTTCCTACTTTACCAAGATCAGGTGGATCACAACCATCAGCAACACCAGCTCCACAGGATCCCAGGCCCTCTTTTAGACTCTACATGCACTTGCAATCACATGTACATATACCCACCATCCACCCCCACATATACACATAACTAAAAATAATAAATGATTTTTTAAAAGGTTAAACATTCAAGCACAACATATATTGTGTACATGTTATATATAACAAATGTGTAATATATGTATATATATATATATATATATCTTTGTGGAATCACAAATCCTTTAGTATAAACTTGACAATGCATTTCAGAACATTTTTCAAAACACATCTGGGATTTTTCACATTATGTGCTAACACACTGACAATCCACACTGCCATTGCAATGGTGGTAAAGATTCCTGGTAGTTACCATCGTGATTAGATAAAGTCAGTCATATATTTGACTCTACCCTCTGAAATTAGTTGCATAGACATCACCTTTAATTTCACTGATTTTGAAATAGAAGTCAAATACAAAACAAACAAGATTCTTACTGCTTACCTATCAGGCATTCAGCTTTTTTTTTCCTTCCACAACAGAGTAAGATATATGAAATGGTCAACAGGCAACACTAACACTAGAAGTCTGAAGAACTTCTATTTCAGAGTCACAGCAATCTTTCCACTATCCCCTTGCCTGTTTCCCAATGCGGGAAGCACTTGGGTCCTCTTTAGCCTGCTACAGTCTCTCATGCTCCACACCAGAAACTGGATTTTGGGTCTCACTCTCTCTAGATATTTGTAGGCAGGGACACAGGTGGAATGAGGGCTCTGGAATGAAGAACTTTTGGTGCCAGGAGAATATTTACAAATATAAACAAAAACAGCTGCTCTTTGATACCACCTCACTCTATATTCGATAAGAAAAAGAAGTATCCATTCAGGAAATATGTAGCTTGAGTTTAATTATTGATAATGTATTCATTGAAGGAAGATGTACTCTCCAGAAACTGGGAGATTAATACCTGACAAGTGGCTGCAGAAATTACTGCAAGTGTCATATAAATAGATGAATCCAGGAAACAAGCATTTACATCATAGATATTATTAAGTTTTAAATGAAGGTTAGGGAAAATAAACCTGTTTTCACTCGTCACAGTTTTGGACCAGAGTGAAGAAGAGTGTCCTTGCATCAGTCAGCGGATGTGTGCGTTGCCCAATTCTCCTCAAGACTGGATGTGCTACAGCGGTGTTTTGAGAAATGATGCTTTATGCAAGGCTCCAGCTGGTCTGGGATAGCACAGATTGAAGGCCACAGAAAGCAGTCTGACACGGTGACATTCTATCATCCAGCCAGTAGATATGTTTACAAGCGAGAGCAAATATATATCAATAGGATTTGTTCAAGCTTGCACTGAAGCATAGATTCATCTCACTTATCTCTGCACATCATGCCAAAATCAAATAAACTCAATGAAATATTATTGAATATGTATTAAATCAATGGAATAGCAAATAAAATCATATTTCCTCAAATGTGCAATCAATCACCGGACTATTTAATATATTTCACTAATGCAAAATATATTCATTCAGATGAATTCGCTAAAGTGAACTGTGTTTAATGACCACTGACACACACCAATGTGAACAGCAGAAAAGGCAAACTCCAGCTTAACAAGTTTCAAAGCTTCTGAAACTATATGACTTAAGTATGTCTGAAAAGAGAAATTTGGAGAAGCACTTACCCTATCCTGTTACATATATGGCCATATATTTATTTTGTATTCAAGAACAGTTTGTAACTCAATACGGGTATAGCAGGGGGAAACATAAGAACTAGATTTGATGATTTTTTTATTTGAAATACAAAGAAAATTATACTTTTCACTGAAAATATCTATAGCTAACTTTTTCAACTAAGAAGCATATCTAAATATTTTCCCCAAGAGTGTGGGGAAAATACTGTCTTGCTTATTTTTGAGATAATAACATAATAGCAGCATTCCCCCCCTTACATCCCTCAAAACCCATGCAGATACATCTACCTGCTCCCCTTCAAATTCATGCCTTCTTTTTTTGTTGTTAGTATGATTTTGTGTCTTTTATGTATGTACTGTATGTATGTGTTTTATATACATATGTATCACTAAATGTAACCAACTGAGTTCATATGTTCCTTGTATATATATTTTTTTCAGGGGTGAACATTCTTGAAACCTCAAGGTAGCAATCTGCTTTCATAGTCTATTCCTTATTTTTCTTTTATTTGAATTTTTAATAAAAAGTCCTTTGAAAGAAAACATAATAGTAAGATAACACTTTGTGAAGATTAACTTTTATAACTATTAAAATATACAAGCAACTGTAGACATGACTCTGTTTGGCAGAGATTCCTATTGTGACAGGAAGGAAATGACAGCCTGGTTTTACTCTTCCATGATGAATAGCAGGAGAAAGGGGAGAAGAAGAAGAAGAAGCATGTGACGCTTTGTGGGTCTGTTAAGTGCAACACAGCTGCCAATTGTTAAGGAGCCAGCAAGTCCACAGAGTGAGTTCAGCTTCCTTGGGATTCTAGTTCCCATGAATCTCTTGGCATGCCTTCACTTCTTTCTCCCGCCTTGACCTTGAAGGAATATTACAAAGCTGCCTGATGTCAAAGAGTTGACATTTCTGAATATGTTAGCAGATGGAAGGTGCTCTAATTTAACCCAACATGCCAGCATGGATCTACCCTTGTTCTAGTTTTCCTTGTGGGTCTCCGCACACTTTAAATTACATAGTCTTATTGAGTCAGTATAAAATGATGACTCATTCATTCATTCATTCATTCATCAAAACCCTTCTTCATAAAGTGCTATGTGTAGAAGTGGCAGGTTTCTGTTGACCGCAGGAATCGTCCTTTGCTTGTTGTTGTGCTTGCAGTGTGCTATTCAGGTTCTTGTTGTTTTAAGAAAGATAATGTTCCCATAGAAAAATGCTTAGCATTTTGAGTTATCTCCCCTTCTCTGCTTGCTTTCCTTGTTTTTATAAGTAAACAGTATACATGTCTGTCTCTATAGCAGAAGTGAAAATCCCGTGCTTTTCTTGATTGACTTCTGCTACTTTGTAGGAAGATTCTTGTCTACTTAGTGAGACTTTACTACCCAGGAGCAAGACCTCAGCAACACCATCCCAGCAGTCCATGATCTGAGTATGCCTGCCCTGAGCAGGACACAGCCTGTCCACACAGATGCTGAGCCGTGAGAATGACTCAAACAATCTGCACATGACTCACACCACAAAATTAGAAATACATACAGTGGGACCTAAAGAGTGGGCAGAAGCAAGTCAGCTCAAGGCGCAAGATGATGAGAAAATAAAAGTCCACTTATCTTGCCTAAACAAAATCTGAAAAATAATAACACCAACTGACCTGCCTACAAGGATGGGAGAAATTATACAAGACCTAGATGAAGAACTACAGACGATTAAGGACTGTTGAGAGAGAAAAATATCAGTCTTCTTCAGGGAAGAGTCCCGAATAACCTCTACTATGCTATCTAATCTCAAACTGTCATCCCTAAATATTGTACATATTAACAATATTAAATGAATACAGAAGATTATATTTACATCCATATTAACACACAAATATATATATATATATAAAACCATAATAAAGCAGTAGTTATGGGAAAATCAAGTAAATATAATACACATATATGAAATTTTAAAATATTGATTATATGCATTATTAGTAATATTTATTTTCTGAAAAAGAAATTCATGAAAGTTGTTGATCTGTTATTCATTTGCTTTAATTGAGGGTTTTTTGCACACTGCAGAAAATAAAATAAAATATCATTGATTGTTATTTGAACAACAAATAAAAAATAATCAACCTGTCCTATATAAGGGGCAGTGCTGAGGAGAGATCAGCCAGAAACAAGGATGAAAAGAAAAGCATTCTTCCTCAAAGGTCTTGGCTTGTGAAGTTTTAGAGGGAAGCAAAGACTCTCCTGGCCATTTGTGAGGTATTTTGTATGGAGTACTGGTCGGGAGGGGCTGAATTAACTGAATTAATTAATCAGCTGCGATTAACAAGAGACCATAACCGCAAACATAAAATCTATGCTTTGCTGGGACAGTCAATGCTGGTTAAGTAGAGCTGAGAAATTGATGGTGATTGAGAAGAAGCCAGCATCATTTAGGTAACATCTTCTGGGAGTCTTTCCTTAGGGTCAGTACACAGAAACTTGTTCAGAGGGTGCCAAGGCTGTCTTAGTAATGTGTAAGAGTTTGCCAGGTGGTACTGGTTTCGAAGGCACGAAAGGGTCCTGGAAAGCAGCCAAGGCTTAGTACTGTGAGAGACCAGTAGAAGCCACTGAAGAAGCAGCAGCCTTGGCAGCTGTAGAATCCCCAGGATTGAAGGGTTATGGAGAGATGTTAACACATGGTGCCACATTGCAAGGTAAGAATACCTAAACAGAGCCAGAAAGAAGCTTCTTAAGTTGCTTAAGATGCAGCCCGTTTGCAGTAGAGTTTCCAGCATATTGAAAACTAGAGTATCATGGGATGGCCAACAGGACAATAGACATAATGGCGTAGTGTGGATGGAGCCATCCTGAGCCTACAAGTCAAACTGTATTCACTGCAGGTAGCAAAGTCAGAAAAATGGAGCCCTTAAGAATTCAAAGAACCCTGAGTGGGTACCGGATATCCAGCACTGAACTTAATATATTTAGTTTAACTTTGTTCTGATTGTGACTGTGTCCTGGATCGTCCCTCTTTAAGTTAAGGGGGGGGGGAGCATTTAACTTATTTCTTGATTTTAAGGAATTACCATCGAGAGACTTTGAAATCTTAGAGAGACTTTGGATATTTTAGACAGACTAGCTATTCAGAGATACTTTGCATATATTTAAGAGGTTCTGAACCTCTGGATGTTTTAAAGAGACTGACCTTGTTTATGTTTTTGTTGTTTGTTTGTTTGTTTGTTTGTTGAGAAAGGGTTTCTCTGGGTAACAACCCTGGCTTTCCTGGAACTCTCTTTGTAGACCAGGCTGGGCTTGAACTCACAAAGACCTGACAGTCTCTGTCTCCAGGACTGGGAGGGGTGTGTGCCGCCACTGTCCAGACTGAACTTTAAAATAGTATGGAACTGTTAAAAGTTGGAATGTTCTACGTTGTGATATTGATATTAATATGAAATCTTAGGGGAGAGTAAGAAATAAAAGGTGATGTGGTGTGCTGATATCTGTCAAATCGACACAAGGCTGGACAGATCTGGAGAGAGAGAATCGTAATTAAGAAAAATGCCTCCATCACATTGGCCTGGTGGTGAGTCTGTGGGGAATTGTGTTGATTAATGATTTATATCAAAGGCCCATGCCATGGTGGGTGGTGCACCCCTCCCAGTCCTGAGTTGTATAAGGAAGTAGGATGAACAAGCCTCGGAGAGCAAGCTTGTAAGCAACACTCCTCTGTGTTCTCTGCTTCAGTTCCTGCCTCCACATTCCTGGCCTGAGTTTTTCTCAGTGATGGATTGTTACTTAGAAATGTAAGTTGAAATAAATCCTTACCTCCCCAAGGTGTTCTTGGTCATATTTACCACAACAACAGAGATCCTAGTTAAGATACCTTTTAAAGTAATACTCCTATTCCTCATAAACAGTGACATTCTAATTAATTTTACTGAATAAATGATCACAACCTGAATTAGTTAGTTGTTAATAAGTTTTCTCTTCAAGTTGAAGAGAATCTCACCTGTCTTCTTGGTCCCTGCATCCCATACATCATAGTGTTTCACCAAAAGCCAGAAATCAAAACTCTTTTTTTTTTTTTTTTTGGTTTTTCGAGACAGGGTTTCTCTGTGGCTTTGGAGCCTGTCCTGGAACTAGCTCTGTAGACCTGGCTGGTCTCGAACTCCCAGAGATCCGCCTGCCTCTGCCTCCCGAGTGCTGGTATTAAAGGCGTGCGCCACCACCGCCCAAAACTCTTAAAACATGACTAGATTTAAATTTTAGTTATTAAACAAAAACTATAACAGAATGGTTGGCTTGTGAACAATACAGTTTAATTGACATTGAATTGATAATGACTTCTCAAAGCGTTTACCCATGTGTTTTGTTTTACCTAAGTCCTGCTTTTCTTTTTTCTTTTTTGGTATGGCAATATTCATCTATTCTCATGCAGCATCCCTTCATCCCTAGAGGTGGGGGAAGCAGCTGCATAGGGGATGACATAACGAATATGGCGAAGACAGATTTCCTGACCCAGCAGTTAAACAAGAAGCTATTTGTTGGATGTAACATTTTCACTGGCAGAGTGCATATGCCTCGTACCACTTTGCCGTTTTCTCCAGCATCTCTTTTTTTTCCTTCTTAGTTCTAAGAGATATGTAACTACAGAGGAACTTAGAGGAAGAATATTGGTGTCTTCGGGAAGAACTCTGGCCTGCCGTACACTTTCCTCTAGTTGGGGTCAGGAAAAAAAATCAATGCGTAATTGTGTGGCTTAGCTGTTGCTGAGACTTTAAAAACACTTAATGGGCCAAAATTCACCAAATAAGATTTCTAATTCACTTTTCTTAGGCTGCAAAGATGAAGAAACTAGAGATGGAAAGCAGGTTGATGGTCCAACCCCCTTCCCCATGCTGCTTGTAAGTAGGATACTTGAGAAAGATGAAGGGCTTTTCTGACCTATGTTCCTTCTCTTTCGGAAAGCAAAAATCTCACTCCTACCAATGAAAAGAATTCACCTCTTTGTCCAAGTCTCTGTTTTCTCCTAGAAATGCCTTTTTAAAATAAAATCATTCAAATAATTACAGACCTTCTGAATAACAAATTATTAAGTAGAAAATTAGGCTTCTAAAATAAGTATTACCTTTCGTATGCTTCATCCAACTCCAATCAGGGGTTAATACCTTAATGTGCGCTTCATTTTCTTTATGCCGTTTGTAACACTGTGCTTATGGTAAAATGCCAGCAAGTTTCCATTTTTAGGTTTAAATTAAAAGTAACTGTTATTTCAAAAAGTCCCATTTTCAGTCATTAAAGGTTCAGGGTGTGCTATGCAGTAACAGATGAGATGTTATTGGAGGTTGTATCACACAGCTCCCTGAATGCCCTCCTACCTTATTGTAAGCCTCCGGTCCAGAAATTCAACCAACTCTGGTATAATTTAAGATTATTAACAAAAATTGGCCTCTCCACAGTTTTTCATGGAAGGCTAAAAAAAAAATTGAGGTTGAAATATTAATTCTGGATTTCTCTCATTGCCCTTCGGAAGTTTGGTTCTCACATGCTAGTCTCACAAAAGGTAACCGTTATTTCAATATTTATTTGATAATTGAAATTATTTTAATTAGACATATTTACATTTCACCCTCTCTTTTGTATAGCTTAAAAATTTAAAAAGAGAAGCACGGGATCACCAGAAATCTACTTCAAAGGTAACTTTTAAAACACGATGCGTTATAAATTTAATTAGTATCTGTGCTAAGCCAGAGTACACAGATTAAAGTCATTTTCAAAGATAGCAAAGCCATCACTTTTGGTATAGCCTTATTGTGCTGTTTTTGCATAATTTTCTAATGTCTTTGAATGAATTCAAGACAAATAGTTTTTACAATTAAAACAGGCTGCTGATGGTCCAGTGGGTGAAGTGGATGTCTACCTATAATACCAGCACACAGAAGGTAGAAACAGGTGATCCTTCCACCATGCTGACTAGTGGACTAGTCTAAACTGGGAGCTTCTTTAGCAAGAGACCCTGCTTCAGTACACACTCCCATACATACAAACATGCACACCACACCCAGAGTATGTTAAAAATACTGTAAGATGTGGAAGTCTTTAAAGTGATACCCATAAAAGTATCCTTGATAATGTGATGAATTCACTAGCCACACTCCACGGTGGGATTTATCATCTGTTTTCTCTTCTTATTCTTAGCCTCTTTAGTGATGCCCAAGAATACGACTTCATTCTGTTTTCTGAGAATTATTGAATTTCATTTTAAGTGTCCAAGTAAATTCAGTAATTAAAATAACACTCTTATTATTTCAACACATTTACATGTATTGTGTTAGAGAATATGTTGGCTTTTAATGTAACATCTTCTACTAAAAAAAATAAAACCCTGTACAACGCAGATTGCAGGCTTTCTTGGGGAGGCACACAGGAAATACTAGCAATTGAAATGTCAGTTTCTTCAGAGCACCTGACTAAAATATTTTGGAAGTGTGTGTGTGTATATATTCATTGTTGTGGCTTGAATATGGAATATTCCTCACAGCTTTATTATTTAAACACTTGTTTCTTACTGGTTGGCACTATTTTGGAAGGTCATGGGAATCTGGAAAGTGATTCTTAGCTGGAGTAATGCAGTAGATCATTGGGGTGAGATGCTCTGGAATCAGGTTCCCTATTTCCTAGCTTTCTCTTTGAATTCTGGCCCATGATGATGGGAATCGTCTCTGCCAATAGGCACTGAGCTTCTTCAACATCCCCTCTCCATTTTGATGGATGAAACCATAAGCCAAAAATAATTCCTTTGTCCCTTAAGTTGTCTCTATCAAGTATTGTCATGACATAAAAACAACAAGACAGTTAACAGTGTCTTTAAAAGCCAGAGTAGAAAGATAAGCCTACCGATCTCTATCCTAACCCCTTGCACCCAATTCCATTAGTACCAGCAATTATAGACTGCCTTCCATATAATCACTGATATTACATTAAAGAATTAAGTCCACAGTTTGATGTAGGCTTTGATATCTGTAAGGTTATTATAGTGAAGTAAATGCAAAGGTATTGCATTCATTCCACATTAGCCTAGAGACAGAAAAGACAGTTCACAGATTGCACCTGCTTCTTCTTGTAGGAAGTCAGTCTCCTTGGGAATTATTTCCATATTATTTTCAAGAGATGAGTTGTCTAAGTGGAAACAGTAAGAATGAAATGGCAGAAATGTCTAAGATACAAATATGATTGTCTTTAGTTTGCTTGAAAATGAGTATTATATAAACCAGTTGCTCAGAGTCAACTCGAAATTTTCCCAGATAATTTGATTTTCTGATACAATAACTGCTTTGCAGAATGTATCTGGTAGCTGGTATTAGCAAATGGCAATACCTATTTCTTCCCCAAAATTATAATTCAGTTTTCTTTTGGAAAAAGGTATTCATATTAATTAAAGGTTAACAATGTGACAATGTGTTTTCCCTATCAAAATATGACTATCGGAACTATGTCACATGCCTGTGATCCCCACACTTGGGAGGCTAAAACAATGAGACTGGGGTGGATGGCAGCTACATAGCCTATCAGGACAGGCAGGGTCCATAGTGAGATCATGTCTCAAAACACTGCAAAAATGAAACTGTGTATGGATCCTATATAATTTCCAATGAGTCTAATAATTGCATGGAGCACTTGTCTGAAGAAGAGAGGGAGTGGATGAACACGGGTCCAATGCAGAATGGTGGTCAATCAAGAGTTGTGGGTAGAGCATAGGCACAGCGCTTAAGAGGGTGTGATGCTTTTCCAGAGGACCCATATTTTGTTACTGCGCAGACTGTGACCGCAGTGTGAGAGGATCCAACACCCTCTTCTGACCTCTGAAGGCACTGGGAATGAACATACATACACGCAGGCAAGACAACCATACACATAAATTAAACAAATCTAAAAAGAGAATTTAAGTGCTTGTTGTATAGGTGCTGGCCCTTGGCAAAAGGAGAAGAGAACTTTTACTGATGTACAATGATGCTGGCAAGGATGACGGGGCTGAAAATAGTAAAAAAAATCCCCTCTCAATTCAGAACTATTATTGTGACCTAAGAGACAACCAACAAAGAAAAAAATCTAGTTAGATTTTTCATACATATGCAAAATCACTGCCTTTCTCTTATCTTATTACCTAGATATAGTCTATTGTTTTCATAAAAAATTGAGGAGGAAAATATAGATTGTTTCTCACATTTATCAAATACCTGGTATATTAGTCAAATTCTAGAATATATATACATATATATTTATTTCTATACACATATAAATTTATTCTAGAAAATATATGTTTATTTAAGGGATATAATGAATCGGCTTGAGCAATATGGTAATATGGTGGAAATAGTTCAACAAGATATGTCTAACTCCCCAAAAGCAGAGAGGCCAGTAGTTGATAGGTCCAGAGACTGTGTCTCAATGGTCCCAGGCTAGCACTGCCCATCTGGAGGACCATCAGGTTTGGCGGCAGACGTTTTTAACTCAGTCATCTTCCTGAGCCAACTTTAAAATGTATGCGTAACTTTCTACACACCCGTCCTTTCTTGACAGGGATACCTTCTGAAAAACACATCCTCAAATGCTTTTTCATTATTGTTGTTATTTTTAAGAGTGTGTCTACATTAAGATAGTTGTACTGTGACTTTTCACAAGATCATGTTGTACCTCTGTGTATATGAAACCCCTCCTCAGCCAAGTGCTATTATTAAGCAATGTCTGTTGATAATTACGGTTAAGTCGTTTCCCTAACTTCTCTGAGAAGAGAACCTAACGCAAAAATTCTTCCACACATTCACTTAATGATGAATTAGTTCCAATGACTTTCTTCTAGATGATCTTCTGAAATTTCTTAGCCTTCTTGATTTCTCTCTGAGTTTCAAACACACATAATCCTGGGATTCTATCTTTCGCTCTCTTGAAACATGAACTCTATGTCTTCCTTTGTCAGTGTTTGCTCTTTCATTTTATTGCATTTTCAGGAGCATCTAGAAAAACCATATTCTAGGAGAATTGTTTTAATTGTACTTCAGAGATGTGTTCATTTCCCCCTTAGAGGCATCATAGTTCAAGGGAGACAGGGTTGTAAGTGACAAGCCATTCTCTTATCAGTGCAGCTACTGATAAGGTCAAAGCTACTTAATTGTATTTTCCCGGCATGAGTGGTGTTTCCTACTGCCAGAAATTCTTAAGAACTCTTCTTCTTATCTTGCTGTTCTCAACATAGGTGAGGATGTGAGTCTTTTTTTTTTTTACCTAGTCTATTGCATACTCTCTTTAGTGCAAGTCTGTCATCCTTTCCACTCTCCTCCCCTCCTTTGCTCTGTTGTCTCCAACCTGAACACTTTTGACACCTGACAGACATAATTAATTTTCTGCTCTTTTCTTTTACGTTCTATAATTTTGTCTTTTTGTGCTTGCCTGGCTGGTATGTTTTGAATAATATTTCTAAAGAATTACAGAAGATTTTAATGATTGTACTTATGTAGAATATCAGAAAGATCTTTATTCCTTCCATGGTGTTATATTTCTTTTTAATATTTTTAATGTATGTATATGGAGTGCATCTGTGTCTTTATGTGCATGCATGTGTGCTTGAAGACCAGAGGTCGAACAAGTCAGGTATGTTCTCTATGTCTGCCACCTAGTTTCTTCAGAAATTCCTTCATGGAACCCAGAGATCACAAGTTAGCTAGGTTGTATGGAATTGAACTTTGAAAATAGTCTCTGCCCACCCCCAGCACTAAAGTAAGGAATATATTCCACAACATCCTGTATTTACAAAGGTGCTAGGGATCTTAACTCAGATCCTCATCTATGCACAGAAGAGACTTTCCCTCTATCTCCCATGATATGGTGTCTTCCTTTGCTGACGAATGCCATAACAACTTTATTTGTGCCTTTCCACCGTGACTATTCCTTCACCGCCTTTGTCCTTTTTCTTTTATTCTTAGCAATCAATTGTGTTGATTCACTGGTGTTCACCCTGTTCATCCTTTCTTTCAGTGTCAAGCTTTCTGTGAGCAATGCAGAGTCCTGGCTATTCACATTTGAAACTGAGCAACAATAGAACCCAGAAATGTTTGCTGGCTGGAAGAGTTGAGATGAAAAAAGGGTCTTTTGGACCAGTAGGGAAACATCACCAACGCATGTCTACTTGAGTAGTGCTGAGGTCTGAGAAGGGATGAAGCATTTAAAGTGGCCTCCTGGGGTGCTGTCAAGAGGCTCCAGAGGTTTGTTCTGTAGTTACTAGCTATAATTCATGATGTGAGACCTGACACCACAACAGTCTCCATTTCACCCAGAAAGATTCCAAGGTCAGAGTTTGAGTTGCACGTTAAAAGAGAGAAGAGAGAGCCTGGGAAAGCATGTTTTCTAGGTGAATGGGATGAAGTGGAGATACAAAGTTCCAAACCTGGGTTCCTTTCCTTTACCGTAATTCTCCATCAACCCCCCCCCGCCCCCGTTCTCACTTGTTTTGTTACTTCTAGTTTCCAAATTGGTGATTCCTACTTTTCTTAAATCCATTTGATTTCTAAGTAAGCGTTGAGCTTCAAAATTTAGCTTTCCTTTTTTTTGTTAAAGCAGCTAACTCCTCTCTCTCAAATTTAATTCCCTCAAGATTAATGTTCCTCCCCTCATTCTTTGTATCCCTCATGAGTTTCTTTTCTCATTTTACAGCTTTATCACTCAGAAATATGTTGAAAACAAAAGGAGGAGGGGTAGTTTGAATTAGAAATTTCCCTTTCAGCCCTATATTTGAATACTAAGCCCCCAGCTGGTAGCGCTGTTTGGTGGAACTAAGAGGCATAACTCTGTTGAAAAAGTATGTCACCAGGAGAGGGCTTTGAGCTATCAGTGCCTCTCCCCACTTCCTGTTCTCTTTCTCTTCTTCCTGCTTGTGACTGAAGATGTGCTTGCTCTCTCTGCCTGCTGTTCCTGTCCCATGCCTGCCTCCTGCTGTCATGCTTCCCTGTCACAATGGGTTCTTACCTTCCTGGAAAACTAAGTCAAAAGATAACGCTGCTTCTTCTACAGATTGCCTTGGTTATTGTGCTTTGTCGCAGCCACGGAAAGTAACTAATGCAGGAGGTATTCACGGCATTGAAAGAGAAGCCAAAGAAATAAATTTAAGGTTAACTGTTGTTGGAATTTCAGAGCAGCGTTGTAGGGTAATTTGATGTTCACCACCGTACTGAGCCTGAAGCAGTGAGTTTCCATGTGTCTTCTCCACCTCCATGCAATGTCATCCGCAATCAACATCTTGCTCCAAAATAGGATGCTTGTTATATTTGATGAGTCTGCAACGGTTGAAGCGTCGTTATCACTCCAAGTCTCTAGTTCACTCTCTGTTAGTGTAGTGCATTGGAAAATATCTATAATGACATATATCTACCAGTACAGCATTGTATAAAATAGGTTTTCTGCTATAAAAATCCTCTGTTCTTTGACTTCTTGTCTGTCCCTTCTTCTCAAACCCTGGTGAGCACTGACGTTTTCCTGCTTTTGGAATGTTATACAACTGGGGGGTTTCATAGTATGTAACATTTTCGAATGGCATTTTTCACTTATTAATTTCTTATTTTTTCCTTGAAACAAACTCATCGGAGTTTTTTAATTTAAAAAGAAATTTCATCTTAGAAGAAAATTAAAGATAACATTGAAAGTTCCCAGCACACCTAGCCACAACTTTACTTATTATTTCTTTTTTTAAAATTTATTTATTTATTAAAGATTTCTGCCTCTTCCCCGCCACTGCCTCCCATTTCCCTTCCCCTCCCCCGGTCAAGTCCCCCTCCCTCATCCTCTCTACTTCTTTCCATGGTTCAGTATCTGATATTTTTTGAATTATGAAACAGTATTGGTTTTGTGTATCTTTCATATTCTATCCATTCTGGTAATTATGAAGCAATGCTTGCATTCAAAATTCTTGAAGACAAGCGACCCTGGACATGTATTTGTGTGCCTATTTAGCGACTGCAAATCTATGCAGTGAACTAGCTACTCACATATTTTAAACATTTTAATTGGTTTGCTGAGTTTCTTATTAGTGAGGGTTAGTTCTTTGCATGTTGCATAGAACAATCTCTTTACAAGTATTTCCTCACACACTTGTCTTATTTCGACTTACTCTCTTGGCAGTATCTTTTATAAAGATGAAATGTAAGTAACAAGCCCTCATTATGTTGAGCAGAATAGGCAGTAATGGGTATTCACACGTTCCATCCACCAATGCTTAAGTGCTGGAACCCTTCCAGCATAGTGCCTTACAGCCCAGAACTCCTGGACTCAAGTCATGTGACCTTCCCACTTCCCTCTCCTTGAGACCACAATGTGCATCACTCCTTCTAAAGTTAATTTTCCTGATATTTGTAATAGCATCTGTTTCTCCATGGCTTGTGTGTTCAATGCTGACCCTAACAGAAATTACTAAACCCAAGTAGACTTTCTTCTGCATTAACTCTAAGAATATGTTGTGTTTTGCAGTCTTTAATTAGATTAGGTTCATGACCTCTAGGATCAAATGATCTATGGCCATCTATGTGGAAGGATCTTTGGGAAGGATCTATGGCCAGGTACGTTTTTTTCCTCATTTGTATGTGAAGATCAGTGCAGCGGTATTGATGAGTGTTTGTTGAGAAACTATGCTTTGTAGGAAAAAAAAACCAGAAATATCTTAAAACCTAACTGAGGAATGCAGATAGATAGATGATAGGTAGAAGGTAGATAGATGATAGGTAGAAGGTAGATAGATGATAGATAGATAGATAGATAGGAGATAGATGACATTAAAATAAAAAATATGAAATAAAAGTAATACTTCTGAAGCGACTATCTGGCACAGCTGCACTAGTCTGAAAGAGGAATCCTCAGACCCCCTGGCTCTAGTAGGTTCCATCTGGTACTATGTGGAAGAAGGGCAAAGGGTAGCTGTGGTCCTAGCAGCCTCTGTAGTCTTCTTTCTTCTGTTATGGAGGGATGCGGTTAGCACTTATCCTGTGGTCCCTACTCTTTGCCATGGCCTCTCCTGACCCTTCAGGTCCCATGTTTCTGAGTAGCAGCACATGGCTCTCTCCCCTGCAGCTAGATATCGCCCACACTGTACCTGTTTCAGAAGCTTTTCAGCCAGCACTCCTTCCTGCCTCCCTGTGGAGATCACCTACTGCTTAATAAGGTCATTTATAGACCTTGTCTCTTGTAAAGAAAGAGCTAGTTATATATTGCTTTGGTTATTTTCTTTCACCAAGTTTTAATGGGATGACTTCTAATATGCCACCTTACCTGGAAATCCTGACAACATTTTATTGAAAATTTAATTATTTTATGCCAGAGTTCAATGTGGTTGTGGCAGTCATTACCAAACCGTCCCCTGAAAAGGCCACCGTGATGAGAAGGGGGCAGAGATGATCCACTCTGGAGACAGTGTCAAGGAACAGAGCCTGCTTTATTGTGTGTGAACAAATACTTATAGAGAGGAAGCCTATTGACTGTATTTGGTTAGCACATTCCCTCTGACTGGACAGTAAGCGATCATACCACCAGGGTCTCTTGCGGAAGAAGCACATTAAAGGAGACATGGAGAATGCAGACACACCAGCAAGGCAGCTGCAGATTTCTTACATGACTTCAGTGTTCTGACTTCAGGAACACTCAGGAGATGGTTTGCTATGATTCTTACTAGGAAATACAGTGTGTGTGCCGGGTAGGCGGACCACCAGGTAATGCCTGCATTTTCTCCTACAAACATGGATAAGTTGCATGTTTTTTTATGCATTACTCTAGTCGTTAAATATGTGTTGAACGAATTAATATATTTACTCACAAAATTTAAATTTATTGTGTACAATAAGGATCTTATTTTATTTTCCTCTCATAACAAACCTCTTTTTTATTGATACCCACAAAAGATCATTTTTAAATAGGCCTGGATTAAAGGAGAAGAAGTGGGATGAATCCATCCAAAAAAAAACCAATTGGAAGAATATTTGTTTAGCATACAAAGCAATAAAAGCTTGCAGATGGTTAAATATGTCACTTTCCTCACTTTCCTCGCCAGTCTCCGGGCACAGGGATAGTGGCTATAACGAGGGCTCTTGTCAGACAAATTAAAAGAGAGAGTCTCAGTATTTATAAACCATCTTTGGAATATGAAGGCTTTCAATATTACAGGGAAGTCAATGGATGAAAATGAACAATTTATTCTTCAATTCAAGACAGCACAAAGTAGCACAAAGTAGTATGCTTGTTTATTTCACTGAATAGATATTTTTCAGTTTGAAAAAGGAATAAAATTAAAAATACAGGACAGGGAAAGTAGTAAATGTCTTACAAATCAAGAGTCCAAAATACACAGAGAACATTTATTACCCATACAGAGGGTTGGGGTATAGAAATGATGACTTGGGGTCATTATGAAGAACCTTAAAAAATCATAGTGAATAAATTAGATAATGTGCAATTCTTTGACCATAGGAAACAACTGAAAACCTTTATAGGAAAAAGAAAGAATAAAATACACTTGTGTTCTGTGTAGACTCCTACCATCTACTTCTCCTTTATATTTTCAAAGGAATACCTTGTGGTAGAATAATCGAGACTCTGTGTTATTAAGTATTTATACAGTAGATAGTAAAAACCCATGCTGAGAAAGGCTTTCGTGAGATGCTATGTAAAGAGTTTGTAATTGCCTTGGTAGAGAAGAATCTCAAAGACCCACACAGCTTTGTTGCAAAGCAAAATGTTTCAAAACACTTCTTTAAATTTGCATAGCATTGGGTTTTTCAAACAGCTCAAAGTGGAAATCCATTACTCGGTCCTCAAAATACCTTGAGATGAGTGGATACAGAAAGGAAGGCTCGTAATTTCCAGACACAGAGATGTTGGATGCTCACAACAAGCAAGAGAAACACAAAACTAATGGCTGGTGTCCAGAATAGAATCTGTTCCTCTATCCTTGGGATATTTATATGCAAAAGGCTTGAGTTTCAGATAATATTTGTTCTGTCATTCTTCAAAAGTAATCTAACTTTATATTAACTGTAATTCACCTTGTTAACTCTCTAAAATATTGTCATTGATAAAATGGCATAGGCTTTCAAATTGCTGAGTCAAGGGGCAAAGTTTGAGTCATTAAATAAGAATAGAAAACTCTAAGCCCAGCATTGGCAGTCTTCTCTCTGAGCATAAAAACAAGGCTTTAGCTACTTTGATTAGAGTTTTACACTATGAAGTTTTGATAACGTCAAAAGCACAAAGCATGTCACATTGTTCTTCTGTTACTTCATAACACATAGCACTAAGTTGCTTACACAGCTGCTGAAAGAAAAACTGTCCACCCTTGGAGGCTAATTGACCCAACGAGAGACAAAGAAAAGCAATCGTCTCTCTACTTCTTTCTTTCTTCATTCAATGCCTTTAAAAAGAAGCCCTGGGAGTAATTTGTGCCTCTGTGATACCTTCAACCCAAGGAATTTTATATCCTCATTGTTGTTATTGCTGCTCCCGTTGCTGTGATAAAAATAATCCCAGAAGAATGGAACCTATGGGAAAAGGATTTATTTGGCTGACAATTCCAAGTTACAATCCATCATGGCAGGGAAGTTACAGCAGCGATCCCTAAAGAGAACTGGTCACATTATACCCATAGTCAAGAGAAGAGAGCAATGGGTTAATGCACTCATGCTGGGGCTCAGTTAAGTTACTCTTTTTCATTCACTCTTGTGCCCAGGCCATGAAATAGTGCCACCTACAGCCAGAATGGCTCTTCTAGATTAATTAACCTAATTACGAAAATTCTACCTTAATCCCTAATTAAGAAATCCATCATCCAGGTAGCTCTAGATTTTGTCTGGTTGACAACTAACGGTGACCACCAAACGACAACATGATATTAAGCAAAACAGTTTATCTCTGTGTTTTAAGGCTTCTGCCACACACAGAACATCTATTCTATATATAGTTACATGGCTCTGAAAATTGGTTGCTTATATTTTCTTCTCTTTCTTGTTCCCAGATTAGTTTACTGATTATTTTACTGCTGTGGGATAACCCTTCTGCATGCTGTGAATATGTTTTATTCCCATGGTTAGCAAAGAAGCTGCTTTGGCCTATAGCAAGGCAGAATAATTCCAGGAAGCTAGGTCAAACTGAAAATACAGGGAAGAAGAAGAGAGGAGTCGGGAGATTCCAGCCAGCTGCTGGAGAAGCAAGTTGAACTAAAGCACGGGTAAGGCCACGAGACACATGGCAGAACAGCGATGAATAGAAATGGGTTAATTTAAGCTAAAAGCTAGTTAATAATAAGCCTAAGTAATATCAAGCCTCTGAGTGAGTATTTAGAAGTAGCTGCAAAGTGGGGCGGGACAGAGAAACCTCCCTTTACCATGTACTTCTCTTTCTACAGTGTTTGTTTCCTTCACTTGGCATGTCTTCCTGTCTTCATCACTCATTTGTGGGCTTTTACATTCTCTTCTGAGACTTCAGACTCATGATTAGGACTTTAATATCTTTCTTTTCTTTCAACAGCATCGGTGAGTTTTATTTAAATCTTCCCATGTCTGCTGCTCACAGTTCCTTGTCAATAGTCCAGCTAATTTCAGATAGTCCAGTCCAACTCTTGTCCTGCAATACATCCTAGTATGAGGACACGCTTCAGTCTTACATGGTTCTCTTCAACTGTTGTCATGTTGCCTGGTGTTGGTCTTAGTGATGGTGGGAATTTAAGCTGGTTCAATATTGTGAATATGATGTGCAAGTACCTTTGCACTGTGCTGACTTAAAGTCCTTGGAGTATGTGCTTTAGAATGGTGTGGCTCAGCCATATGGCACAATTCTAGGAATCCCAGAGCTGATAAAAAAAAATATCAGCTTGTCTCTAAATACCACTAATCTGTCTGGTGGCTAGGCTCAGCTTCTCCTTGCCATACCTATCTGTCAACCTGCATTTCAAATGCAATCCCTGAGAGTCAGCCATATTCACTGGTGATGCTGACCTCTCATGCTACTGTGTTAAAGGAAACTGCAGTCTGTCTTATGGTCATGCTTCCATGCCTGAGCAGAATTCCTAGAGCATTAACTATGCCTGGCTAATGCAATCAGCACAAAGTTTTTCCATCCTTGCTTTCTACTTTCTCCTGAGGCACTCATTCTCCAAAGCAAATTCAATTTCTCTGCTGTTCTAAAGTTCACGTCAAACTCCTTATTTCCAGGGATTTGGACTACTGGAAATATGTCCCTGGGGTTCTTTCCAATTGAATTAATAATTAGGGTCCCACTAGCACATACCTGCCCCCAGGCTGGTTTCTGTGCTGAGAGCAGAACCTCATAACTTACCTTGATGGAAGGATGTCTTCCATTCTTCAATCATACAAGTCAAGTCTGCCTTCCTCCCTTTTTTCCTAATTCACTTCTCCCTCATCTCTCTCCTCTACCTCCTTCTCCTCCCCTTCCCCCCTTTCTCTTCTCTACCCTAGTACAGACAAAACAGGAAAAATGGCAGTATATTCTGCCCTTCTCTCTGTAGTGCATCATAGAAGCTCAGTTCTTTCGTTCTCCCTGAGGATCTGCACCTGGTTGCCTTCGCTGCTAATGAGTGCTCACTCACCCCTCTGCCAAAGGCAGCCAGTGGGTTTCCAGGGCTTGCTCTCATCTTTCTAGGAGCACTGTTTTCTCCCATAGGCACAATTCTCTGTCTCTAGGACATTGAGGGAATTTGTCAAATTGAATTTCCTGAGAGTCTTTCAGTCGGAATATCCTTTCTTCCATTCCAATCACAAGTATGGACACAGTATTTTTTTTAAGAGGGGACAATTTTAGAAGCATCCATCCCCTGCCTTAATATCTCCTTCCAGGATAAGTAGATCATGCTTCCAATCTTGGAATCTGTTACTTGATTCTGCACCAAGGCTCAGAGACAGCAAGAACAGAAGCCTGCCTCCGGTTCTAATGCTTACTTTCTTATAATACTTCTACATACTTTGAAGAAAGTCACTTTGTCAAAGCTGTTTTTGCTTCTTACAGTCAAGCATCTTCTTGTTAAGATCTATCCACTAAGATGGAAAAACAAAAACACATTATAAACGTAGGACCCAGCCACGACAAGCTCAATAGAGACCTGAGTCTTGGTAGTTTTCCCTAAGACAATACCTGGTTGCAAGAAAGACCATAAACTGAGACTACTCAGGCACCAGCCAGGAACAAGCCATCCAAAGGAAATTCCTAACATTCCAAGGGTTGTAGATAGGATCACCCGTGAGCACCCACCCTGCTAATGTAACTTTTCTAGGTTTTTCTTTTAAATAAGGCCCTCTAGAAGGGCGGGGTACCTCCTTTTGCCACTGCTTTGCAGTTCTTTTAGACAAAGTCCCTGCCGACTTGTAATTGTGCACACAATAAACCTTGCTTTTGTATTTTGGTGAGTCAGTCTCCCTGGTGGTCTTATGGGGTCCTCATGGACTGGGCATAACAATAAATAAGAATCATACCCACAATATATATAATACCTGTCATTTATTCTGTACATATTGTGTGCTTGGCACAGTCTAACCACTTTACAATCTTACAGCTATTTTGTGATAGAGGAATTATTTTCTATGAACATGGACATAGAACCGATTTGGCAATATTGCTATCATTTAACTTTTAATAGCCCTTAATTGACTTCTGAATCCAGGTGTCTTCTTCTCTAGACTCCTGTGCTCAATAATGAGTTATTACACAATCCTCATTCTGTACAGCAGATGGCTCATATATGTCACAATTCGAGAGTCACAAGCCCTTAAGATCTATTAGTTTCAGACAGGAGAAGTTTCAACAAAGCAATGTCAAACAGCATCACAAAAACTTGTCACTCACTGGCAGTGGCAATGATTTGGATGAGCAGCTTGGACACCAAGAGGACCTTGTCACACAAGCGAAGTCCCTTTGTCCACACATGCCACACTCTGTACCAAGGAGACCTACCAGCTAATCTGTATCTGCACTTGTGTCCAGAAAACAACACAGGACCTCAAGGTGGGGCAGTACTTCACTTATCCACTAACTATCACCATGATGGAGTCCCCAGGAGACAGAAACACCTAGTTGCTACATCAGCCATCCAGAAACGAGAAAGGTGGCAAAAGGCAGAACCAGCTTGAGATTCTGAGATTCGGCTCAATTTATCATTGAAAACATAGACGCAAATGCTTATGTTTATACCTGAAGCATCACCTCCCTCCTATTTTGGTTCTTTTCCAACAAAACTAATGATTTTTATATTGATTATTATTTAATCTTCATGTCAATGTGCTGTTAGAAACAGGCAATTTGGAGCTATTTGTGTTTAACAGGTTGACCCACGGATTGGTTTCTTCATTACCAGGCTTATTTTTAGAAGACTGTAGAAAGTTTTGCTTGTTGAGGGAAGACTCTCTGGAGCTAGTTTATCCTGTCAGTCCTTGCATAAAAATCTTAACTAAAGTCAGGCACAGTGGCACAACTTGGAGTCTCAACACTTGGGAAGCTGAGGCAGGGGGATTGCTAAAAATCCCAGCTCAGTCAAGGCCTCACAGGGGAAACGTATCTCAAAACAACAACAACAAAAACAAACAAACAAAAATACCCAAATAAATCAATGCCCTAAACTGAGCACTGAAGCCTTGTTAGAACTGATCTGACTTTCATCTGTGCAAAGTTCAAGGTTGGTTTTGGGAGACACCACTGACAGCTCTTAGCTGTGATGAGCTACTCTTCTGCACGGCTCTCTCCTTTCCCCATCCCAACCTTGGACTGTAATTTCTGTCTCCTCTCTTTCTCCCCCTGCTGTGACTTCTAATGAAATAAATTTCAGGAAGCCTTCTGATTGAATCCATGACAAGTGTGTAATTGACAGGAGCAGCTGGGCCCTCTTGACACGTGACCACCCTCTCGTTCTTTCGGTTGGCTTCTTTATTTTAAATCCCCACCTTAGCTCTTTCTCCTATTTCTCTTTGGTTGAAGGACATCTCTGAGAGTTTCCTTAGATTTCTTGCTTCCTATATTTTCCTGTTACTTTGATTTGAGACTGAACATTTTCCTCATTTCCTAAGGTATTCTTCAGAAATCATCCTGTCTCATTTTTTATTCTTAGGAGCTTCTACAGGGTCTCCTTGCCTGCTCATCAGGGTTTCATTGCTCTTACCTGAAAACTCAGAACAGCCGTACCAGCCGTTGATTTCTTTCCTTTCATACTGACACCGAACGTAGCTCTAGTGTTTGTGGTGTCGTATTTATTTTAATTGGATGTTCTTTTTCTTCCCTTTCCTGTGGACGTACACTGGAATTATTCTCAATGATCTTTTTGTCCTTATTTTAAACAAGAAAAAATTAGATTTTCTGAAGATGATAATGAGAATCTGAGCACAAGAGTCTTTTCTTTATGAGTTTAAGTGCAAAGATATGAGTTTAATGATTATCATTTTCAATTTATATTTTTTATAAAAGCTGTGTAAAGACATATTAAGTGCATTTGAGAAGCTTCAAAGAGTCTCTGTGGCTATCACTACCTTTGAGGATCAGCTTAATATTTTCTCTTGAGAGGAGTCTTCTGGGAATTGCTGGTTTTTAATGCTGAGTCCTTACTGGCCACTAATAGTTATGCTTTCTAAGCAGCGACCCCCACTTCTTTCAGCTCCATCACTAGTTTGTGACCCAAGTTTAATCCCTTGGGTTTAAAGTCCGTGACAGTGGATGAACTCCCTAACCTTTCTGATCAGGTAATTTTATCACTCCTACTATTTACCTCAGTAACATTATTGCCAGTAGTAGAATGGGATATTCTAGAAAAACAAAAAAAAAAAAGCTTTATATTTTTGGTCATTTTTCACTTTCAAATTATTATATTAATATGTGTGTTCGTGTTTTAACTACATGTATGTCTGTGAATCACATGTGCTTGGTGTCCACTGAGGCCAGAAGAAGGCATTGGGTCCCAAGAAACTGGAGTTACAGATGGTGGTAACCATCATGTGAAAGCTGGATATTGACCTCAGGTCCTCTGGAAAAGCAGATCATGCTCTTAACCACTGAGCCATCTCTCCAGTCCATAGACAATGTTTTTTTAATTGTGTCTATTGCTGACTATAAATCCTAAGTCTACGGGGAGCTAGTGAAATCCTGAGTGAATGTGTATTGTTGCTACGAGCATGGCCACGTCAAGGACCTCAATGGTCCAGCTCCATGGACGTTGCAAAGCCTACCCAAGGTGAGGCTCAGAGGATGACACAGCCTTCCTCTGGGTTGAGTGCAAAGGTTGAGAGTGTGTTGAAATGTCCACCATAGTTTTTTTTCTCTGAGGATGTTCATGGTCTGAAGACAGATCATACTGAGATTAGCTAAACCTGCCTCCTGCCTCTTGTTCAGCTGTGGGCTGTAACCCTGCCTCGCTTTTCAAAGGTTCTGTAATAAACATGGATAAGCTTCTGGGTGCTGTGCCTTCCCCATCCGGGAACCCAGACCACCTGATCTCAGCTTTTTTCTGTATGTCTGTGTGTCTGTCATTTCTTCATTCTTCTGTTGCCCCAAGTCAGGGTTCTGGAAGTCATTCATAAGACTTCTGTTGCTATGTTACATGATATTGTGATAAGCTTTGTGTGTTCTTGGCATTTTAAACACATTAATACTCATTTATATCTCCAAGGGTGGGACAGTATGAAAGATTCTTGCTCATCCTAAGGGTTATGGTGGACACACTTAAACATATCACAGCTCAGTAATGGGAAAATATCAATTTTCTGTAACCAAAGTTTATGTGGTGTGGGAACTTGGAAGAATGAAGACACAAAGTCACAAAGAAAGCTGTCGACTTTTATTCTTAGATTTAATAAAAATGCCAGCAAATAAAAAGGAAAACCTAGCTCTGCCTGTTTAGATTCTTGTTGGTACTTCTGGGCAGCATTTCCTCCTTGGAGGCAGTGTCATGGCCAGCAGAGGAGCAAAGGATCCAGAGCACAAGACAGTCTGGCTCCCGAGCTTCACCTCAAGAGACAAGGTGAAGATTTACAGAGAGGAGAAGAGGAGGCCAGAGAGATCTTGCCTAGGTGGCCCCCTAGGCTCCTCAAGTTCAGACTGCTAGGCATGTCAAAGGACAAATATTTTGAAGTCCCTGAGCCCCAACACACTGTAACTCCAATTCACTACCAATTAGCATCCAAGTGCTGGCAGCAATGTTGGGGGCAATATGGGACATATGTTTTTCTATGTTTCTCTTACACTTTTAAGGCATATATAATATTATTCAAATATGAATACAGACAGTCGGTCTTAGGTGATCTTTTAATTTTTCCTTCATCGAATCTGGTTCAGTATTTTACAAATAGAAGGTTACAAACAAATGATTATAGTTTGTCCCTATAAGGTGCATTTTTAATTTTAATATACCTTAAACATAGTACAAATACATAGTTAAATATGATAAATGTGAAAGTAGTATTTCAAAGAATCACTCTTTTTTAAAAAAAAATCCACTTTTAAAATGTCTATGATGCAGTCTGGTTCCCTAAATTTCTAGTAGGTTTTCTGAAAGGACTTAGCGCTCTCTGGACCAAAGGTAGGTTTCAAAACACTCACATGATGAGCTAATGCATTTGCAACAGACTTCTGCGGGAGGTTATATACTGCTTAGATTGCAAATGGGCAATGGAAAGGAGTGAGGAGGCAAGACCTCCTGAGTACCCTGGAAAGGCTTAGTGGGCTTTCCCTTGCTTCCTTTTCCTTCACAGTAGATGATGCAGCCCTGCTAGGAGCCTGTCAATCAAACTATAGAGGAGCATCTCTTAAGGCTTAGAATCGTGGGAATCATATGATGGTGAAGACTGGCCAGTAACAGAAAAGATAACACAGCTGTTTCTGAGCTGCATCCCCTGTACCCTTTGGCGTGTTCTAATGTTATCATCGCTGTGCTTTGGGGTTCACAGCACCTGTGTGTTCGCTCGGTCCATGGAGTACAACTTGCTGCTCCCCTGAAGGATATGCTGGGTGGAGTGATTTTCTTTCCGCTATCTGAGAAAAGGGCTCACGATTTTCCTCTAAGGTTTCTTGTTTGTTTCCACTCTACATTGTGTGTGAGTGTTTGTGGGTACTTGCACACATGCTCATGCGTCACAGCCCACGAGTGTGGAGTAGGAGTGTGGAGGTCAAAGGACAAAAGGCAATGTTTTCCTTCCACCAGGTGAGTTGGGGGACCAGGTCCTTGGGCTCACTGGTAAGTGACCAATGCCCTGAAGGGCTGAGCCATTTCACCAACCCCTCCTTAGTATTTTTAAGGGAACACAGTCATTGAATATATGGGACTAGAAAGAAATAGATATAGTATATACTTGAAGACATTTCATTTTTATATTTTTTCTGTAAGAGAAATGTATTTGTTCATGTAGCACACAAAATACATCAATCAGTTAATTGTCATAAAGTGCTTGGTGCCATTCTTGGGAAAGCCTGCTCAATTATGTCCTCAAGTAGGAAATAACCATTTAATTTACAACTAAAAGTATACACATTTTGGAATATGTTGCCTACATTTTTATGCATTTGGAGGCCTAAACTAAGGTCTGCCATAAATATACTAATTGCATTGTTCTCTGGTTGTATTTTTAAGGTATCTGCTAGAGGAACGTGCAACTACGAACTTTAAGAAACAGGATTGGTAACAAGGGCAAACCATTCATTAATCACTTCCCAAAGGGAACTCTTTCTCTATAAAGCTGTGTGTAATACTCGGTTTGATGTTGAAATACTTTTACTGTAGTCTCTGATATTTAATTAAACGTGAATGGAGGTTTGATGGCGCTTGTCTTTTCCAGCAAGTGTTATCTAACAAGTTGTACTGATGATATGTGTAGCCTTAGCTATCATCAGTTGAATCAGGCTCTTAAGGACATTCTCACAAAAATGTTACCAGTGAGGCTGATTTATTAGCAATTTGCTAAATTGATGGGAAAAAAAACAGTTGAGATTAACGACAACAAAAAACAACAACAAAAACAAACAGACACGAAGGGCAGAACGCGACTCGCCCATGCTGCTTACCACCCTCATTCATTCAAAGCTGGCACCTTCTGGGATCAGCAGGTTCCTACATGCGCTTGGCAAAGCAAGGCGCTGTGCAGGGCCAGGGCGTGCCCACCTGCAAACTGCTGGCTGTCTGGAGCCTGCAAACACCTTGCGAATTCCGAGAGACTCTGGGGATGTCTGCCCAGAACGTTCAGCTCACAGCTTTAGGCAAAATGCTGCCAGCGTTCAGAAGCTTTCCAATGTATCAGCAACTTCACTTTGCAGAGCTGGCTGGTGGAGGTCTTAAGGAAACCCCTCTGACCAATTGCTCGCTAGTAGCCGTCGCTACCATAGCTTATCTTTTGTTCCGACCACTGATTCGAGTGGCAGCGGCCGTGCCAGGCGTGCAGGGGCACCGCGAACCCTGCTTCCAGAGGCCACCTCCCGCCCTCCACGCCCAGCCCTGAGTCCTCCGCCACGAGCTTGCACGGCGGAGACACGCCCCTCTCCTCCCCGCGGAGCGCGGACTCGCCCGGGCTCTCTGGCTCCGCCCACCCCGCTGGGAGCCTGGCTCTCTTTCCTGCCCCCTGCACTCGAGACCCAGTGGAGCCTCTGGAAAGGCTGCAGCCCTCATGGACCACAAGCGGGGTGCAGGCTAGCAGCGTCGGGGTCCGCGGCCACGCGCTCTCCAAAGGACCTCCCGAGACTGAGCGCGGGGCTGAGAGCGCGGCCGGAAGAAGCGGCGGGTGGCCCCGGCGAAGGTCCGAGCTTGCCAGGTAGGGAGTAGGCAGATGGCCAGACAAAGTTGATCAGTGCGGGAGGTGGCTGGCCTGCGCCTTCTCGCCGCTGGGAACCGCCGAGCGACTTGAACTCGACCCCGCCGCGCCGCGCCGCGCCCCGGGCGCGCGGTGCAGCGCTGATCTGCTGCTGCCCCGCGCGGGAGCGCACTTGCAAACTTGGTGGAGGTGCCCTGCGCGTCCTGTTGTGTAACCTCCGCGCTGCCAGCTGGACCGGGAAGTTGCCTGCCCGTCCTTCAGCTTGGTTCAGTCGCAACCTCGGGGCCAATTTCATGGCCCGCGACGAACGCGCGGCTAGAGCCGGCGTGGGCGAGCCCCCGCGCGCCCCGACCCGTGGGGAACTCCAGCGCGCCGTCCCTTCCCCTCGCCCGCGCCTCCGATGCGCGCTGAGCCCTTCGCCGCTGCCGCCCGCTCGCTGCGGTCTGCCCCTCCGAGTTGCTGCCTGAGTTGGAGAGCAGAGGATGACCGAGGTCCCTTGGCCAGCTGTCCCCAACGGGACGGACACAGCCTTCCTGGCTGGCCTGGGCTCGCCTTGGGGAAACAGTACAGTAGCTTCCACGGCAGCAGTTGCCTCTTCATTCAGATGTGCCCTGACCAAGACCGGCTTCCAATTCTACTACCTGCCGGTGGTCTACATCTTAGTGTTCATCATAGGCTTCCTGGGCAACAGCGTGGCTATCTGGATGTTCGTTTTCCACATGAAACCTTGGAGCGGCATCTCCGTGTACATGTTCAACTTGGCTCTGGCTGACTTTTTGTACGTGCTCACCCTGCCAGCTCTCATCTTTTACTACTTCAACAAGACTGACTGGATCTTCGGGGATGCGATGTGCAAGCTTCAGAGATTCATCTTCCATGTAAACCTCTATGGCAGCATCTTGTTCCTCACCTGCATCAGCGCACACAGGTACAGCGGCGTGGTGTACCCGCTCAAATCTCTGGGCAGGCTCAAGAAGAAGAATGCCATTTATGTCAGCGTGCTGGTGTGGCTGATTGTGGTGGTGGCCATCTCCCCCATTCTCTTCTACTCGGGCACTGGGATGCGGAAAAACAAAACCATCACCTGCTATGACACCACCGCCGATGAGTACCTGCGAAGTTATTTCATCTACAGCATGTGCACAACCGTGGCCATGTTCTGCATCCCCTTGGTGCTTATCTTGGGCTGCTATGGATTAATTGTTCGAGCTCTTATTTACAAAGACCTGGACAACTCTCCTCTCCGGAGGAAATCCATTTACCTGGTAATAATTGTCCTGACAGTGTTTGCTGTGTCTTACATCCCTTTCCACGTGATGAAAACTATGAATCTGCGGGCACGGCTGGATTTCCAGACCCCAGAAATGTGTGCGTTCAATGACAGGGTTTATGCCACCTACCAGGTGACACGAGGTCTGGCAAGTCTCAACAGCTGTGTGGATCCCATTCTTTATTTCTTGGCTGGAGACACTTTCAGAAGGAGATTGTCCCGAGCCACCAGGAAAGCTTCCAGGAGAAGTGAGGCCAATTTACAATCCAAGAGTGAAGAAATGACTCTCAATATCTTATCCGAGTTCAAGCAGAACGGAGACACCAGCTTGTGAAGGCACCAGACCCAAACACCTCCCTTTTGTAACATGGTAGGATGCTCACAGAACCAACTACCTTTTTGTTCTCCTTAAGTTTCTAGTGCTCCAGATCAGACAGTAGTGAGTTGAGAGAAAAAAAAAAAGGAAGCATCGGTTTATTGCACGCTCACGTTTATCTTCCTTTCCTGTAAGCTCCTTTCTTACTCACTAGGAGTCTGTGTAATCGAGCAGTGCCACCTAGATAAACACGCCCTCTTCTCCCTTTGAAACTCACAGGCACGGCTATTATTTAAGTATGTGCATGAGTAGCAGGGCACTTTTGATGTTAAAAGTTTCTCCCAGAAAAACTGGCCGCCTGGAATTGGAGTTTGTGATTTGTCCAGCCTCTGTTGCTGTGTGTATCTCATGGTGAAAACAAACTAAAGTCTCTACTTTCAAAAACTGCTTGGCCTAGGCTAATGCAATACCGGTCAGTCCATTCAGTAATGAGCAGCTGCCTGCGGTCCATGCCCTTCAGTTCCTCGGAAGCATAGATGGTGGCTGATAATGTCTTTGGGGAATTGAAAAGGAAAATAAAATCAGTGGACTTTTATGTGTGGAAAATGAGTATTTCCAGTCATTTCTGGAAGACGGATTCCTGCACATTGCCTGTTTAATGTTTGGTGGTGGGAGGATGCGGATATTATATTATTGGCAAAATACATTCAAAATAATTGAAGTGCATGTGTTTTTCTTATAAATATTGTGGACTGTTAGGCTTCCTGGGATAAAAAAGCCCTCACATGCCCCACTGCTGTGCAGTGTCTTTGGACTTTGTGTTCCAAGAGAAGTACTCACCCACATCTGTGAAAACAATTTTGAGAAATCACAGTTAAATTTCAGACTAAAGGTTGGCTGGCTGAGGCAGCAGAATGTTAGATTGAGGGCTATAGGGCAGGGCTGTTAGTGTTTTAGAGGATTGTGGTTGACATTCACAGTGCGGCTGGGGGTGGGGAGAAGAGTTCTAGAAGAAGGGCCCAAAACCAGAATAGTAATGGGAAGGTTCTTTCTGACTCCTCAGAGTTCTTGAAAACATGAAATGCCTCCTGAAGCGTGAATGTAAGGAAGTCATAGGTGTGCCAAGAGCATGGGCAGCTGTCATCTTTTAACAAATCGTTATCTTTTAGTGACTCTTGAAATGAAAACCATTTGCAGAGAGAAAGTAGAGGAAATTAACTTGGAAGTAACCGAGGCACCATAAAACTGAAAAGAAGGCAATTGAAAGTGTACATCAAGCCCTCTGTAGTTAGGGGATAGCCCCTGTTTTCTACTCTTGTCTGCTAAGCAGCAGTGAAATATTTGTAAGAAGGTACTGAAATTTAAAAAGAATTTTCAATGAGTAACGAATTGCTACATGTGTAGTCCTTGGTATCACTAAACTTAATATAATTAAAATAATGAGGAAACAGTCACAAATAAATAACCTGCTGTCGGAAGAACTTTAGCTTGAAAGCTAGTCTTTACCGGCTATCTCCTGAGGTTATAAATGACGCTAGAAAGCGCTTTTAAAGTACTTCCTAAGACAAAAAAAAAAAAAAAGAACCTTTGTGACCCAGTAGGATATAATGACATAAAATTCAGGGCTGGATGTCAGTTTTAGACACGCGAGTGACCGGGGACCTGAGAGCTCTTTGGAGTGCTTCCATTTGCCAAGTCTCATGTTACTCAGACCCGTGAAGATGAGCTGCATTCAGCCCTCCTATCTCTCAGTGGCTCTCTTACACAGTCAGTCTTGCCATAAAAGCCAACTGAAGAAGACACTTTAGGTGTCTTCCACTTTTGAGGTTTGCAGGGTTCCCAAGGTGTTAAGATTCATGCAGCATTTTCTGTTTCAGAATCCTACAGACAGAAATCTAAAACACAGCCTCAGTATGTTGACACTTCAAAAATGTTCAGTGGCTCAAAAGTAATTTTGTTAAACTAATCCAAATGGAAATTTCAGAAACACACAGCTCAGTGATCCATATGTCTCCATTATTTCCTCACTGTTTAATACAGTTTTCTGCGTTTGAATTTCATGATGCCAGTCTGATCTTGGGTATATATTAAATGCACTGTTTCAACATTCATAAACTGTTCTTTGGGGATGTGTTTTGGTGAGGGGAACCAAGGTCCTTTACACTTTGCCGTGTTCCTCTTTCTGGGGATTAGCCCCAGGGCCTAATGGATACTAGGCAAGAGTCCAGCCACTGAGATACAGCCCCAGCCTCACCTTCTTCCTTAGCTTGCTTCATCATTTAATATAATAACACTGACTGTGCCAAATTTTTCCAGGTCAAGAGAAGTCCCTGAGATGACCTGTGCGTGCACAGGTCAGGAAGAAGCAACACGTTATTAGCCAAAAAACCAATTTGTGCCGCCTGATATGAGTAAGCATATTCATAGTAAAGACAGATCTGTTGACACTTGGGTGAATGACACCAAAAAATGTACAGTTTAGCAAGTCACTGAATTTCACACTCCAAAAGTGTTTCCAACTTCAAGGGTTTGTGATTGTTGTCGGTTTTGTTGTTATTCCTTACAAATTGTTCTTTGGCTCTTTGAAGGTTGCTTTGAACTTCTATTACACTAACATGATAAATTGAGAAGAAACTTAGCACAGAGAAAATTCAAAATTAAAACCATTATGTGTCTGCTGAGAATTTGCTGGAATCTTGACACTTGAATCCCATTTTGCATGAGCAGCAAAGGTGAGAGGGCATTCATTTGTTGGCACCATGGGTGCTGCAGTAAATCTTAAAAAGCAGACAATGAGAACTGTTTGGAATCTGGTTCTGTGCTTCCTAGGACTCTTCCATCTAGTCCTTGGATAAAATTCTTTGTGTTTACCAACTGTTGTATGGACAGGTTAAAACCTGAAAATCTCTACTTAACCAGGACACTATACCACCTTTTGATATGACAGATACCAGTACTTAGCAAGAGCCAGAATTCAATTAGTAACAGAACTTAGAAGATGTGGTACTAGTAAGCATGTATCAAAGATTTTGTTTTGCCAATTGAATGTAATTACTATAATAGTATTTATTGATGAAGCTCGTGGGCCTTCAGCTGTACAGACTGTAAAACTTCTTTGAGAGTACAATATACTGATGTAAATTCTATTTATTGCAATGTATAATATTCAAATGTCACACTGGCATATTTTATGATAATATAATGCTAGATAAAATGGCAATTATATTTAAGACTTTTTCAGATGTTAGTATTGAACATTTAAGTCTAGTTTGTATTTGAATCTAAAACAAAAATCTGTTTTATTATGTGTTTAATTTTCCCTGGATTTGGGTTTGCATGCCTTCCTTTCATTTAGGATTCTTGTTCTACAGGCACAACTTGGTGTTAGACTATCATAAGATTCATAACGAGTGTAGGATATTTTAGACAGGTTTTGTATTATGCACTATATATGTATATATATTTGTATTATAGAAAGTTTGTGTTGTCTTTTCAGAATGTTTGGAATATGCCCTAAATATTTCCACTGCCACAGGCTAAATAAGGCTTGTCTCCTGCTCAAAATGGATGATTTAGAAGTCTAGTGGGCATTATAGACATGATGTAAGGATTTAAACACACATTTAGTGAAACAGCAAGAGAAAAGTGCGGCTGATGTCTTTTGCTAAATCTTGAAGCTTTGCATTGTACTTTTTCTTAAGATAACACAGTACAATCTTAACATCTTTAAGGTGGGGGTTTTACCTAACACTACCAACAAGTTCAGCATTGCAATTGACTTTAATCTGTTTTCTTCAGGCACTCTGGCAACTTCAATGCCAACATTTTTAGTGATAACTGTATCATTTGGCTGCTAAATTCTGTCACTTTTTTTTAAGTGAAGGTGAACTTATGTTACAGAACAAAATTTGTGCATTTGAGTTATATGTTGTTTTAGAGATTTTGCAAGAAAATTTTATTTTTATAATATCTGTGATTTTCATGTAGATGATGGAAGCGGATTTCTTTGCAGTTAGCAGTGCTATGGAGAGGTATGAAACAGTGTTATTTGATTGACACTTTAAGCCTTCTCAGGTTTATCGGCATCAGTGATAGCTTGACAAAATTTGGATTGATTACATATAACTGTCTTTGTAATAAAAAAGAGGTATACTTCCCGTAAAAGCACAGTATTGTTTGAATGTAGCAGGCTTCAGAATCTCCCGTGTTTCTGTGCTTGCGTGCATGTGTGTGTGTGTGCGTGTGTGTGTGTGTGCGCGTGTGTGTGGTGTGTCCAAGGCATGGCAGCCAACCTTGTATCTGCTATTTATAGTAACAACAGAACTTTATAATTGAGGTCATTAGAATTATACTTATCATAGACAATTCAAACTAAGAAATTCAATAAAACTATGAAACATGGTGACAATGTCTGTGTTCTTACACTACACTCTTGCTCGACAGTTTCCTCACATTTAACACATAATAATACACAGAGTGGAAAATATGGTAGGACGTGTATTAATTAAGTAATTTTTTAAGATGACAAGTGGGCTATAAGATTTTAAGATAAAAGAAGAATCCTTGTTTAAGTTAATCCCTAAGATTATTATTATTTGATGTTTAAAAGAGGATAAAATCTATTGGGGGTTTGTGAAGATAGGGTTTCTCTGTGTAGCCCTAGCTATCTTGGAACTTGCTTCATAGATCAGGCTGACCTCGAACTCACAGATATCTGCCTGCTTCTGCTTATCCATAGAAGTAATTATACTAACCATCTTTTTTAGGTTCTGTTTTTTAGCTTACATTGCCTTTGTCTCCCAGGTGTAAGATTATCTATCTATCTATCTATCTATCTATCTATCTATCTATCTATCTATGTGTGTATGTGTGATGTACATATATATGTGTGTGTATATATATATGTACATATATATATATATATATATATTTAAAGCATGTTGAAGCCATGCCTTTTAATTAAAATCATCTCAGTAGAGGAGGTAAATGTGCAGTGTTCCTGCACTGTGTTTTCTGGCATCTTCAGAACTGTCCTAAAAGAAATTCCTGAGCCAGGCGGTGGTGGCGCACGCCTTTAATCCCAGCACTCGAGAGGCAGGCGGATCTCTGTGAGTTCGAGACCAGCCTGGTCTAGAAGAGCTAGTTCCAGGACAGGAACCAAAAGCCACGGAGAAACCCTGTCTCAAAAAATCCAAAATAAAATAAAATAAAATAAATTCCTGAGCAGAACATGCGAATCTCTGCCTGCGCTTAAGAAACTGGTAAGTGCTTAGGAAGGTCTTCATTAGATGCACTGGGCAGATTGCACTATTTGTGACATCAACGTTGGTAAAGTGTGTGTGTGTGTGTGTGTGTGTGTGTTGTTGCATATTAGTGTATATGCTCATTGGAGTATGTATTGGGATGTATGTGTGAATGTGTATGTGTGATACAGTGTGTACTGGAGTGTGTCTAATTCATACTCGGGAATAATGCATATAATTATCTTGATATTTTAATACTTTGTCCTAAAGTTTTAACAACTTTGACTTTGTACATCACCTTAAGTATTACAGAACATTTTTTTTTTCTGCAAATAAAAGTGCTTTTTTTTTTCTCTTCTGTCAATGGCTTAGAAAATTTAAATACTCTTTTTAGGAAACTTAGAATTCTGCTCCCAACTATGATCAGAGCTTCCATTTCCAGATGTAAAAACTGCTGCCCTATTCGGAGCTCATCTGGTATGGTCCAGAACTCTGACAGCACAAGTGCTGTGCACACAGCAGATGTCACTTGAAATCTGTGTTCATGTTTTCTCTGTGCTTGTTAACCCTGCAAAGTCACAGTGCTCTTGGGCACATCCTGGGGTCTGCCCTGGGCAGTCAGCATGGCTGCTGAGACTGATGGGCAATCCAAACCAGCAGCTGTGGGTACATCAGGCCTTTGAACTGAGCAGCTGGCCGGACCACAGTGACCCAGAAACAAGGCTGGGAATGGGATAGGGATATGGAGGCAAGTGGCCTGTCTGTCCTACAAAATAAGAAAAACATCCTCCCTACTTTTTTTGGATTGCTTGTTGGTTAGAAATGACCAGTAGGAAGATGGCAAATCCTCCAAGATGGGCTAAGACAGAGACCCTGAAGATGATCCAGCAAATTCTGTCACTTTGGTTTACAGGTGAGAGTAAAATTTCTGTTCAAAGGCAGGGAGAGGAAAAGAACACACTAAGGTTATGAGGGACTGACTTCAACAAAGGAAACAGAATAGAGAATAATGTTAATCAGAATCAATAAATGATTTTAGTGTGTGTGTGTGTGTGTGTGTGTGTGTGCATATGTACATTTACTTGTGTCCTAGGTTTTGCTAGAGATTTTATTTTACTATTTTTGTTGTAGACATGATCAAAAATTGTAAATTATCCATTACTCTAGTAAAAGGTGGCATGAATGTCTAAAGAAACAGGATGAGACATTTGTTTCTCAAAACTACTTTTAAATAAATGCAAAGGTATTTGCTTAACTTTATTACATGCAATCCTTTTTCATACTGTTAATGTTATATTGTTACAATCATAATTCCCTGTGCATTTGGAGCTGAAGGGTCTCTTGCTCTCTCAAGCATGGCAAACGTAGCTCTAGCAGACCTTGCCCTTCTCCCCAAAACCCTGTCCTCTGCCTTGCTAAAAACCCCTCCATTACAGCCCTAAAGCTAGTCCCTACAGTCTGTTCCCTTATTTGGCCACTTCCTCCTGGGACTGACTACCAAGGTCCTGCTATCAAATGCCCCCTTTGTCTCACCTAATTAACATGCCCAGTTAAAATTAAACATTTCATCTTAACACAGGCTTTCCCCTTTTACCTTCATAAACCACCATTTGCCTATGGACCACATCTGTCTCTTCTCTACTTAGAGGCAGTCCTTTGTCGTCCCCCGCCAGGACAAATGCCCCCTTCCCCCTCTCTCTTGTTCCTTTTCCCTTCTCCCTCATCCTCTATCCCCTGTCTTTGTCTATTACTCCTTGCCCTTTGTGCCTCTGGAGCAAATAAATTTCCTTTGTGCTAAGAACTTGTTCTAGGGATGTTCTGAGCCAAGTGTGAGGTCCCTGCAAAAGTCATTGCACTTGATCTGACCATATCTTGAGGTTTGGACTGTCACCTTTGTACGTGTAACAGCCGAAACTTGCCATCAGAAAGGCCCAGCTCTGAACTCAGTGCTACTCCTTAAAGCCTGTATTCCCTTGTCAGGTTATTTAAACCTTTCAGCTGTGTATTCTGTGCCAACAAGAAGGGCATAACAATAAGCATCTTACGTGTTATTGGAGGGGAAGACAAGGTGTACAGAGACTCCCAACAGGACACACTTGCATAGCACGAGGACATTCTAGGGTCCTTGCTGCTGCTCTTTCTTTCAGAATCAATGAAGTCACACGCCTTGCTCTTACTTGACAATCTGTAGGCAGGTGCTGCTTTGCTGTCGTTGCTTCAGATTCCTTTTGCCTCCTTTCACATGGGTAGGCTTTCTGAGTCTCTCCACATCCTCATCATATTGTCAGACCTTGTGGACACAGAATGTTGTTCTTTTGCTTGCTTCATTGGATGCTTAAAGTCATAACAAGCAAGACATGAGCATTTAGATGCTTTGTCCTATGCTATTTACACTGAGACAGAGAAGCCTAAGATAAAATGTATCCAGCTAAAAGCGTATTAACAGGAAGCGTCTACTGACCTCCCTCGCCAGGCCTTACCTCTCAAGTTCATGGTTTATTTTCAGTCACCACAGTCCCAGAGTCTGGTCTTCATTTGTGCAGATCCAGAAACTTGATCTCAACAGTTCATCTAGAGTTCACCACCACTGAGGGACTGACTCACACCGAGCAAACTGACAAGAGAATCATTTACCAGCTAGATTGCCAATTCTTAAATGTACAATGGCTATATCCCCGTCACAATAACTGGCATCTGCCTTTTTGTTCAAGGGGATCTAATTACGTATTAGAAAGATGCCTGTAAAGCTTGAAATAAGAACAAAGGTTGTGACATTCTTGAAAAGCTTGTCTGAAAAGGAGAGGCCAGCTGAAAGAATGACATGTCCCCAGAGATGCTGTTCTTGCTATCCAGTATTTGATTTTACTAGGGAATCATCAGTTATTTTGCTGTCTTCCTGGAATAACATAGCAACACATGGGATGAAAACAATCACTCATTTATTTATTTTAAAATTAATCACCATCGTCATTATTTTTTAATGCAAACTGTTTTAGTGATATCGCTTACCTGGGAAATAAGAAGGAAAGCAATGGTAGGAAAGGCCACAGCACTTTTCAGATGGGGAAAGCAAAGTGTTGACATGCAACAGTGCAATGCTATTGCAAATAGTACCCCATAGTTGAGGACAGACTTATGGCAAGGGATAGAGGGTCAAGGGTTGTCCCTGGGCAGATTTTAGCTGTAATCAAGAAAGTAGCAACAGCCTTCCAGAGTACAGCCAGAGAAGAAAAGATCAATGGAAGAGGGATGTCAGTGGATGGTAGCTGTAGCTACATCAACAACAAGAATGGAAGAGATAAACAGAAAGAACTGAAGTCATTGAAGACCCAAGATAGCTCCTCACCCCAGAGGAAATCTACTTCTAAAATGAGTCTTGTAGAATTTATAACTCTGCGTCATGTGTCATGAAAACAACTATAAAGAGTCTGTTGGATTTGTAGGTTACAAAGGCTTGATGTTCCCGGGGGCACCTCTAAACCATAAAGAAGTATTTATTTTTGACTGCACCAGAAGCGTATTGGTGAAGAGAAAAGGTATTATATTTCATTGGTTTGAGGTAACAGGGTAAGACACAGAAAACCAGATAAAGAGATTTCCTGGAGAGGCGGAGGAAGGAAGAGCCATGTGGAAACTGGGTGGATGGCGGCTGAACTCAACCTAACAAAGTCAAAGGAAAAATCCAGCTGCATTACCGAGTCTGACTGCAAAGGCCATCAGAATGCAGGAGATCTATCATGTGAGTCTGGGACGATAGCCAGATGCCTGAGTAGCAGAAACACTACAGAAGTTCTGTAGGAAGATGGATTTGAAGTTAGGTAGGTGGACAACAGCATCAAGAAGGAAGTGGTTAGCAATAATTTGCTGGCATTAGTCCAAAAAATAAAAGTTTATAATGTAGTCTAATAATGTTAAACAGCAAGGAGCTGGGGGATTCTTGTCTGATGTGCAAGGTAATAAGTTAAGAGACACGGCGTTGGCAAGGACAAGGGATGTTTGTTTCCTAGAATGCATGCTAGAAAACTTATACAGAGGCTTGATTTGCTTTATAAGTTTCCTAAAAGGAGATGGACAGAGACAGAGAGGCGGGGTCCAGCCATTCAGACATTCTGCTCATACATATCCTACATACTGGTGAAGGAAAGTGATCATATCTCCAGTTGGTCCAGCTACCCCCAGCTGCACAGAATTTCTTTGACTAGGCCATAGAGACCATGTAACTGAGAAAGACCATCTCTGCTGAGATTTCTTTGAATTTCTAACCCATGATAACCTATGATGAAGAAAACAATATTGTGACTGTTTCATACCATTGACTTTAGGAAACCTCTTTGCATGGAAACAGGCTACTGGATCAAACCAAGACTAATTAGAACTGAAGATGGGGTAAACTCCAATTGTCCTTGTGTACCTGTATTGGTGCTACTAGGGTAAGGGTAAAGGTGGAGACTGAGTACGGAGTTTACTTAGGGATTGTCTTAGTTTCATTTCCTGTTGCTGCTGTAAAATAAACTGATAAATGCAACATAGAGGGAAAGGAGCTCATAGTTCCAGCTTAGAATCCATCAGAATAGAGAACTGGTATAGAGGTTCCTTCTGTTTGTGTCTTGTACCACCCACCTGTACTACATGATAGTACAGTACTACTCCTGGGTTGCGGTACCTGCACTACAGGACCATTCATGAGCCGGGCAAGGGCTTGGAGATTTAAACACATAAAGACACACAGACAGAGACAAGGGTCATCCTTGAAACAAGAATGCCCCCTTTATTGTGTCCAGGGGCAGCTTATATAGGGATCCTTAACTGATAACCACGCCCCAGCCAAACCCACTAGGAACCTCTCCCCTGCCATCAGGAACTCCTGAGGTCTCGTGCTCAGAGCAGCTGCAAGCATAGCACATTGTTCACAAGGAATTCAGGATCTTTGAGTTCACAGCTCGCAACAGTGTGATGCTTTCATTGGTTAAGGAATAAAGAAACTGCCTTGACCTAGTTGATAGGGCAGAACTTAGGAAGGCAGAGAAAACAGAACTGAATGCTGAGAGGAAGAAGGGCGGAGTCAAAGACACCATGGATCCTCCACCTGAGACAGACATCAGTTAGAATTTTACCTGGTAAACCACTGCCACATGGCGATACACAGATTAGTAGAAACAGGTTAATTTAAGATATAAGAATTAGCCAATAAGAAACTAGAGCTAATGGACCAAGCAGTGTTTTAATGAATACAGTTTAATGAATACAGCTTATTTTGGGTGTAAGTTAGCCGAGTGGATGGGACGAACAAGCAGGCCCTTCCCTTACAACATAGAATAGAGCATAGCAAATCATCGGCATCAGAGAGTAGTGAATGCCCAGAATTCCCTGTCTAAGGAATGGTGCAATCCCCAATGATCAGGTCTTCCAGTGTTAACATAAGTTATCTCCACACAAGATACCCTCCTCAGACATGCCTATAGCACAACTTGGTTACAGATTTTCACAGGTGATGCTAGATTGTGTCAGGTTGACAAAATTAATCATCATACCATAATCCTTGCCATTTTGACATCATTTTAAGGCATAACCTTTCAATCCTTGTTCCCAAAGTCTCACGTTTATCTAACAATGTAAATATAGTGTTGGGGAATATTATTTTAAGGTGTACTGCTTTTGTTTATGCTAGATTTATTTAACTCTGTGAAGCTGTAATTCTTTGCCTGTCTAAATCAGCAGATAGTCTAATAAAGAGATGAAGAACCAATAGCAATGCAGGAGCAAAGGTAGGCAGGGCTGGCAGGCAGAGAGAATGAATAAAAGGAGAAAAGAGGAAGAAGAAGAGAACAAGGAGAAGAGAGCACTGGGGGGTCAGCCATCCAGCTACACAACAAGCCATGGAGAAAGAGGTAAAGAAAGGTATACAGAAACAGAGAAAGATAAAAGCCTAGCGGCAAAAAGTAGTAGGGATAATATAGGTTAAGAAAAACTGGCAAGAAATAAGTCAAGCTAAGGCTGTGCATTAATAAGCAACAATAAACCTCCTTGTGTGTGATTTATTCAGGAGCTGGGTGGCAGACCCCCAAAAAGCCAAAAGAGTAAAATGTGATACTCCAATAGAGTCCATTAAAAAAAATATCTAAAATATTTCACCTAGAAGTCCCCACAGGCATCAATAGTTCCAATATTTTCAAAAGCCAAAGTCTCTGAGATCCTATAAAATCAAAAGCAAATTACACACCACCAACATCTAATGGCACAGAGTAAGCATTTCTGTTACAAGAGGGAAGAAAGAAGACACCACAAAGAATAATCCTATGTAAACAATACCACAATCCCTTGGGGCAGATATACATGCTTTCCTATCTGGGTCTGGTATCTGGAGCTTGTAAACTTGTAGTCTTCTGGGTTCCAAAGGGCTTGGGTAGGTATTAGTTACTTTTCTGCGGCTATGATGCAACACCCTAACAAAAAGTGACTTCCAGAAAAAAAGTTTATTTTTGCTTATGGTTCCATAGAAATAAGAGAGTCCATTATGGTGGGCAGACATGGAAAAAGCAGTAGGAATGGTGTCAGAAGCAGAAAGCTGGGAGATCACATCACATCCACAGCTGGAAGGAGAGTGAGTCTCAAAGCTGTCTCCAGTGGTGTATTTCCTCCAGCAAGCCTATACCATCTATACCTCCCCAAATAGAAATCAAGATAACAAATATCCAAACATATGGAGGACATTTCTTATTCAAACCAAACCCTACTGTTTCAGTCAGTGTTCTATTGCTGTGAAGAGACATTTTGACCACAGCAACTCTTATACAAGACATCATTTAATTGGGGCTTGTTTACAGTATCAGAGGTTTAGTCCATTGTGGTCATGGTGGGAAGCCAGGTGGCACACAGGCATACATGGTACTGGAGAAGTAGCTGAGAGTTTTGCAGCCAGATTTGCACGCAGAGGAAGAGAAAGACATGGTCTTTTGAAACCTCAAAGCTTGCTCCCAGTGACACACTTCCTTCAACAAGTCCACACCTTTTAATCCTTTCAAATAAAACCCTTCCTTGTAACTCAGTGTTAAAGTCTATGAGCCTATGAGGCCAATTTCATCAAACTACAGCACCTACCCACCTCCAGCTCTGCCAGATGAAGCACAGCTTTTCTCTTAGGCTTAGACAACTTTCACTCAATAGCTGAAGTTCTCCTTGGCAGATGTACCTTAGTCCCAGCATTTACAATATTAACTGATACTTCACCTTCACAGCTTCATACAGTGGCCTCTTAGGACTACATACAGGGACTTTGACTAGGCTATATAGTTCCTGCTATCAACTATATTTCTTGACCCTCTCAATCTTGGGGTTTTCTTGCTTTTGAAATTACCATGTATTTGGTACTCAGTGGTTTTTGTAGACCAAAAGTACAAACTCTTCTACATCCTTCCTACAAAACTTTCCAAAAGCATAGCAACCAACCACATCACTAGGTTTACCTCACCACTGGCCCGCTTCTTAGGCTTTTTGTCCTCTGGCCTCTTGTTTCTGAGCTTACAAGAAGATAAGTAAAAAGATTACAGTGCAAAACCTTAGGTATAAAGGAAGCCATTCACCTATGAATTAAACTGAAACAGGAAATCATAGCACACAGAATACGTCTTATCATGCAAATGCTTAACACTGGGGGACAATATATTCTATAGTGTTCAAAGTTCAGGTTAATAGACTTACAATCTAAACATGAATTCCAGCCATGAGAAATTGGTATTACCATACCTTGCAAGGCTAGGTCCTGGAACCCTGACTGGCTAAGGATGGAAAGGGAATGAGGAAAAAGCAGACACATGCAGAACAGCTCTGTCAGGTGTAATGTGTACACTCAGATGGAGTGTACCTACTATCACTACTACCACTGCAACTCCTAAGCTCAGAGTGTTTACAACTACCACATGGGGGAGGGGTTATTCTTGGATGGAGATCTCTGTCAGTCAGCAGTCTCAGAAGGTAAAATATCCAGAGAGGGGAAGTTGCATTTGCTGGATTTCATAAACACTGGTCCCCGGTTCACAGGTGAACCCCAGAAGAAAACTTTGAGTCCTCTCTGAGCCTCACCTAAGGAAGACTGCCACTCTCACAGCCTGAGACACTGGAGTCTTTAATATGGCTCTGCCCCTGACCACACTATATATTCACTCAGGACTTCACTCACTCAGGGCTTCGTCTGCTCCATACAGGCTATGATACTTAACTCTCTTGACCCATAGCTTGCTCATCCAAACAATGGAATCAGTAAGACATTATACCATTGGGTTCTTGCAAAATGAGAAGTTGTTTCTAAAACTGCCTGGCACTGGCAAATGCTCAGTGAAGGGTTGCTGTCAATGGTGAACACAGACTGTGAGACTGGGAACCTGAGGAGATGGAGTTGTTGGGTATCTACTGAAAGAGCTCTGTGGGATCAGGACTAGGGAGCGGAAGAGTCCTCCAGAGAGGCTTAGAGTCAAGCAAAAGTCTGTGCTAAGGAATCCAGTTTCGCAGGGCCAGAGAAGCCCAATGGGGATGAGCAAAGGAAATCAAAACAGCAACACATAGGGTATCATCAGAGTTCAATGAAAAAGAGGATGAGCAAGGAGGAAGGCAGCAGAAGACAACATAGGAAAATCAGAAAGGAGGGGACGTGACATGGGACTCGCTTCTCTATTCTGTGAATATGTTTTACTACCACTGGTTAATAAAGAAGCTGTTTGGGCTTAGCAGAGTAAAGCCAGGCAGAAAATCAGAATAGAGATAGAGAGAGTGGGCAGCATCAAACAGAGACAGAGAGAGAGAGAGAGAGAGAGAGAGAGAGAGAGAGAGAGTAGATGGAGTCAAAGAGAGGCCATGTAGCTGCCAAAGGAGAAAGCACCTCTGCCAGAACCTCACCTTAGCGGTAGACCACAGCCTTGTGGTGATACACGGAATAATAGAAATGGGTTAATTTAAGATGTAAGAGTTAATAAAAAACCTGAGCTAATAAACCCAACAGTGTTATAATTATTATAGTTTCTGTGTGGTTATTCAGGTCAGGGTGGCTGGGAACAAAAAAATCAGTCTCCTACAGTAGAAGGAGGAAGCTCACAGGACAGGGGAAGAAGGAAATGCTAGGGGACATCACGTTCTCAGGGACAGATTGAATGGAAGCACTGCTCCTGATGATCAGGTGACAAAATGGTTTTATTCTAAATCACGATGATACAGAGCACTGTGTCTCTGCGGCAGCTGTAGTTACTCAGGTCTCCAAATTTGAGAGAACAGGCAGCCCCTACAGCCAGGATGTTATCTCTCTGGCTGTGTGCAAATCTGATCTTGGCAGGCTCAGCTCCTCCCCACTGTGTTGCTCTTAGCATCACACAGTACTCATTAGGACTTGAAATCCTCTGAGCCTTATCAAATTCCATTATATGGCACAGCAAATCTTAACTTGTAGGTGATAGTGTTTCTTGTTTTATCAACTTAGTCTGACAATTAACTACAAAAACATTAATCTTTTTCGCTCTTTAACCATTTTTTTATATTATTAAAACTGATCACATTTTATTGGATGTTTGGCAATTTAAAAAAATATATGTCAGAAATGGTTAAAATACTAGTGGATTTTTGATTTAGTGGTTGCAAATTTGTAAAGTATTTGACTACTCTACTGTCTCTATTACATTTGAAATTTTCAAACATCTCTTCCTGATCTTTCAGAAGTTTAAGTAAATAATAACATGATAGTTTTAACATCAAAATCCCTAGAAGTCATTAAATTAAAATTATTTTGTCTGAAAACAAGTAATTTTTTGTAAAAGGAAAGTTTTACACAATTATATGCAAAAGGTAGAGCCAGGGAAAAAAAAACTGATTACACGGTTAGAATAAGGTAAATTTCAAGGATTCACTTGACTAGTGTGCTGTGTATCTTTCAGCATTACTTAAAATTTTGTCTGTCCTTGCCAAAAGAAGCACCCTCAAGAACTTTCCTCTTTTCATCTCATTTCTTGAGGAAAATATAAAAATGATGTCTAAGCAATTACATTGCAACCTAACAGCAACAGAACATTGTCTTCTGTACAAATTCTATTATTCAATGACACAATTTCAGCTTCTAAGTCAACAAGTATGGAAAACTTAAATTGTACCTTTTGTATTGCTTTTAAGTTAGCACAGAAAGCCATGAGTCTCATGAGGGCATCTGCACACATGTCACAACACTTGGATATTATTCATCCTTTTTCTTCTCGTCCTCCTCTCTCTTGCCTCTTCCCCCCAAACAACATAATTCCTCCTAGTCACGTGTATTCACTTACACACACACAGACACACACACGCACACACAAAAATTAAAATCTAGGTTCCACATATAAGCAAACCATCCAGTATTTGTCCTTCTGAGTCTGGCCTGTTTTGCCTAACATGATGATTTCCAGATCCGTTCTTTTTCTTGCATATGCCATTATTTCAATTTTTCTTCACGGCAGAGTAAAATTTCTTTTTGTATGTCCCTTGCTCTCTTTCTTCATTCGTTTTCGCTGCAGTAAAAGTGGATGCCCAAGTAAATCTCTTGAGGCTGGATACAGGGAGTGCAGCATATGTTTGAGTAGAATGCATGGAACATGTGGCAATTCTGCTTTTAGCTTTCTAAGGAACTTCCAAACTCTTAAGCCAGAGAAACACACTCAGAAAAGTAGCAAAATATAAAATCAACATAAAAAAAAAAACAACAAAAAATGACGCGCCTGTCTATACATCAATCAAGGACATGTTGCCAAGAGAGTTACCAGAAAAAGAGCACATTAACAAAAGGATCAGAAATAAAAATAAAATACTTAGGCATAAAGGTAAGTAAGGAGGTTAAAGACCCAAATAATTAAAGCCTTAACACAGCAAAGAAAGAAAATGAAGAGGACACTAGAAGTATGGTCCCACATGCCGGTGATTGGCAGAGTTGAACAAAAATGGGTATATTACTGAAAGCAATCTGCATGTGCAGTGCAATCTCATTCATGATTTCAATGACATTCTTTTGCACTGAACTAGATAAAACAGTCATAAAATTTATATGGAAAGCAAAAGACCTCAAATAGCCGAAGAGCAGGACCATAGGCAGCATATAGCCATATCTCTAGTTATACTAGAGAACCAATGGTCCATACCAAAACCATGTGGTATGGACACAAAAGTAGATATGAAGAATGGAATAGAATATGGGATACAGAAATAAGCCACAAAACCCCATCCACTTAATTTTTGTGTCAGAAGAATTTAGTGGAAAAGAAATACAGCATCTTTAACAAATAGTGCTTCGAGAAGTACAGGCCCACCTGTTGGAGAATTAAACTAAATCTGTAACTCTCATCCTGAATAAGAGTGAATTCAAAGTCTATCAAAGACCATGATGTCAGACCCGGAACTTTGAAACTGCAACAGAACAACATAATTAAAACACTTCAGGATATGAACATGAACAAGGACTTTCTTATATTTTTAATTTTATTATAATCATGATTGATGTAATTTATAAAATGCTATCAAATATTCCAGCTTTTAATTTACCTTAGGAATGTCTAGCTTGGTGGTGGTGATGGGGCATAAATGAAATTCTTTCAAAAATTGAAAACCATATGTGATATCTATTTGCCTGTCTACATGGTTTTATTTCAATTTATTTTGTGTGTTTTGTGTTTCACATATGGGCAGGACCCCAAGGAGGCAAGAAGAGAAAGCAGGACCTCTTGGAACTGGAGTTATAGGCAGTGTGAGCTGCCAGACTTTGAGAGCTGGGAATCAAATGGCATTTTAGTTCAGGTGCAAAAGTTCCCGATTAGAAATAACTATTTTCTAAGTTCACCCTTTTCGCACCCACCAAGCCGCACTTCAGAAGATCACTAGTCCCACTCAGAGCAGAAGCAGAGAAAGAAGCCGTATTGATGCTCACACCAGCAGATAGAAGGCCTACACAATCTGGAATGACAAAGAAACAGAGGTACCAATACAGATGGATAAGCCCAGGGAGCAGGGTGCATCGCATGTCCAAGCTGGTAGGCCACAGTAGACAGAGAGAGGGTTGAACAGAGCCATGAGTGGAAAATCCTATTCATGTATTGAACCTGCAAATTCAGTGCAGTTACAGTTGATAATAGACATTGATAAAAAACTGCATATTAAATAAGGAAGAACAGAAAAATTATTCATTATATTTGCATAAATACTGACCTTCAAGCATTTTAAAGGCAGACATAAATCTCTCTATGTCATAAGCATCTTCAAAATGGTTTTCAAAAGCTAACTTTGCTAATAAACTTTTAGCATATTTCAGGATGGCACTTGCTGAGCCTGGATTTTGGGTTTATTTATGTTCTGAAATGGTGGTCTGCTTTTCACCTACATAGTAATTCTAGTAAGATTTCTTGTGCTCCTGATTAAAGATAACTGATGAAGCTAGATCAAGGCAAAACAAACCCTTTCTACAATAAGAGCGGCTCTGATTTGCCCCAAGACACCCGTAACATTATAATAATGGGACCAGATTTCTAATGATGCTGAAACATTTTCTTTGGGGCAGAATAGGAATATTGGATTTCAAACTTTTTATTTGACTTTTACAACAATAGAATAATCTTTTAACTGCTTTAGCAATTTTCAGAATGTATAAATAGAGGTATGAATTGCCTAAGAATGCCAGAATCCTTCTCTTATATAAAATCATAAATATGAAATGAAATTGCTTTGAAATCACAGAATCATAACTACAACTATGATCATTAGGTGCAGGATATATTTTTCTCTCTTGAAAACCCTGTCTCAAGGGTTTTCAAAGCTGGAAAAATATTTTTATGTGTACTAATGTCAAGTTCTTGAGTTAATTTATTCATTGGTTGCTTCATTCATTCATTATACATACCCACTGCTGCCTTGGGTCATATTTAGACAAAAGCAAAAAAAATGGCCATTAATGGATTATATGTGTGTGTATGTGTGTTGTTTGTACTGTCATAAATGAACACTGCGAAGCTAACAGATGCTTTCCAGAATGAAAGCTAGTGCAAGGCAGCATAGTAGATTGTCGGGGTCCAGCCTCGACATGTTCATACAGTCCAGGGTAGGGGCACATGGACTAGAAATATTAGGCAGAATAGACAGAGATACAAAAGAAATACATAGATATAGAATAGTACCTAGAGGGCAACTCATTGAATGCTGAATATTTAATCTGCCCATGTTTATTTTCCCTATGCTTATAGCCCCAGTACAAAAGGGGGAAAGACGGCAAAAGACTGATTTTACATGGCACAAAGGAAAGCCAGACAGTTACTTGCTTTAGTACTTGAGACATCAAACCACCATTTGAGTGAAGCTTTCTGATGTTTTGATCAGGATATGCAGCGAATACACTCTAGACCAAGTATCCTGTAGGCAGCCTCTTCCTGGGTCAAACCTCCTGTCTTATCCCTCCCTGGGTTAAACCTCCTGTTTTAAAAGGAAGGAGCAGGAATAGCCTTGAATTCTCTGACCTTAGGTCAGGGTGGAGCGGATCCACCTCCGTGGTCCATCTTAAAACCCAAAACACAAAGGAACCACACCTTAGGTCAGGATATCTTGTTTGTAGCCACACCTGTTGTCAACAACTTTGAAAGAGTAAAAAGCTCAAACTCTCTGACCTGTGGTCAAGGTGGAACAGGACTCACATCTGGTGGGCTCCCACAGTAGATATGGCAAGAAGTGCAAGCATCTGTAGGCCACACAGCTGTACCAAGTGTTCAGTGTCACAAGCCTCAAAGAGAGCAGGGACCTATTGCTGAGTTCCCCCTGTCCTGTTGTTTTCACAAAGTGTGTACCGAGGAGAGTTGACGTCTACACGCCAAGAGCAGAATGGGCCTAAGTCAGAATCATCATCATAGGCGTTCTCAGCCTTAAAAGGAAATGTTTTTTTCTTCATAATAAAAAGCACTTTGATTTCTCCCATACTCTATTATTTTATCTTTAGCGAGCCGACAGTTTAAATTGCATGCTTGTAAAGCTTCTGAAAGAATCCTTTCAGAAATCCATCATTCCTTTGCTCTCTTTAGCGTGACTAGATCTTCCCTCATTTTTTTTTTTGCCAGATTCAGTAGACACTCCTAGATAAGCATTGAGATATTACTTCAAAAAAAAACTGGAAACAAATTCTGACCACTACAGAAGTATAAGTTATTCAAGAATATACAAATGCCTTTCTTGATCAAAATTGAGACAAAAGAAGATAGTTTTTTAAGTTGCAAAATTTCAAGGTTTAAGTTTCCTTTATTGCGACATTGTAATTTCGTCTTCCCTTCTCAATTTCTCTCTTCTCTCCCTTCTTTCCTCTCCTCTTCGTTGCTGTACAATTAGACCTAAAGTCCCTGGGCAGAGTACATGCACACAGCCATTCATGCTAGCCTTGCCAACTGCAGTGGTCTAGATCAGGGCATTAATCTCTGTGAGTCTGGAGGACGTGTTCTGAGAGCAGCCTAGCGTGGTAGCAGGGTGAGGTTGGAGAGTGTTACAGGGTGATGGGAGAGCATGGCTCAGTACCGGCCAAAATAAACCTTAAAACAAACAATAATGGCAGCTGAAAAGCTATGGCCCACTTAATAATATGGGAAAACACGGTCAATGCAGATATACTAACATGTGAGTACGTCAAAAGCTGTTGAAGAATGAGATAATCACGGTTTCAAAGTACTTATGGATTAAAAAAGGGAAAACTTACTTTACAGTGATAGAATATTGGTAGGTAATTGCTAGAATCACGCATATGTTTATATATTTATTATTCTTCTGAGCTCAAAATAACACCATCCATGCTGTTACTTTAACACAGCTCATTCTGTAAACATATAAACTAATGTGTGAGGAGCAATGTAAATTCACACAAGCTATTGAGTGAAAGGCGAACATATATTTGAACTACACACTTGCTTGATCGATTTCTGATTAGAAGCCTTCTCAAGCAGTGTGGCTGTCTACAGAAAGCAACCATCCCCACCAAGTGTTTTACTCCTTCTAAGTATGAGTGTGTTTAAGAAATCTGGTGGAGACAATGTGTAGAGATGTTCAAAGCTGATGAAAACAAACAAGGACAGAACCAAGGTTTTCACTGTAGGGCTATGGGATGCTTCATTTATGGGGTTGTGAGAATTATGAATTGATTGAACGATTCCCTCTGAATTCCACACCAGTTTAACAAACCAAGAGTATTCAGCTTCCCCACCCATGCAAACTCTCCATCACTTTGTTTACTGCCATAAACCAATAGTTATAGAGGCCCCAGAGCAAGGGATCCTTCCCCTCTCCACTCCCACCCAACAACCAGGTCATCATCTGCATTCACATTAATGAGGGAAAAGGCAAAAGTCAGGAGAAACACTGACCATATTCAATATAATATCCAGGCTATCACATGGCTCAATTTAACTTGAATTAGGCTAAGAAAAGTAATGAATTATTAGGACTATATTTGATAATTATGCATTTATTAACTTTAAAAATAAGCTCTCTAAGGCTATTATTACTATTTTAGATATTAAACTGTTATGATAATTTTTCTTCGTAGATATGAGCATAGTGATAACCATCTGCAATCCTGACAATAAGGAGACAGAACTACAGAGTTTCTGAATTTGAGACTAGCCTGGATTACATAGAAAGAGTCTGTCTTACCAACAGCATCAAGTAGCTTCCTTACATATACTAATTAATGTGCAGGATAATTTTTATTTTACTAATTAGTGAAAAAATACTTTCCCAAATTGACCTACAACTTAAAAAAAGGAAATTCTGTGAGATTATAGTATTTAATTTTACTCTCAAAATCTACTTAAATTATCATTTTTCATCAGAATCTCAATATTTTTATTTCACTGTGTAAAATGAAGCAGATTCTTTTCCTCTTAGAAGACTTGACACAACTTCGTATTATAGAAGTAGAAATTTCAGACTGTCTTCACAGCCCCGAAGTTACACTCAGAAGCAGAGAAGCTTTCCAGGAGGGTGGGTTGTGAGCCCCCAGAACACAAGCTACGTCTGACCTGGGAAGTGAACTAATGAGGTTTAAAGGAGGAAGAAACCGGGAAAGTAACGACAAAAAACAGAGTTGGCTAAGTTCCAGCAGAACCATTTGGATTATGATTCTCACATGTGCAGATTTTGAGAATCGGGTCATCTTAAAAGTCCAAGTTAGTTTTCTGACTGGTTAATTATTACTCAGATATAATGGGGAGGAAAGACATTAAAGATTCATGTGACTCTGGTTTCTGCCAAACAGTTGCTGAATCTGTATACTAATAGTTAAGACGCAGTGTATGGATGTTAGCTACTGCTCCAAAGGTGGGTGCCTGGGTTCAGTTCTGCGTCTTTATTATTAATCCGAGGCAGCCTTACTCAGCTTCTGCTCCCTTACCTGGAAGACAGAGAAAGTGAGTGCCTATGACTAGGCTTTATCTGAATAACTCCATACAAGGGCCTTGGAAAGCGCCCTGAATGTTGAACTGAATAAAGAAGTAGAACAACTCCACAAGTGTGTGCCTAGGATTGTAACACTCACGGCACACCTTGTGTTCCTGCTGCTTCCTGACTGGACCTTCAAGTTTGGGTGAAAGTACAAAGCAAGCCCTTTCCCTTTATGAAGAGCTCCTCCTTCAGTAGCTACCACAGGATCCTTGAAGAGGGCTGCCGGCAGGTGCTAGCCTAATAACCTTCATTTGTCCCTCTAGCGTTGTCTTTCCCACCCTCTGTTCCACTGCTACTCCAGCAAGTGACTATGTACTCTGCCCAGCTCCCAGTCTCCCTCCTGGTCTTGTGAGAGGTTGCTTTGGTTCGTGGAAACCACTGGGGAGATGGGAGAGATGAAGGAGAAAGCGTTGAGAATCTTTCTGAGTCATGCCTTTCTTCTCGGATCAAGGTTGGTCATGGATATGCACCTTATCTATCAAGCAGCACATCTAAGGCTGTGGTCCTTACCTGATTCGATAAACCCTCATCTTTCCCCTTCTTCTGGTTTAGCAGCAGGAATTCCTGCTGTTTCTCTTTTCGGAGCATGCATGCTTCATTATCCCTTATTACCTCCCCTGACTTGTCACTAAATAGGACCCAATAAGTCTTTCTATGTGAATTCTAATTAGGTATCCTTTGTTTATTTTAATGTTTTTCTAATGTATTGATGCTATCTATCAGGGGTCTTTCTAACCTGTTTCTAAATTCTGTATTTTGTATTAAATCATGGGTAATTTGAAACATAAATTAACTAGAAATTACCATAACATCCAGACTTCTTAAGAGCTGTTCCAATAAAAGAATTCTTTCTGTGTATTGTAAGAATTGTTTTTTTTTTTAAATCAGTTACATAATTTCTTAGCACTGCTCAAGAATAAGGCTGAATACAAACTGAAGGTAAATTCTAAACCAGGACTTCAGAAATGCAGGAAATCCTTTAAATGGAAATATAACAAACTCTTTTTCCTTCCACAGAAGTTAATTTCTTTATGATAATTATTGATGCCTCACTAATGCCATATAGCACACGTTTTTATACTATAAAAAATGATCACAGTGGGCTCTTGGATATTCTGAAACATAAAGCCATAGTTTGAAAGATATCAATGGCTGAGAAATTTTGACTGTAAGAAATATAAAAGTAGAGTTGGGCAGTGGTGGCACATGCCTTTTGTTCCAGCACTCAGAGGCAGAGGCAGGTCAATCTCTCTAAGTTCAAGGCCAGCCTGGTCAACAAGAGCTAGTTCCAGGACAGGCTCCAAAGTTACAGACAAACCCTGTCTCAAACAAACAAACAAAAAAAAGGAAATATAAAAGTAGGATATTGAATATTTCCATTTATTCAGAAACCAAGAAGCTAAATGATTGCTATGACAAAAAAAAAAAAAGCAGACAAATACACCGTAGGAATCTTACGATGGTCAGGATGGCCATCCTCGTATGAGTGTCACTCAATGGCTCAACAATGTCTCTTCGTTTATTGTAAGACTTCTAACTACTTACAAAAATCTCAGAAGAGAGAGCAGGGGTATTACTGTTGAGATTGTGAACTACATTAGCTGAGCTCCTACCTACTCAGCATCTGAATACCTACACAAGATAGGAAGAAAAAGAAGCCTCTCTTGTACTACCTAGAAGGCCAGAAGAAACTTCACTATATTAAGAAAACAGTTTCATTCATGAATTCACAATATATTACCAAAACATGGAAAAGGAGAGAAAGAGAGGGGGGGGAGAAGGAGGGAGGGAGGAAGGGAGGAGCTGCATTCAAACCTCAGAATGTACTTTTGAACACAAGCTGACGCAGACACCATTTACACGTAATGCAAATGGGAAAATGAAGACAGTAATGTCTAAAATATACTAATGGTTGTGAATGGTTAATACAATTGCTGTAGTCTGTTTAATTGACACTTTCAAACTATGTAAAAACACATAAGAGCTGCCAGAACATTTTGCCCTTTCAAACCATTTCCTTTATGCAGAATCAATTTTGCATGATGCTTTTGGAGGTCAGTCTATCTATCATTGTATATAGTTTTTTATTTTTTCCTCATTTTTCTTCTTCCCTATTAATTATTTGTGTCCTGTTGGAACTGTACTGACATATCATTGTGCTATAATACCTACTTCTGTACTACTGTATATATATATATATATATATATATATATATATATATATATGCACAAAGCCCATTTTTAAATACTTATACAGACCCTTACAATCTAATTTTATAATTTAGACCTATATTCTTTCAATTTACACAGAATTCTTTCAAGGTCAACAAACTGGCTCCAAATATCAGGACTAGAACCAAGCCAGTTGGTCTGGAAAACTAGACAAATTATTTCCAAAGTGACTCCTCATTCAATGTGTTTGTCTGAACCTATTTTCTGTCGAGGTGCTGTAAGGTTGATAGCAAAATGGCAGGGAACAAGAAAACAGCTGTCAGAAACAATACAGTAGAGAAGTTAAGAAAGCAAGATCACGATGGCTTACTCAGGACCTAATATGATTCACTGATTTCTAGAGAAGGAAATGGGTGGGTCTGATGGGCAGAATGGGAACTCTTGTGCAATAGCAGCAAGCCTGGACAGAGCTTTTGCCAAGCACCGACAATGTCTGGCCAGTTTCTCTTCTAAGCTAAGTTTAGTCACTGTTCTTGACATAATTCCTCTTCCCCTTTGTTCTAGGCAACCAAGTTCCTGCAGTCGAGAACAAAAACACACCCCTGAATTATTCACACAGTTTTAAATCAGGTGTTTCTTCCACAGTCTTGAAGCCATTTCATTGATAGACCCTTTAGAAGCAATTGCTTGGAAATTTAGGTTGGAACACCAAAGCTCATTAGCATTTTTAAAGCACAAAGGAAGCTAAAATTGGTTCTCAGTCAATGAGCTAGGGATTAGGAAGCATGCTTTCCTATTTTACTTAGAAGCCAGATATTTAGAAATAAAAATGAAGTAATTCTTTATTATATGATATTTAGAGTCCAACAAATTCACATGATCTCAAAGATAGGATGGTAACATATGACATCAGTGTAAATAAATTTTTATATTTTGTCTGTCACAAAATATAAGCCAAATTTCTAAGCTAAACCTTGAAATCAATTAGACCATATCATGAATTCTTCCAGATTTTTGGTGTATGCCATATACATCAGGTATAAATATTCATCAGGATCAAATTAGAAATGGATAAATTACTATACTTTTATATAGGGGGCTGAAACTCCCTTATGAGGAACATGGTTGTCATACAGATATCAGAATGAGTACATTTCTCATAGTGACACCAAGCACAGAGGATTCTCAACGCTTTGCTGTAATGCTGGATGCATGTTACACTTTTAATCAAACCTCTGGAAAGAACAAAAGTGAAGTCTAGTGTAAAAAATGAAAGGAGAGCCAATAAGTCTTCATCAGTTGTCTATGGTCACGGTATGTTGATAAGGCACATGAACCTATGCAGCTTAAATTGCTCTAGAAATATAATCTTCCAAAAGTGGTAGGTATAAAGACATGCACCTGTGTTAGATATAAATATCTAGAAGTATATTATAAACTTTTTTCCCTTATGAACCTCATGCTATGCAGATTTAATAAAAATTAAATAAAAATTTCATTCTAATTGCATGATTCACTTCGGTTATAAACTCAGACCTCGTGCTGGAAGGGTCACACTGTCTGGACCTGCAAAGTTCTTTCTGTTATTGACACGCTTTGTTGTAAAACTCCAGTCTTCGCTCATGATGTAAACACTAGCAAAAAAATTCAAAAGTACTTTTACAGTGTATAACAGTATAGACGATCCCTATGAGGTCCTCACAGTGCGAGCTGCGATGCGCAACTCACAAGAAGAAGGCAGAGGATTGCAAGTCAGATCTCAACTTTATTGAGCTAATATTCCTGCCTTACAGTGGAATTTTCCTTTCTTTCTTTTCTTTCACCTTGAGAAAGCTGGGTTTGGCTTTAATGAAACAACCAAGAACAGTTCTATTTATAAACACCTAGCGCAAGTGCAGAAGTGAAGACTTCTAATTGGAGAGCAGATTGAGGAGGGCTCCTCAAGGCACTCTACTGGAGCCCAGGTTGAGAGAATCTGGGAGAGATGCTTTCTCCTGACTGGGAGCTGCACTAGCTGAAGAGCGGTAAGTGGAGAAAGACTGAACAAACAATTCCTCGATTTAGGCTGACTTCAAGATGCTTGTAGCTCAGATAAACTGGAGAATAAGATGCTATTAAACAGAAATGCAACAAGAGTAATGAATATTTGTTGAGATGTTATGAGTGGGAGAGATTCAAGGGTCCATGGATTTAATATGTCTATCTCCTTCCAATGCTGTGTTCAGTGAAGCTAAGTTGGTGGCTTGAAATAGACCACAATGAGAAAATATATGTCATCAAAATTGGAAGTGCTCAGGTAGAGGTAGGAAGACAACTTTTAGAAGTCTTTCCCCTCTTTACACTGGTCAAGTTTGTGTAACATGTGCTTTTACCTGCTGAGCTATGACCTCATAACATCAATCAGAAGAAATATTGTCATTATTTTTAAGTAGTAATAATTAACTGATAATTATTAATAAATAGTTATTAGAAGTTAAACAGTGACAGAGTACATGGAATGAGACGGGATAAAAACCAGTAGGTTCTCAAGGACTAATTCTTTAGGCGATATTAACTGAAAAGTATCCTGAAAGAAGGAAGATCAAGAAAGCAAAAAGAATATTGGGATAGGTTAACTTTTCAGAGATAAAGGAAAATGTGAGTTAAGCAGGACCAGTGCTGCCATTGTCCTCACCGCCATCATTATCACCACTACATGTGTTAGGCAGATATTGTATGCCATATATTGGTGTTTGCCATGAAGTGTCTTAAACTTCACAACTCACAAGTTAAGCAGTCATTTGTTGGCCACTTCATCAAGCTGAATTTCAAAGTATGTAAGTATCCTGCTTTAAAACACAGTGACTGATAGTTGCATAGCTAAGACTCAGGCTAGGAAACTTGCTACCCTAAAGTTAATTATCAGAAACCAATTTGAGGTTATTTATTAATCATTCTTTGGAAACAAACCATTGGAAGACCACTTTGCTTAACTTTCTGATTTTTGCCATTCCTAGAATCAAAATAAATGATACGTGAGAAAAGTACAAAATGAAGAAGTAGCTGTAACATTTTTCAATTTTCAGCTTCAGTGAAAACAGAAACACAACTCCAACAATTTCTTCAAGTTTTTTATGAGTAATCTTTATCTGGGGTTAACCTCCTTGCTTTCATTTGAATTGAAGATATATAATAAGAGGACCATGAATTGATTCATTACAATCTCCTGAATCGAATACTTCTGAAGGACATTTTAGTAATTACTAACATGGCAAGTGCTTTCATTGTAAGCATTTGACTTTTTCTAGCAACCAAACCACTGAACAAAAAACAGTATTAATAAATTCAGTAATACAGGATAAGATCTGGTAGCAAAATTCCTTCCCTTCAGAAATCAGCTGTGTCAAACCTCCCACTGAACACCGAGACTTGGACATTTTCACACCGAAGTGTCTTTAAAAGCCTGCCTATCAGGAGGGTTGCTGTTTTACACAAAGCTCATCTTCTAAAAGGTAGAACCTTACCCCTTTCAGTCTCGATTCACCAAGTTGGGCGAATACACAGAACTCTATCTGATGATCTTGATTCTGTTCTGTCACCTACATAGCGCTGCTATATCTTCTCCTTATCTGCCAGTCATACTGAATGCAGGCAGAGGCTCCTATGAGAAACATTCACATCAGAAATCTGTGAATCGTCCTGCTTACTACAGTGAAAGGAGCTCCATAATTCTTTGCAATATTTGAAACCGTGAATGTGGCAGTTTGTAACAATAGCTTGTATCATGCACAAAAATCCTGCAGTAGGATTTAAGAGACTCTTTACAAAATTTAATAACTTCTTGCATCTTATCGCATCACACTGGAAATAAGCAGAAAGCAGATATGAAGTGAGACAACCAAAACCTACAAACACATGGAAATCTAGAATAAACAGATACAATTTTAGACATCTGTGACCTAGCCAAAATTGTCCCAAGAGGATATGAAAAACATGACTAACAAATAAAGGAGAATGATGCTCCAATAAAAATTCATCCAACAAAGTGATGTCCAGAATTAGACAGATTTGCTGCTCAATTTTATAAGACCTTCAAACAAAAATTGACATCCAGGATCCTCAAGCTATTCCTTGATAAAGATAGGAAAACAAGATTTCTAAAGTTATTCTATGGAGCCAGTGTTACCCTGATGCACAATGCGTACACACACACACACACACACACACACACAGACAGAGAGACAGAGAGACAGAGAGACAGAGAAACAGAGAGATAGAACTATAGAACAATATTCTTGATGGATATAGATACAGAATTATCCACAAATATTTGGAAAATTAATTCATCAGCATGTTAAAAAGATCATCTGCCATGATAAAGTTGTTTTTGTTTCTGGAATTTAAGAATGTGTGAATACGCACAGATCAATATATGTGGTACATAAAGAACATAAATAGAATTAAAAACAAAAATCCCATGATTTTTTAATAGGTCAGAAAGCCCTCTGACAAAATTCAACACCTCCTCATGACAGAGGTCTCAGAGAAACTAGAAGAAAAAAGAACATGCTACAACATGCTAACGAGGGTGCACAACATGTCCATAGAAAACCTTGCCTTGTTTGTGGAAAACTGAAAGTGTTTTAGTCATCAGCAAATATCAGCTGTTCACACTTTATCACGCTCAGTACAGGGCTGGAGACTACAGCTGTAGCAATAAGGCAAGAGAGACACGATGGGAACTGGAAGGTAAAAGTCAGATTATTCCCAGTGGCAGACAGGATCCTGTAAGACCATAAAGATCACACTACGACTTTCAGAGTTGATCAAACTTCCAGGAAAGCATAAGAATTCATAATCAAGACAAACAAATGCGTAACTTTTCTATATGAACTCAAAATGAACCTAGTGAGAAAAGAAAATTGGGGAACACAATCGTATTTGCTGTAGTCAAAAAATTTGTTCTTTAAGAATAAACCTACTTAACAAGGTTAAAGACATTTACTAGGGAAACAATCTAACACTGAGGAAGGAAACTGAATGAGACACTAGAAGACTGTAAGAATGCCCATGTTTGTGGAATGGCAGAATAAACTTTGTTGAAATGGTCATATTACCAACAGTGATATATTAATGAAATTCTTTTTCAAACTAGAAAAATATTCAAAAATTCACATGGAAGCATGAAAGAGTGTGGTATGGGAGAATGGTCTGTATTCTGTCAATTATATTTTAAATAAATGCTGATTGGCCAGTAGCCAGGCAGGAAGTATAGGCAGGACAACCAGACAGGAAGTAGAGGTGGGTCAATGAGAACTGGAGAATTCTGGGAAGGAGTGAGTTCCCTCAGCAGTCCTGGTTCATCCACTGAAGAAGCAAGATGTGACTACCTTGCTGAAAAAGATACTGAGCCATGTGGTTAACATGGATAAGAATAATGGGCTAATATAAGTTATGAGAGTTAATAGAAGCCTGAACAAATGGGCCAACAGTTTATAATTAATGTAGACCTCTGTGTGATTTCTTTGGGACTTAATGATTGTGGTAACCGGGCAGGACAGAAAACCTTAGACAAGAGTCTGAAGATCCAAATTTTTGAGTGAAAAGAGCAATGCTGATTTTGTTTTTCCATAATAGCAAAGTCAGCATGGTATCAACACAAAAACAAAACTACAAATTGATGAACTGGTTTAGAGGACTTGAAAGAAAAGTAAAACACACATCTGATTTTCAACAATGGTGACAAAAAATACAAACTGAGAAAAAAACAATAGCCCTTTTAACAAAAGGTGCTAGAAAAACTGAATACTCAAACACACCCAACTGAAACTAGACCCTGTTTACCGCCTGGACAGTAAGCCACTCAAAGCACATCAAAGACAATCAAGTATGACCTTATCCTCTGAGACTCACAGCAGAAAACAACGGCTTTGTGAGCAGGCCTCTGATAGCTCAGGAAATAATAGGAAGAACTGACAAACATCATCACAGACAACTCAGAAACTTCAGCACAGCAGAGGAAACAGTCAGTGGTTGAAATAAACAGCCTGCAAATGGGAACAAATCTTTGGCAGCCATTCATACAACAGGAAATTAATATCTAGACTACACAAAGAGCTAAAATCTTCAAACATCAAAGGAACAAGTAATCCAAACAATAAATAGACATATGAATGAACAGAGCGTTGTCAAAAGAAGAAACACAAGTGACTAATAGGCTCATGAAAATGTGCTCACCACATGTAGCCCAAGAGAGGCACATCAAAACAACATCAAAATTTATTTCAATAAGTCAGAAAATCCACTGTTCAGAAAGTGTGTGTGTGTGTGTGTGTGTGTGTGTGTGTGTGTGAACAGCCTTCATATACTGTTGGTGGGAGTAGAAGCTTTTCCTTAAACTATGGAAAAACATATAGAAAGAATATCATCAAACAATTAAAAATAAAATAACCTCAGAGTTCCTACCCAAACGAACCAGAATCAGCCATTTATAAAGTTTTAACTATATCTGCCTACCCATTTTTATCACTCGGTTTTTACCATAGACACACTGTTGAATCACTGTGTTAAAGAAAATGCATGAATGCACATAAGAGTATCACTTGGGCCAAAGAACAAACTCATGCCATGGTCATAGCAGTGGATAGAAGTGGAGGTCGTCATGTGAATTGAAATAGTGGAGACAAAGACAAACATCAAATGGTTCCTTTCCTAAATAGAGCTCACGGTGATAATAATGACATGAAAGCAGAAACCTTACTAGGAAAGAGGAAAGCAATGAGATGTGTTTAGGTAAGGCGGAATAGTTGTGGTGATTAGGATTAAAGTAATACATATGGCTGAAGGAAAATATCACAGTAAAATCTAAAATTCCTCATAAATATATGCTAAAACTCTAAATAAAGTCAGTGTAATATGAGCCATTAGTAACTGTTTCTACAAATTACCAAAGGGCATTTCTATAAGTACAGCTAAATTATCAAATATATCGAATGTGATACTATTGTTGAAAGCTCAATAATAGAGTTCTTTGGAGGTAATAAATCAACAAGTCTGTTTTGAAACTAAACTAGGTCCTCAGTTTCCTAGATAAAAGCATAAATTTCAGTCTTTGTTTTTGTTTTGCTTTGTGCAGTTTTTTCAGGGTCAGGGGTTTTGAGCTGATTTTCATTTAACCCAGAATGTCCTTGAACTATCTATATAGAAGAAAATGACCTTGAACTTCTGATTCCTTGGCCTCTACCTCCCTACCAACTGCTGGAATTACAAGTGTGTACCACCACGCCGTTTTGTGTGTTGCTAGGTCTTCAGTCCAGAGCTTCATGCATGAGAGGCAAGCCTTTGACCAACTGAGCTACACTGTCAGCCCTTCTGTTAACTTTTACACCTGCTGTTGTGGCTAGGATTTTATAATCGACTGCACTCCTACTGTTTGGCACCTCACTCAGTTCCTCAGCCAGGATGATCCCCTAAATCTCAATGGTCTCCCAGTCTCACAAACCACCAGTTGACTTACTTTGTGAAAACAAAAGAGGATTTAGAAAATTCTCTTCAGACTCCATGGACATCTTATATAACTATTTCATGAGACATTTCAATGTATTCTAACTGAACTCTATTTTTCTAAGCAAGTCACACCTGTTTCTGTTTTCTGCGTTTTTAACCAGGACCTCACCATTACCTAGTAATTTATAGCTCCTTTTCTCTTTCTTCTCATAATGTTGACTCATCTGTTTCTTGCTAAAGACTCTCAGCAACCTTTTGAGTTTTTCAATTCCCAGTTCATAACCAATTTCTCAATCACTGCTGCTTGACCAGTTCTATGATCCATTTCCCCAACTGTAGTTTCAATGAGCAAGTCCAATCATAACACTTCCTAGATAAGGAATCATCAATGCTTCTCAATACTAACCAATTTATCGTATTTTACCTTCTGACATTCTAGGTTACCCAACTAATGCTAATCAGCAATCCTATGCAGCAATCAAGAGATTAAAGACTCAACACCTCCCCCTTCCACAGGCCTGATCTTTGCTCCCTTGCTATCTTTATTTTCTCATAAAGAGTAATCCTTTTGTCTCAAGCAGCTGAACAGCCCTCTCAAATGCAACTTTCTCTGGGAAATATAGTACCACTCTGTTGGACCATCATGCAGCCAGTAGCCACATGCAGCTAATAAATCATTGGCATGTGGACACTCCAACTGAGGAACTGAATTCTTGACTAACATGTATTTCCACATAGATGTTGCTAACTACTGGGAAGTGCAGGTTTAGATACTGTTCCTATGTCAGAATTCTCTCCATTGTAGAGTGACCAGGTAAACTATAATTACCTGTACTCATTTCCCTTGTTGGAATAATTCTTTCTTTACACTGACAGCAGTTTCACATATTTTTCACACCTCCTAATACTCAAGATGATATGAGGGAAAACAATGATTGAAACCTTAGATTTGGGTCCGTATTGTCATCCACTGAGCTGTTTAACTCAGAGTAATTCTCCTAAATGTCTCAAGCATCAGTTTAATAGTATGAGAGTCAATTTCCTCAGAAAGTCATGAGATTTAAGTAAAAAATAAAAAAGAAGTTATATGTTGAGCTTTTGTTTATGATAAAGTATTTATGTGTAAATCATGCACAGATTGATAATAAACATCCTCTCTTCACTTAGCATGCTGGAGTCTCTGTCATTGCTGAATCTATAGACTCATGGAAAGATGTTTTCCACCTTGGTTGCTCATGTGAAAATTTTGCCCAAAAGAAAGTAAATTGTGTTTTTTAAGGTTATTATGATGATGATGATGATTATTTGGGAATTTCATACATGTATAATGTATTCTGATCAAATCTAAGTCCATTCTTCTCTGTCAAATTCCTCCTGCCTCCTGCCTCCATTTTCTCTCTCAATTCCATGTGCTCTTATTTTAAATCCACTGAGTTCACCAGTGCTGCCTATATGCATGCAGGGATGTAGGATGCTCTATTAAAGCATATGTAACTTTTAAATAGCTGCATCATTGATGAAAACTGACTTTTCACCCCCGCCCCCAAAGACATAAATAGATATATAGCTCCTCAGCTAGGGATGGGACTTCATGAGCTCCTACCCCACCCCTGGTGGAAGTTTGGTTGGTTAGATCTTATGCAAGTAGTGTTGTAACATTCTACATACATTTCTAGAAGTTCTAGAAAAGTAGTCATCAGCCCTACCCTGTTGTAAACCTTGCTAGCTATGATAACTGCTGGCTTGGCAGAACATGCCCACTGGTGCATAGCATTGTGGTAGGAATATTAAGGGACTAACCAGTCACTTTCTGATTGGATTTGTAGCTCACTCTATAAAATGGATCTTGTGTCTGGCACTGTTACCTGGGACAGAAATCTACGATTTGGGGGCTCCAGTGAAGAACTTAATACTATTATTCTGCTAAATGGACTAGTAATTAGCTGCTCCCTAAGTTTTTATCATTACACTCATAGGTAAACGTATCTGTCAACTCTGATTAAAGACGTTTCTTTTTATTTTTCATTAAATACAATTAGTGCAGAGGCTTACTAGTCAGCCTGCAGAGAATAAGAGAATACATAATGCTTAGTTTTGAAGGGAACAGCTGTATTACAGCCTAGAGCAAAGGGATTGTCTCTGAAGAAAGAGTGGGAAGACTATAAGCAGCACACATAGTACACATCTGCAATGAAGCAGTATTTGCCAGGGACAGCAGGACTATTGCACACAGGATTGGGTTTCCTCTTTTTTTCTTTAATTTTTTTGGTATAGTTTTCTTTTTTATTTTTTTTAAATTATCTTTTCTAATCTTACATACCAATCCTAGTTTCCCCTCCTTCCCCTCCTCCTGCTCCCCACACCTTCACCCCATCCTACCCCCCATCTGCTCCTCAGAGTGGATAAGGCTTCTGATGGGAAGTCACCAAAGTCTAGCATATGGCTTTGAAGCAGGACCAAGGACCTCCTCACTATATCTAGGCTGATCAAGGTCTCCGTCCAAAGAAAATGGGTTGCAGAAAGTCAATACAAACAGCAGGAATAAGTCCTGATCTTACTGCCAGTGGCCCCACAGTCTGCCCCGGCCATACAACTGTCACCCACATTCAGAGGGCCTAGTTTGGTCCTATGCTGATTCCCCTGCTGTTTGTCCAGAGTTGATGAGCTCCCATTAGCTCAGGTAAGTTGTTTCAGTGGGTATCCCCATCATGTTCTGACCCATTTGCTCATATTATCACTCCTCCCTCTCTTAGACTGGACTCTGGGAACTCAGCCCAGTGCTTTGCTGTGGATCTCTGCATCTGCTTCCATCAGTTGGCTCACAGTCTGAAATGACATTACATCACGACAGGAATGTCTCACAATCAGGTATGTACTGCATTTAGAAAACAGAGAGTAAGGGACACTGACCGTCAGCTTCTTTGGACTTCTTTTGGTTTTGTTTGTTTTTTTTGCTTCTTTGTTTGGTGGGTGGTGATGGTTGGTTAGTTGGTTGTTTTTTTTTAACTCGGTCCAGCACCTGAGAATATTTATTTGTATTTTTATTGTGGTGATCTGCGGATAGCCTTGCACAACACTGTCCACATAAGAGATCGCAGTATTTACCTCCCTACTTTTAAACTTAGGCAGTCTTGGAACTTCAAATGAGTCACCTGCTGTACTCAATCTCAGGGTTAACTGCATACACATTTTTCTCATACATCCTCAACATCCTCTTCAAACCGAGTAACTTGACATTTGAGGTTGTGTCTGTTTTACTGATTTTCCAGTGTTTATGTCATACAACCATTGAGCTCCTAGAGAAATTAGTAACTGCCTTCTACCCTTTAAAGAAATAATTTGCTAGAATCAAAACTTAGATGAGTGAAAAGAGGAATGTCTCCCATGCTCTGTACCATGGTGGAGGTTTAAGATGATGTTCATTCCATCTGTTTCTCCATTGGTGACTTCAGGATAATTCTCCAAAGAGATAAGAACACTGTGAACATCTCTAAGCAATGTCATTTAGATTCCTGTAGGCAGCAATGCTTTCACGTTGTAGGTATAACTTTAAATTGAACAGTAGCTATGAAATGGGAGGCTATAAGTCCTGTTCACATACTCTTTATACATAAAGCTTTTCAATACAACTAATATGTGATTAGTGTTTCCCTACCATAAAAGTCACTCAAGCATTGATAAAATTGAGTGCTTTGCCTATTCTTACTCATTTTCTTTTCTAAATCTTTTTTGAAAATCATAAGTTTTATTTCAATGCATATGTATCATTTTTATTATTTCCCATAGGGAAGTCAACCAACTTTAAAATGCCAAATAATGCATTCTGCATTGTGAAATTCTCTTAACACTGATAAAATTAGGAAAGATGCTTTCCAAATTAACCCCCGATTTTCCCTAATACATCTATAATCCATCATAATCTATGGAACTTGTCTAATCCATCTCATCTTTATGCTCTCCGACACAGATTAGGAGGCATCCCTATTGGCAACTGGAGAGCCTTCACCAATCTGTTATGATGTCTGTAACAATGTGTATTATAAAATTAACACACAAAAAGTCACCAGTTGTCCATTTGGATAAAAATAGACATTGCTTTCTGTTCCTCAGCTCCTTCTTTCATTTTTATTCTTAAGGAAGCATGCCTTTAAAAAGTATATTTTCACTTGATAATTTTAGTTACACTTCAGTTACTATTGGAAGTTGGGGTTGCAATAATAGGGATTTGATTTTCTTGAAATCACAGATACTGTTGGCTTGTGGGCATCATTTATTTCTGTATACTTATCTAAATTCATCTTCCTAAATTGATTTGAAATTGCATGAAGGACTTATGTGACTTCAAAATGGAGATCATTGTCTGTCTTTACTTTTTACACAAGAGCCTGACAAAAAATAAAGACTTGATATGGAGCTTTTTCCTTCCTTCCCCTCTGGGCGGAGTTACCTATAACCTTTTTAAGTCTTTTCAGTTTTGATAAGTCTAGAAAGTTTATGGATTTTTATTTGAGTATCTTCCTATTAGATATTATTATCTTGTCTTTTGATAACACTGATGCGCTCGAATTTCTTTTCTCTTATATCACTGGATTTTTTTCTTAATCCAACTTTGACAAAGTTGATTTTGTTAGATATTTTTCTATATTTTAAAAATCAGTTTCTTCGCACGTTTTCAGACAGACCTGGATCATGTTTGACTCACATGGTATATTGCTAAATAAGTCATCCTTAAACTCAGTGATTTACTGAATTAAGTATTTTTTTTCTGTGCTTTATGTATGTCTACCATATGGCAGAGTTTGCCTGACCTGGGTTTTCTGACTAAAGTGGCAAATTGTAAATGAAGTCTAAGTTCACCCTACAGAGCACCCATTCCTGTTAGTCTAGCCATGTAAGTGTGTTGCTGTCACAGCCAAAGGAAAAACCAAAAGCAAACAGACAAAACATACTTCACAAGTGCACTCAGGCCTCTGCTAGTTTCATGTCTGCACATCCCAGTTGTCCACACGAGACATTCAGTCTATAGGTCGGGAAATATTTTTCCTGAAGTAGTGGGGCTTCACCATTGAGTGAACATATGATGGGAAGCAATTTAGTCTTCCATGTCAATCCTAGGACTGCCCCAAATTGTACAGGCACAGCATTCTACTCATTAGATAGATTCAAGTTGATTAGTGCCCATAGTCACCACCTCTGCACCAGCAGGATTTAGCCCCTTATTTCTATAAGTCTTCTGTCACACTTAACACTGTTTTGTTAAATGCTTTCTTCTCAAACTCTGTATTTTTTTCTCTACTGCCGATCACTTCCTCCAAACTCCATGAAACAAATGTACTTCTGATATAAACATTCCCTTACTTTCTTTCCTTCTTGATTTCTGTGTTTATTTTAGTCTGCCTGTTATCACGTCATCACTAAAAGTGTTGAAACTGCTTTGCCATACTTTATACTAGGGTGGGAAGTATTTTACTTTCATTTAATCTCAAATATTGTTCAGCCAGGCCTTGTATTGCCCTTTGTGATCTCAGAAGGGTGGCATGGTAAGAAACGGTCTACAGACAGCTGCAGCCATGTCCTAGACTGCTTCAAGTTCTGCCTATGTCATTTGTTGAGCAAATTACATAAGTAAGCTGTAGCTCTGGGTTTTTGTTGGTCATTGTTGCTGTTTGATGCATTTATTGAATTATTCTTTATCAATAAAAAGTTGAAAGTCAGATATTCGGGATAAGAACCTGAATGATCAGAGAAGTGGCAGATAAGCCACCAGTAACTTCCTCTCATTCCCATTCCTTCATCCAAAAGGCAGAGATCTCTCAAGGCTGCCTTACTACTTCCTGTCTCCTATCTGTTCTTGGTCCTCTAAAATGTCTATGGTTAATTTTGGTCAGCTACCAACTAGTTCTGCACTCTGACTCAAAACAAACTTTATTGTCAGAATGCGATCAAAATGTCACACAGGAGTTGTTACTGTTATTCTCTTCTGCTGTGTTTGTTTGGTTGGTGTCAGAGGCAGTTTGGCTCAATCTGACCTTAAACTCATTGTTCTTCTGCCTCAGTCTACCAAGCATTTGGGCCAAAGGTATGTACTGTGATGCTGGACTGGATTTCTTGTTCAGGCCTTGCCTAAATATTATGATGAAGATTGATAAGTTACTTAACATAAACTTCTTATGGAATCTATCATATTTGGTGTTCTTAGCAGTGCAGGTAGTGTGGAAAAGTAACTCAAACTTCCAAGCTTTTCTATTTCTAAGAATTTTCTCTTTACTTGGAACACTGACTGAAATCAGTCATCCACAAAGTCTGCTTAAGTTTACTCTCCAGGTGGAACATCTTTCAATTCTTATAATGATACTCTAAGATAGGCTGTATAACTTTTTAATTAAAGAGGTATCTGAGCCAACAAATGTTAATTTAACTTTCTCAGGGTAAGACAACTGATTTGTGGTAGAAATAGGATTTAATCCAAGCTCTTGATATCCATTTCCTTACTCCCTGTCATCTCTACAATTTTTATTATAGTTTGTAAAAAATTGTACATACTTTTCATTAAAAATATATCCCCTTATTAAAAGAGTTGATGGAATAAGCCATACAGTCGGTGTAATATATTAGCACATTTTGCCAAGAAATATAAAATTTCTTAAATTTAACATAAAAGTATATTTCTTTCTTCTCTTCCTCCTCATTCTCCTCCTTCTTCTCCTCCTCTTCCTTTTCCTCCTCTTCCACTTCTTCTTCTTGCTGTCCTAAAACTCACTTTGTAGATCAAACTGGCCTCAAACTCATAGAGACCCATTTGCCTCTGTCTCCCAAATCCTGGGATGAAAGGCATGCACCACAAACCCTAATAGGCTCTTCCTAGTGTGCCCATTGTAAAAGGCATGGATAAGAGATTGCATTTATTTATGTGAGATACAAAATTAGAAATAAACAGTTTTTATTGTTTTCTGAACATTAATTGCATCCCATACATTTTGACATTTCACTAAATAATAAAATAAAATTTATAGTGGCATTTATTTCTGCCTTGCTTCCAAATATTGAAAGACTTAAAATAAACTTTTCTCTCCATATTTTAAGAGTATAATAAGGCAAGCAATCATGTTTTGTTCATCCTTACCAACTTTCACCAAGTGTGAAAAGTTGATAGGCAGGTAGAAAACATGCCCACCCAGGGTTTTGTTTTTAAAGAGGAAGGTCAGAGTTACTGTCTTAAAAATTGAGAAATACTAGTGTGTGTTCAGTGTGGCTATGTAATACAGCTCCTGGCTATGGAGTCCACACACATAGACATAGAGGTAAATCATCGTTTTCTTACCCAAAATGGCAAATCAGGCTTACACTGAGACACCGAATCGCTCAGAGACAAAAATGAAGGTGTGAGGGCTATTGGTTCTAATTCTTTGTATCACTACTATAATCTGAAGTAAACAGAGTCAGATATAAGTAATATTTAATATGAGAGCTCGAGGTCGTGCTTAGTATGATTATAAAAGTAGTAATAAACAATCAGATTTTTATCACACCCAAGTAAGATAACACAAATTTATACCAGGCTACACAAAGTATTTCATACACATGAAAAGCACCTTCAGCTACTGTACATACAAGCTCCTGCTAAGAGTTTGATTCATGGGAGAGAACTCCCAAGCTGTGTTCTCAGTTCTGGACTGCTCAGTATGTTTGCATTAAGAAACTTTCTATTTTCAATGATGATCTGTCTTAGTTAAGGTTTATATTGCTGTGAGTAGACACCATGACCACAACAACTCTTATAAAGGAAACTGTTATAGGAGCCGCTTGTTTGTTCCCAGCTGCCCAGACTCATTAAATAACCACACAGAAACTATATTATTTGCAATACTTTTTGGCCAATCGCTTAAGCATATTTCTGGCTAACTCTTATATCCTAAACTAACCCATCTCCACTAATCTATATATCGTCACGTGGCTGTGGCTTACTGGCAAAGTTTTGGCATGTCTGTCTCTTATGGTGGCTCCATGGCTTCTCCCTGACTCTGCCTTCTTTCTCCCAGCATTCAGTTTAGTCTTTCCCACCTATCTTCGTACTGTTCTTCTCTGCTATAGGCTTAAAGCAGATTCTTTATCAACCAATGGTATTCACAGCATAAAGAGGGGAATCCCACATCAAGAAACCATTTATTTGAGGTGGTACTTTACAGTTTCAGCAGTTAAGTTCATTACCATCATGGTGGGACACAGTGACATGCAGGCAGACATGCTGCTGGAAAGGTACCTGAGAGGTCTATATCTTTCAGGCAACAGAAAGTGGTCTGTCCCATTGGGAGTAGCTTGAGCATAGAATACCTCAAATCACACCCCCACAATGACACACCTCCTCCACAAGACCATGCTTACTCCAACAAGGCCATGCCTCCTAATAATGCCACTCTGTGTAGGGACCATTTCTCTTCAAACCACCACACTGTTCATGTTACAAGCTAATTAGTTCAGAATATTTGGACATGGACCCTATCATCAGTATTGCCTTCTGTGTAAAGGTTCCTATCTCCTGCCCAGCCAAGACAGAAGAGTCATTGACTTAAGAATATATGTTATGATGGAGGAAGGTCATTGGTTAAATAAAAAGAAACTGCTTGGCCCTCATTGGTTAGAAGATAGGTGGGGGAGTAAACAGAACAGAACGCTGGGAGGAAGAGGAAGTGAGCTCAGACTCCACAGCTCTCCTCTCGGGAGCAGACGCCTCAGAGAGATGCCATGCTCCGCTCTCCCGGGCAGACGCACGCGATGAAGCAAGCCGCCAGGTTAGACATGCTGAATCTTTCCCGGTAAGACCGGTGCTCACAGATTATTAGAGATGGGTTGATCGGGATGTGAGAATTAGCCTGTAAGGGCTAGAGCTAAAGGGCCAAGCAGTGTTTAAATGAATACAGTTTGTGTGTTGTTATTTCGGAGCATAAGCTAGCCGAGCAGGCGGCCGGGGTGCTGGGAACGCAGCCCCGCTGCTCCTATTACTCCAACGTTAACTACTAACTTGGTAACAGATAATAATTATGCTTCAGGACAAGGGAAAGCAACTACAGAGGGGGACCCTACAAGCAGATATAAGCAAGTGAGCAATGGATGAGATATGTAGTTATTTGTGTTTGAGTTATATTTAGTGAGTAAAATGCCCTGTGCATTCAGTGGAAGCAGAGAAGTCTTGAGAGCTTCAGCTAGGCAGGCCCATTAGAATATTTTTGCAAGTCTCTGTTGCTATGCTAAGAGGCTTGGCTTTTGCTGCTGAGTGTCCAGTGAAAGATTGGAATCCTCTTGCTGGGGAATTTCCAAATTGGATTTGCATGTGAAAAAGGAGCATATTTGGCAGCAGCTTGGGTAATGAGCTGGTGATGGCAAGGAGAACAATTAGTATTTTGGAATAAGAAGAGGATGAGGTTAGGCCTAAGGGAATGGATGAGAAAGGAGTGGCTGGATAGATATTAAGGGGGTTACATGGATAAGTTTGGAAAAAGGTAGTCATGTACTACATTAATTTGATCTTCTGCCACGTGAAATATAATTCACAAGTGATCATAGATTTGTTTGATTCTATCTCTGCATCTGCAACAAAGCCATGTTTCCCATGATCTGTTTCTACCCAGTATGTAAGCATCCCTGGGGGAATTGATAAAGCCAGTTCTTATGGCAGATAAGACCTCTTACCCTATGTAATATATAATCCCTATAACAAGAGACTGCCATTTGGAACTTGTCATTGGCCTCTTTGAAACTTTCTATTCTTACCCACTATTCTTTATTTCTTTCCTTTTAATAGATTCGGATCTCTAAGGAATTGCCATATCGAATTTTTATCATTAATGTGATAGCATTTGCAGTTAGTGATTTGGGACCTGATTAGTTCATGAGGAAGGGAATGTCAGTAATAGTGTTTGCCCCATCTTAGTTGTTTTCCACTTGCTGTGATAAGAAACCATGACCAAGGCAACTTATCAAAGAAAGAGCTTATTTGTGGATTAGAGTTCAGAGGGTTAGTCTCTGAACATAACAAAAGGATCATAGCAGCAGACAAGTAGGCATGGTACTGGGACAACTGCTAAGAGTGCACATCATGAGACAACATCCATGAGGTACAGAGAGAGACACACACAAAGAAAGGCTTGAGCTTTTGCAACCTCAAAGCCCACTCCAGTGCACACTTTCTCCAACAAGGCTACAACTCTGAATCCTTCCCAAACAGTTCCATTAACTGGGGACCTAATGTTCAAACATATAAGATTTTGAAAACATTCTTATTCAAATAATAATTATAGTACCTTTACAAAAGAGAACAAATGATGGTGATACCCACAGAAATAAATGGCTGACTGACTCTGGACTGATAGCAGGGGAACCTGCACTGGACCAAGCTAGGCCCACTGAATGTGGGGGATACTCGTGAGGCTTGGGAAGTCTGTGGAACCACTGATAGCTGGACCAGGATTTATCCCTAGTGTTTGATCTGGCTTCTAGTAGCACTTTCTTTCTGGAGGGATACCTTGCTCAGCCTAGTTATGGGGGGAGGGCCTTGATACTGCCTTGAAATAATGTGTCAGACTTTGTAGATTCCCCATGGGGGACCTTGCTCTGGGGAGTGGATTGGGAGTGAGGTAGGGGAAGGATGGGGCAGAAGTAGGAGAGGGGGTGGGAGTGGGGATGGCTGTGTAGAATGAGAAAAGACTATATATAAAGAGAGAGAGAGAGAGAGAGAGAGAGAGAGAGAGAGAGAGAGAGAGAGAGACCTCAGAAACATTCATGTTTCCTTCTGCTGTACGAGGTCATAGGAAAATGGTCATCCCCATACCAATGAATAATCACCTGTGTACTGGCTTCTTGTCCTTAGATTTCCCGGTCTCCTGAGTTATGAGAAATATAGATTTGTTTTTATGGATACCTAATATATAATATTCTTATGCAACAGATCAAATGTCTGAGACACTTTCTGTTTACTTCACAAACATTCTCTTTCTGTTTTCTTCTGCCTCTTTCCCTTACCTTTGGTCCTCTTTTATGTTTCCCTCCACAATCTCTTTCAACTCTTTTCCTTTCTTGTATGCTTCTTAAAGAATCCAATGTAACTGCTGGCCCAGAGTCCACACATGTGTGTGACATTTGTGTAGCTTGCTCTGTTTGTAAGGCTCCTAGCAGTGAAATCAGGACCTGTTCCTGAAACTAAGCTAGCATTTGGGAACCTGTTCCCCATGCTGAGTTACTTTATCCAGACTTTATGCATAGGGAGGAGCTTGATCCTACCTCAACTTGATGTGCTATGCTTTGTTTAAGCCCATGGGAGGCCTGCCCCTTTCTGAATGGAGATGGAAGAAGAGTGGATGGGGAGGAGGTAGATGGGAGCCAGGGGAGGGACCGGGAGGAGAGGATGAAGGGGTAATTGTGGGTGTGTAAAATAAATGAAAAATGTTAACTAAATAAAATAAAATTTAAAAAATAATCCAACAAAAAAGTACTAAGTATATGTTAGGAATAATAACAGAAAATGTCCTAAGAAGATTTTCAGATTTATGTGGCAAAAATATTTAAATTCACATCACAATTACAAAATAAGAGGCTTGGAAAGATGAGTACAGCTGTGTACATATCTTTTCAGATTTCTAATACATTATTATATTGATTGTCATGAAATAGTACATTTCATAACTACAAATCTTAGATGAAAAGCCAGAGATCTGGATGTATATTCAATTCATCATGCATTGTTCTGTTTGTTCTTTGACCATGTGATCCGTATAAAGTTTTTTGAGAAATTGTTCGTGAATATAACAAAGAAAGTGATAAATGATATAATATTTAAAATAGTGTTTATACCCGTCTTAGATTTTGATAAGCCTGATCTACATAGCAGAAACTTGTCCCAAAATGGTAAAAATGATTAATAAATATAATTAATAATAACAATACCTGTCAAATATTACTCAGAGCAAGCATTCTAGGAAACAAAATAAACCAGATAAAAATGATACACATTTTTATTCCCAGCACTTGGGAGGCAAAGGCAGATAGATTTCCATGAATTAAAGCATGAATTAAAGGTCAACCTGGTCTCTAAAGCTAGTTCCAGGACAGCCAGGATTTACACAGATAAACAGAGAAACTCAAAAAACACACACACACACACACACCAAAAAAAGGAAGAAAACAAAAGGAAAAGGGAATACAGTGATCCACTGGACACTGAGTGTGACAAATAAGCTAACAAGAGCTGCTTAAGTAAAGTGATTGCAGAAGTAACCTGATACAAAAGGTGTGGAAGGAGTCTTAATTTACTATTACTAGGATAAAAGCGTCTTGACCAAAAGCAGCTTGGGGAGGAAAAGGTTTGTTAGGCTTACCGCTAATGGTTCCTCACTGAGGGAAGTGTTGGGCCAGGAGCCTGGAGGCAGGAACGTATGCAGATACCATGAAGGGACACATCTTACTACTGGCTTTCTTTCCATGGCTTGCTCAGCTTGCGTTTTTATACAACCAAAGAATACCTAACTGGGGTTGTCACCTCTCACAGTAGGCTGGACCCTCCCATATCAATAATTGATTGAGAAAATGCCCCCAGGCTTGCTTATAGGCCAATCTGATAGGGTCATTCTCTCAACTGAGATTCCTTCTTTCCGGATGTCTAGCTTATGTCCAGTAGACAGAGATTTCACTTTTGTTTCCTGGCCACCCAGATCCAAATAATCATACAGAAGCTAAATGAATTACAACACTGTTTAGCTTATTAGCTTTGCAACTTAAATTGACCCATAATTCTTGTCAAGGTTTAGCCATGTGACTTGGTACTTTTCTCAGTACAGAATTTTCATCTTGCTTCCACTGTTTCTGGGTGGTGACTGCCTCTGCCTTTTCTCTTCCCAGAATTCTCTTAGTATGTTCACCCTGCCTATGCTTCCTGTCTGACTATGGGCCAATCAGCATTTTATTAAACCAATACAAGTAACAAATCTTTACAGTATGCAAAAAGGATTATCCAACAGCACACAGAGGGGATGGGAACAAAGAAAGTAAGACATCAGATGCAAATCATCTGTAGTGATTGTATCATGGAAGAAAGGGAAGAACTAGGGTACCAGCTTGAGATGCTAGAGAGAGTTTCCTATTTCTTCTTGACATGGGGATGTGAATACGTTCAAGAACTGGTAGCTGGATCTTGGACTTAGACAAAATGAGAGATGAAGTTAAATGATTCAGAACTGACATGAAGGTACAGAAGACAGTATATTAAGGACACACATGGTAGAGTGAACCTTGAGTAAGTGCAACTTCTTTGAGCTGGATATTATTAGAAGAGGAGATCTGTTTCAAGGTGCAAAGTTGAGAAGATAGTTCATATCTAACATTTTCACGTATGCTTTCCATTTCTTCTCTGAGGGAGAGCTCTGGGAAAATGAAATACTGAAGTGAGAAGCACTCGACAGCCTTTTGAAAGGGAAACAGTTTTTAAAGGAGCTGTGGTCTGAGAGTGGGATATGGAAGTCTAGGTTTATTCCCTAAAGATGGGAATAAAAAGACAGGCAGCAAAGCAATGGTGACAAAAACAAGAGGTTCCAGTGGGTGGCTTGTGATAATCAGAGCAGAGGAGAATACAGCAGCTTCAAAGTCTCCAGACTGGAGACTGAGGGAAGACTGATAGGCAGAGAGGAGCAGGGCTTAGCATTGTGGCATGAGTCTCCAAGCAAGATGAACTGCTCTGAGCTAGACAGATAAGCATCTACTGCCTGCATCATGCAATTGGGTGAACTAGCAAGACGCAAAGCAATGCTCGGAAAACAGAAATCTTAGGGGAACGTGGGGCATCTCTTGAGAGGATTGCAAAGATAGCTCTGTTCCCCAGGTAGAGCCATGTTTCAGTCAGTGGTCATGATGCTAATGATTTCGTTAATATATTATGATCTGGTACTGCCTCAATTGCTTTTATATCTCTCAGCTTATTTATAGCAAGCAGACAGTGTAATCTGTCGAAGAAAGTGGGACTGTAACGATGGTTTTGTTTTTTTTTTTTTATTAAATGAGTCAATTCCAAAAGGTATAATGGAAAGAAGAGTAAAGTCAGCAGTGGAACAGCAAAAGAAAGGTATAATGCAAAGAACAGTAAAGGTGGTCATGGAATAGCAAAAGAACGTAGAGAGCATTGTGGGAATTAGAATGTTAGTTGTGTTTTGGTTTTGAAGCTGTTTCTCACAGACACTATTGGTAGGTTCCTAAGGTGGGATTACATAGATAAGATTCAAGATAACATCAGAGCAGTACTAACTCATATACCATTCCAAATCTACACACCATGATGGGTTTCTATGAGGTCTCGTGTGTTAACAACCTACAGTGATTCTTTTCAAATGCCATGTATTTATTATGATCTAGGCTGGGAAGAAAGGTGAGGCACATATTGAAGCTTTCCCCTCAGCTCTATATTCTCATGTCTTCGAAATGGTTATAAATGTGGAGAATGAAGGTCAAATCTGTATCAGGCTTTAACCCACCCACAAACTCTTATCAACGTAAATTGATTTCCCCTGTTTAATTTCAGTTTTTCACTTGGGAGAAAAGATTGATAGAAAATAAGGAAGAAGTCCGAATACATCAAAGGTTGCTCGTACTGAGTAGGAGTAAGGTCGACAAGTTTTTATCTCAGCTTCCCAGGGACACACTAGTTTTACCAGTGAGAATCCGTATCCTGGGACTCATGCCAGTTACTGAGAAACCAGGGCAGCTGACACACAGAGAAGAAGCTCCTTTTAGATTAGTGGATTGTGCTTTGAAAGCGCTGCAGAAGCATTAGTTATCTGACCAATTTCTCCATCTTGTCCCATCAACTGGGGTAATACTCTTAGGAAAGGCATTGGCTGCCTTCTTAGAGAATCTTAGATGAGGCAAGGACAAAAACAGTCCATTCAGGTGGATACTCACACAGAGGATGCTGTACAACCCACCACAGTTGGTTGGCATCCAATTCGATCTTGCTCTCTGAAACCCATCTGATAATAGATTGCTTGGCCTCTTTTGTTTCTTCTTTATCATTGGACAGGTTAAAACCAGCAGTAGTGAGAAAGAAAGAAGTGAGGGATGTGGGCTCACTTAATTAGGCTTCATTTGGGTACTCTGAGTCTGAAGAATCAACATGGGGACAGAGAATGCTAGCAATCTGGAAGGGGTCCAGGGATGGGAGAAGCCAGGGTCCAAGCTCAATATGCAGTTCCTCTGGACGAAGCCGGTTTGCACACTTCTTGAAGTTTTGCAAGGAAGATGGTAGCTTTGGTTTGTGAGCCAAAGGGAATAATGATGCATGGTACACTAGTGTTCCAGAAATAGTTAGCTTCAAACATTTCAAAAGAATTATAGAAGCTGTAAGCCCTGAAGCACCCCTGATCAGTAACTTCCCTCATTAAGAACTATACAATGGTATAATTCGTAACAAATACAATGGGATACAGAAGTACACCGGACATGACAATGTTCTACCTGAACAGAGGTCTTCCAATGCTAGAAAATTTGTACGTGAAAGCTACAATCACAACTTCACAGCTTTCTCTGAAGTGTGTGAGAGCTGCTTCTCAGAAACACAACGTTATCATTTTAGTAATAATCATTCAGAGATAGCAACAGTTCCTTCGGTTAAAGGTTCAAGAAAGAAGTCAAGAGGTGTGGCCATGAAACAGCAGGGCATAAACGCTGGTGTGGCTGGTTATTGTTAGCACAGTAACTTTCTGCTTTCTTAATCCGGGGATCCTGAGAGAAGGCGTGGCTGTGTTTATTACCCACAGCCTACCAGCTGCTAGTGCGGCTGGCTCCCAGGGTTTTTCTAGGACACCTGCTAAATGCGGCACCAATGCCAGCACATTTTCTCTGAGGAAAGAATCCACGGTGCTGCCGGTTACACAGAATCTACCAAGGTTGATTATTCTATCATGGCAACTAATACAGGATGAATCAGGAAAGTGGGAACAATAAGACTAACTCCATAGAAAAGAAGCCTCCCCCTGCCTTGGAGCAGATTAGCACGCAGCAGGTAGTTGGTAATCGACCACTATTTGCTGAAGTAATATTTACCTATTAAATTATTTTATCTTTGTACAACTCTTACATTCTACAGCCAATAATGGTTTTAATAATTAAAAAAGTTTAAGGCATGGACAAAGGGAATTGTTAGAAATACCTTGGAGCAATTATTTTTATGCTTTTTGACATAACCGATCTACCCAACTACTTGTATAAGAAATTCAAGGTGAATGTTATTCTCTTTAACATTAGTGTGTCAGATATTGTATAAATTTTCTTAAAAGAGGACATGAAATTGGGAGGTGAACAAGATGAGGGCAAAGAATAAATAAAATGACAGTAATTGTTTCCAAAGGACAACTGTTAGGGGGTACCTGAGTGTCTGTGATGTGTGACTTCCTTGAGGAAGGTAAAAGGTGTATTACTTCAAGACAAGACATAAAGTTAGCAGTAGGAAAAGGGTGAAAGAGAGGGAAGGGAAAGAGGGAGCAAGCATGAGCAAGACAGAGGGAGATTCAATGCCTTATTCATAATTCCTTTCCGAGACTCTCATGGACACACCAGGTCTAGAATGTTTCCAAAAACACAAGCTACCAAAAATGTTTTTGTTGATAAGTTATAAAGACATGGGAGTTTAATCTGCTCTTTTTTACAGAGCATCTGCCAAGTGGGTATCACCTATGCCATGCTTCGACTTGGCTCTGAGCTTTTCCAGAGATATTCTTTCATTTTGAGCCTCACCTCTAAAATTCACCTGCTACTCTACTGGCCGTCAGCCAGCTCCTCCCTAAATCCAGTGTGCTGCCTTCCAGTCTGACTCCTACTTCAAACTTTGGCACCATAACAGAGCTATAGAACAGAAACTACAGAAGTGTTCGATGAGATCATCTGAAGGACGGCAGAGAGATGAACGAGTGGAACTTCTCTTCAGAGTCTGGAAGGGTCTGATGTATAATAAGCACCTAATAATTGCTGAAGGATCAACAGCCCAAGTGTCTCCAGCCACGCTGATAATGATATACTTTTTCCACAGTTGTTGACACCTTCTTGGCCAGAGGCTGTAGAACTTTCCTTTCTGCCTTCTGGGAGATGCTCTGCCAGAGAATCTTTGTTGTTCAATTATGTTTATTATTTATTTATCAGAAACTCTTTCTATCAACAATCTAAAAAAACTTTTAAAATATTATATAAAATGACTTCTGATAATTTCAGGAACATCTTAAACCCTGGAAAATATTGCTGAAATGTTACTTCAGATTCATATTCTGTAGTTTGGAGAAGCTCTCAGATGATGTTACCTTCCAGGGTGTGTGGCAGAATTCACTTTAATCTTTTGTTTCCAGAGTGATTTACAAACTTCTTAGAAAGACACAAATTCCTAGATCAAGCCATATCTACTGAATCTTAAGGGTGTGTTCTAATAATCCATATATCCCGGAGATTTCCAGAGATAGTGAAGACTGTGCAAGACTCAGAACCACTGTTTAGGTCTATTTGTTTGTATGACCTGGTTGTAAATGAGTCTCACTTGGGGAAGATGTGGACTGTATCATGTCCAATAAAAAGTGCTATGCCTCAGACTAGTGAAAATAACATTGCTTTATTTAGACCCTTTACAAATATAATCAAAATGAGGTCATACCTTAAGGATGGGCTGCAACCCCAAGACTGAGGCCCTTATAATGAAATCTATAGGATATGGAAGAAGGTCATATGACAAAGACAGAAATTGGAATGATGCCACCAGACACTCTATGTGTTGCTTCATGAGGAATCAACCAAAACTAAGGAAGAGGCATAGACTGGTGATTTTTTAGAGCCTTCAGAAGGAATGTGGCCCACCCGAGACTTACTTTATGTCTAAACTTGGGAATTGTGAAAAAGTCAACTTCTATTGTTAGCAAGCTACCACGTGTGTGTGCAGGACTTTGTAATGGCATTCCAGGAAACTAAATAGTATTTAGGAACAAAGGAAAACAATCTCAATGGACTATTTCACGGTAAATTAAAGCAGGCTCTCTGGGGACAGAGCTTCTACATGCAATGTTAAAATAGTCCTGAAATGATTCGTGGAATTTCAACATGGTCAGAGTTGAATTCCACAGCTCTAGACCTTTTAGATTTATACTGTCTTGTAATAAATTAAAAACACTATAAAGCAGCGGACTGTTGATTATAATCTTAACTTTTATGAGTACTTATGTAAATAAGTTTGCCACAGGAGGATTTCTCAGCATTTGGCTAGGGAAACTCTGTATTTAAGACCACTGGTAGTCTAATGGAGCAGGTTGCTGGGCTCCATCACAGCCTGAGGACACGGAACCTGAACAGTGCTCCTTCTTCAGCTCCACTGAGAGTCTTAGAACCAACTACAGCTCCATGTCCTGTCACAGCACACAAGCCACTTAACCTAAAAAGTGCTTATTCCGGCTAACTGTGCTATGGTCTAATAATCATCATGGCAAGGAATTCATGGTGACAGAAGTTTGCTTTGCCTTAGGTTACGTTGCATCCAAAGTCAGGAGGTAGAGAAAGATGGATCCTGCCATTCATTTTTTTTTCCTTTTTATTATTCCACAACCCTGGTTCTTGGGTGGTGCCAACAGTTAAGGTGTGGTTACTTACCTCAACTAACTCAGCCTGTGGGTTCTCAAGGCATGTCAGAAGCTATCCTAATCAAGAAAACCCCTCACAGGCGTGCCAAAGGCTTGTTTTTCAAGTTATTGCTAGGTCATTTCAAGCTGATAATCAGCAACAACTATCTCACCACTGTATATGGAGATGCTTTAACAGACTTCATCCTCTAGGGGGCCTTCATTAAGATGAGAGAACTGTGTGGCCTCAGGGGGACACCTTCTATGGAAATGCTATCAGGAGGAACTTAGCTGCTGGAGCAAGAGCAATTTTATCTGGAGCCAACGGATATCAGGTAGGCTGGGAATAGGTGTGGATAGCTGAGAAAGCCATGATGGCTAGAGATAACCCATGACAGCAACAGCTTTTGGCACTTCATAAATGCAGGATATCAGGTCCTCTATTGAATCAGAGAGAGTGTCAGAGCAAGATCTCTGACAACATGAGCACACATTAAAAGTTCAGAAGCTGTGGGTGGAGGGATGGCTCAGGGCTTATGAGCACTGGCTGCTCTTGCAGAGGACAGGGGCTTGATTTCCAGCACCAACAAGGAGGCTTGCAACCACCTATAACCGCAGTCCCAGGGAGTCCAGTGCTATCTTTTGATCTTTCAAATACCAGGCATATACATGGTGCACAGACATACATGTAGCCAAAACACTCATCCAACATTTTTTTTAAAGCTCAGCAACACTTCCTGGAGGCAGTAAGAAACCTGTGGGAAGTTTCTGAGGAAGAAATTCATCTGATAGAATTATGTATGGAAAGGCTTTATTTAGTGGGGAATTTAAGACACAGTGCAATGTTCGCAGAATTCTCCAGCAACAACAACAAAAAAAAATCCTCAATTAGAGAGAATTCAGCAACTGAACTGTAAAACATGTGGCTACTGCCCTCTTATCATGTGGCTCATGTGAGATCATAATTTTTATTTAATATAAATTTAATATAAAATAAGCAGCCACATGTGGTCCTATTTATTGATTGGCTAGCTCAAGCTGGGAGGACAGGTGCATGAAGCCTGGCTGGAAGCATCTGCTGTGGTGGCCGGTGCTCTCGTTGCTCTAAAGGTAGACATTGTTACATGGTGTGAACTGTGAGATAAACACAGGCACTCCATGTTTCTATTGAATGAATAAATTAATTAGTGATGAGCTCTTTACGTTCATTACCATCAACTTGCAGTTATAAATGGCCAGGTCTAGTGGTCATGTGCATATCCACTTTCTCCTTCATTCTCATTTGGCAATCTTGCCATTTAACTTATAAATGGCTCCTGCTAAAGGATCAGTAAAGAGAAATGGCAAGGGACTTAACTAGTCATGATAACCCATCATTTTCATAAAACTTCTGTTTGGGTTTGTTCAATCAACACCAATTGTCTCTTTTTCACCAAATTCACTGACTTTTTTTTTCTCCACAAGTGCTAGTGACAGAATAGGAAGCAAAATGTGGCTGGCATACCTCTGATTGCTGTTAATAGTTTCATGTCAGACACACAGCTGTGGAGCTTGACTTCAGCCACGTTTTTTTCTTCAATCCATCTCCTTCAACTCCCTACACACACACACACACACACACACACACACACACACACACACACACCCTGTGTCTGGAAAACAGATATTAAAATATCAAAATAGACATACAACAGAAACCCATTTGCAGGGGAAGACTGGAATTACCTGGGCTTCATCTAGCAAACGGAGCATGCATGAAAAAAGGAACAGCAGTGATGCGGACTATAAAGGTCAAATAAAGGGCTACACACAATGTAGCCAGTTACTTGAGTTTTTGTTGTTGGCTTATTTGTTTGTTTGTTCTTGACCTTTTCCTCACTTCATTAGCCCCATAATTTTCCATTTTTAATAGCTGTTTCCGTTTCAGTTTCTAACCATGTGTCTTTGGAATTACCTTTCCCCTTAGGACACAAGCGCCTGGTAGGACAGGTCCTCTGAACTCAGATCTTCAGCTCGGCACTCCTCACCAAGCTTTCCCAAACTCCTGGGTTTCTCACTACTCTTCATAGCTAACAAAAAAAAAAAAAAAAAAAAAAAAAAAAAAAAAAAAAAAAAAAGATTACCTTTTCCCATCTCTCCTCCTTCCAATGGCTGCCAGAATTTTCTGCTTACCTATATTATTATTTTTCTCTCAGACTCCAATGAAATATTTCATGAACTTTATTCTGAGTTAATTTTTAAATTCTCATTCTCACAAATGAATCTCAAGTCCTCGGGGAATAGTCTTATTCACTTCTATTGTTCTTTTGAGACAAAGTCTGGGCTGGGCTGGCCTCAAGACTCACAAGCCCCCTGTCTCAGTTCCCTGAATTATAAGATTATATGGTTGTGCCACCTTCCCTAGATAAGACTCCTTATTATTCTATAGTTTTGCCTGTCCTACTTCTTAGCTCAGAAACTAGAAGCCATCTTTGAGGTTCCCTCCTTTTCATAAAATACCCTTTATTCAGATGCTATCTCTTTCAACTCTGGAACACCAAATCTTATTCTCTGGATGTGACTTTTTTTTTTTTTTTTGCTCTGGATTTCTGGTGTGAGAAGTTCTTCTGTATATGTGTTGCTTTATTGGTTAATGTGTATAGCTGCTTTCAGCCAATGGCTTAACAGGGTAAAGCTAGGCAGGAAATATGAACAGAGATGTAGAGAGTGAGTAGGCAGAGTCAGGGAGAAGCCATGTAGCTGCCTCAGGAGACAGATGTCCCCCACTGCCAGAGCCTGTAGGAACTTTGCTGGTCGTCCATGACCTAGTTATAAAATATAAAATAATAGAAACGGGTTAATTTAAGATGTAAGAGCTAGCTAGAAATACACTTAAGCTATTGGACAAACAGTATTACACTTAATTTAGTTCAAATATGGTTATTTTGTGTCTGGGCAGCTGGGAAATGAAAGAACAGCATCCACTTACAGACTTCCTATCTATTCCTTCTTCATATCTAATATTCATTTTAGTCACTGATTCCCCCTTCCCAAGCCCTTTCCCGTCATTTAACAGTTGAACAGAAACTCTCCTGTCCTTGTCAAGTCTGAGCAATTAAGATTCTAAGAGCACAGGCAAATAGAAATGATTCTAAAACATCCCTGTGATGCCCCTGAAGTTGCTATTTTCAAAGGTATTTACTGAAGGCTGTGCTATAGCCAGTGGTAAAGCTTTGTCTCATGTGCAGGACTGCCTAGGTTTAATCCTCCATTCTGTCAAAAGATAATTCTTTGAAAGCAGAGAACTAACCTTAAAGGTTTTAATAGAACTGCTTACTTTAAAAGTTCTTAACTACTTAAACATTGCTCCTTCTTCCAAAGATCTCAAAAGTGTTAAGAGACACAGACTCTCTTGAGTTGGAACATACCCAAATACCTTTCTCCTGCACACTAGATGGTATCAGAAGGTGCCATGTAAACTGCCAAAGAAGGGAAACAACCAACAGTCCTACCCAAATACGATGCCTATGAACCACAGCAACATGTATGGCATGTGTTACTACTAAGAGTATTGTCATAATGCAAATACTTTAGCAGGAACAAAAAATTTCTAATTTAATTTTAGACCTATCCAACAAGAAAGAAATCATGCCTGGTACTGAAAACCTAGCCAACCACCCAGGTCTACTGAAGTCATAGATATTGGAGAAGAACCTACAACCTCCATGTTACTAAACTAGAATAATCTTTAACTATATTCTGAATATTTGTCTTTATACCCACAGCTAAGTCACCCTTCACCAAGTCAACTTCCCTTTGAAAGGGATAGAGACCATTACAGGAAACCACAACCAATTAAAATGCAGAGTGCAGCACCAGCAGATACATCTACAAAACAGCTCCCGTATCTGAAGTGCAGGAAACATTGCAAATGTTATCTAATATCAAATGTCAGTCCTTCAAGCATGCATGTATGTAAGAGTATACACACTAAACAAGTTATGTTTCTGCATTTGAAAATATATATCTATGTGTATATACATACGTGTATACATGAATGTAACAACAATTCTTCATGAATTTGAAAAAGGGAAAGGACAGATATATGGGAGGCTTTAGAAGGAGGATAGGGAAGGGGGAAATTATATTATTATATTGTAATCTTTCAAAAAAGGAGGTATGTTTTTAAAAAGGAACCTGCCACAAAGGTACCAGCTCTGCCCTTGAAATCAATCTTGGAAGACGAGAAGTGTGATAAAACAACATGAATCATTTAATTCTGAGTAAAATATAAACAATGGCTTAAAATATAGGAAAAAAACTGAACAAAAAGCGAAAAGATTTCCAAGCCTTCTGATTGGTTAGCAATGCTTAATGGTCAGCCCCAGAAACATATACATGCAGACAACATTGAATGGATTCAGCAGGGTGTATTATATGTTGATATATTTATATGTGTATATATAGCAACAATGGTTAATAAAGGAGGCCTTGAATTTGGGTGGCAGATGTTGGGCATGGAAAGGGTAGGAGGGACTAAAGAGAGGAGAGAGTGATGGGATTGTCCATTACCTTCAATCTAGGTGACTCACAGTAGATTCTACCTGTGTCAAGGTGAGTGAATTGGAGGCAGTTCCTGCCTTGCAGGGTTGTGGCGATGCTTAAATAAAATGTGAAGAAAGCCTGTACATATGGACAACTAGTCAGCCATCACCTCCTTCCTATCCTCTGTTACAGCTTTAAAATGCATGTGAAAATTCATTCATATATGTAAAAAATGGCTCATTTTGAAATTGTATAACGTATTTTTTAAATAATCAATTTTCTTCCTGGGAGTATTAGATCCAGGGTCATGAAATTTCCAGTGACAGTTGTATTAATAGAAAAAAGTGGGAGCATGCCTAGAGCTGACATATTCCAATCAATATACTTGTTGTACACGATGTCAGAGTCAATAAAGCATGCTGGTGTTATTTCCATTGCTGATTGAATTCTTGGTAATAACTGAAAATCCCCGAAGTCGAAACAATTATTTCCAGCCAAACGCTGCTTGGAGAAGCGGTCCCTATCCCCTGAGGAGCTTCTAGAAACAGCTTAAAATCAAATCATTCCTTGTAAACAAATATCAAATACATCAATGAGAAAAGGGTCGGCAGAGGGCAGAGTTAGCACTGATAACTGCTACAACTGTCACAAAAGATTCAGTATGAAATATAAAGTACACTCGGGAGGCAGAGGCAGGCGGATCTTTGTGAGTTTGAGGCCAGCCTGGTCTACAAAGGAAGTTCCAGGACAGGCTCCAAAGCTACAGAGAAACCCTGTCTCGAAAAACCAAAAAAAAAAAAAAAAAAAAAAAAAAAAACACAGTTTAGCAGACTCATGTCCCATATGGTGCATTCAAAATTGCAGCGAAGCCGGGCGGTGGTGGCACACGCCTTTAATCCCAGCACTTGGGAGGCAGAGGCAGGCGGATCTCTGTGAGTTTGAGGCCAGCCTGATATACAAGAGCTAGTTCCAGGACAGGAACCAAAAGCTACGGAGAAACCCTGTCTCAAAAAATCAAAAAAAAAAAAATGCAGTGAAAGCTCAAGACTAACAAAATGAGAAAGTTAGAATCATAAACCATGCACAAATCTATGAAAAACTTCATAGTTTCGTGTAGTAGGGGGCCACATGGTCATTCCCAGCTGCTCAGACCACGAAATAATCACTGCTTGGCCAAGAGATTAAGCATATTCCTAGCTAGCTCTTGCAACTTCTATATTAAATAAACCTATTTCCATTATTTTATATTTTATCATGAGGCTTGTGGCCTACCAGCAAGGTTCTTATGCATCTATCTCTGGCGGCAGCTACATGGCTTCTCTTCGACACCACCTTCTTTTTTCCCCTTTTTATTGATTTTTATTGAGCTCTACATTTTTCTCTGCTCCCCTCCCTGCCTGTCTCCAACCCCCTTCAATCCTCCCCCAAGCTCCCCATGCTCACAATTTACTCACATCTTGTCTTTTTCTACTTCCCATGTAGATTAGATCTATGTAAGTCTCTCTTAGTGTCCTCATTGTTGTCTAAGTTCTCTGGGATTGCAGTTTGTAGGCTGGTTTTCTTTGCTTTATGTTTAAAACTGCCTATGAGAGAGTACATGTGATAATTGTCTTTCTGGGTGTGACTTACCTCACTCAAAATAATGTTTTCTAGCTCCATTCATTTTTTTGCAAAATTCAAGATGTCGTTATTTTTTCTTCTGTTTAGTACTCCATTGTATAAATGTACCATATGTTTTTTAACTATTCTTTGGTAGAGGGGCATTTATATATACATATAACAAAATCGACCTAAAATTTATGTCAATAGACCAAGATCCATGCCAGTACAAAGTATTCATATCTATAGCATATTCCCATTTAAATTTAAACAAATATTTATAAACAATATTTGGGAATTTGAGCATAGTTCTCTCCAAACTGCTTCCTGCTTTTTGTTAGTTGAAGTAATTTTTGGGGTGTTCACCACAACCTTTTGGGGGGTCTTGGTTCATCAACCACATTAATCTGGAAGGAGCTCACAGGTTCTCATCTTCTGTGGAAACAAAAGTAGAACCCCTTTTCCAAATTAACATAGCCTTAGACCCAAATTTTGGAGTCAAGATATCTTTAAAAGTTATATGTTGGTTTAGCTTAGCAGCCTATACAATGAAATGTCTCTCTGTACTTAGCTCCTTTAAAGTCAAAAATTTAAAAGAAAACACAATAATATACATAATCCAGACTCTCTGTGTATATTCCATCTTTATGTGACTTATTTTTTCTAACTCTATTACTTTTTCTGTACTTTTTATATTACATTTGCTGTCTATCAACTTGTTTTCTTCTCTCTCTCAAGTCTTCTTACATTTCTTAAACATACTGTGACCCATTTAGAGGTCTTTTTCATCTGAATTTGTCTTTATTGTGTATCTGTAGTCTTTTTCTGACCAGGACTACTTCTTAAAATTCTAGGCAACATGACTACGACTAAGTCTGCTTTGCTTTTTGGCTCTGCCCAATCGAACATAATGGATGCATGTTCACTGCCTCTGAGACTGCTGGGTGGGAGCCACACTCACCACCTCAACTTTGGTAACCAGTTTGCACCAAGTAACTTGTAGCACGTTGCCAAGAAACCCCATTCAAGGAGGCTCAGCTTCCTGAAAGAGTCAGAGTTTTTGCTAGCAGCATGGACCAGGAATCTGCCATTTGAAAGATTATGGTTTTTATCTGCTACAGCTGAATCAGGAAGACCATTCTTTAACTGCTAGTGGAGAGGATCCCTTACTTTCCTTTGGCCTTCAAGTTACATAACGGGGAGGTTTATGGGTAATAGAGATCAGTAGCTAAAGCATCCCACTGAAACAGTTTTAATAATCTGGTATAAAGTAGGAATGCTAAAAATAACTGTTATTACCCATCCCAACCTCATGAGAATCTCTCCCATCTGAATCCTGTCTAACACAGTCCATGTAAGTTAGCTATACAAGATAAGAACCACATGGATAATGGCTCTGGAGAAAAGAAAAAAAAAAAGAGTACTCAAAATACTAAAGTGATAAAAGTTTTTTTTTTTGAGATGATGAAATAACCTAAAGAAGATATAATACTGATTTTTTATTAGAATTAAGGAACACCTCATGAGATGCAACCAATGTCTGACAAGGCTAAAATTCCCAAGAACCTGAGACTAAGTAGATCATGAGCCTAGAGAAAAATCTAAAACTACTATTCTGATCAATAGCACAGTAATAAAATTACTCCTAATAACCTATTGCTATGCTCATAGTTCAGTACCTCATCCTATCCAAATTAGGTTAACTTCTTGTAGTAAATGGAACTTAGAGAACCACAATTGAATAGTGTGAGAGTGGGACAGTTTGGAGAGGCAGAGGTGATGAGTGCCTCCAAGGAATATGCTTCTTCCAGACACAACAGGATCCAGCAAGGAATATATCAACTCATAGGGGCTGTAGAAGCAAGCAAAGTGCCTGCATGGGTTCAACCCACACAAAGTTCCAGCAGTTAAACATTGGGAAAGTGGACATGAAGTTCACCGTTAACCAAGAAGCTATCTACAATTGACAACAGTTGGCGAAGGGAAAATCAGTTTCCTTCAGCAGAGTGTCATTGGGCACATCAACCATACTTCAAGGGAGATCCTATGCCCCACAAAATTAACTCAATATTTTTTTTTGCTTTTCTTTTTGGTGGTGGTTTGTTGTTGTTGTTTGTTTGTTTTGGTGTGTATGTGTATGAGAGAGAGACAGAGAGAGAGAGAGAGAGAAGGGAAAAGAGAGAGATTTTTGCTGTCTTTTGTTTTGACATTTTGTTGTCTTATTGTTTATTTTATGTTTGTATGATTTGATTTCATTTTTGTGAGGTTTTCTTTTGTAAATTATAACAAGTTGTTGTGGATAATTGTCAGGAAAAGAAGCCAAATGAAGGAAATTATATTCAAGGTTCTTGTTTTGAAAAAAAAAAGGCCAGTTTTACCATGGCTGTGGTCAATCCCGTGCTCCAGCTGCACATAAGGCCCTGAAGAGCTCTCAGGCTCTACTGAAAATGTTGGGTTTATTTTGAGTATAATGAGAGTCACTGAAATAATTTGTACTTGAAAAGAGAAATCACTTCCACAGAAGAAATCCACTACATCTCTCTACTATAAGTTGTGAATGGTAACTTCTTTATCATATAACTTCAACAATGGTTTCAGGTTAAAAGTTTTTGTTCAGATTGGGATTTTCATATTAGGATTGGATTTTTAAAATGAGTTTCTCTCATGACAAGAAATGGTTAAAATCTATTTGCTGAAAGAGGGAAATGGTTTAGGCATTATATCATTTAAGCAACATTTAAGAAAAATGAAAGATAAATTTTCCATATTGTTGATGAGCTTCAGATGCATATGAATGATAAAAGCTATAATTAATGAGTAAGAAAGGTGCTTCCGTAGGACTGAAAATACTTTGCATGCATTTATTTGTGCATGTAAGTGTGTGCTAAAGCCCACGTATGGAGACCAGGGGATAACTTCTGGGAGACCATTCTCTCTATCATTGTATAGATGTCTCAGGTTGTTAAAGCTGGCAGTGAGCGCTTTTACCTCCTAAACATCTTGATGACCCCCTTAAATACTTAATTTTTTATTGAAGATATTTTGATTATATTTCCTCCCTCCCAACTCCTCTGAGATCCTCCCACCTCCATAATTACCCAACTTAATGTGCTCTCACCTATGATCTTGTAAACAACCCTAATACTACTCAGAGAGTTATACATATACAAAAAAAGTAGATGGGAGGATGAAGGTCAGAAAGAGTAGAAGAGAAACAGAAAATAGGTAATTAGGGATGATTTATTAAAAAGTTATATTTGAAAATGTGGTAATGAAACCCACAATATCCATTAAGAAAACAAGGTTAAAACAAAAGATGGGATATGAGTTAGTGCAGCGAAGAGCTCTACCTAGCCCATGGTCTCATTACTCATTCAGAACACTTAAAGTATGATCTCTCTGCCATGCATTAGAGTCCTGCCTCATCTTCTGGATATATTTAAGTGAACTGTGGATCAAGTACCTATTCTAGTAGCTTGAGGGGCTATAAGATCCATTATAGAGCTCTCCAATGTGCTCATAACTGAAATAAATGCCTCTCCCAGAAGAGTCTAGAGCTCAGGTTTTACATACTCTTAAGGGGGGAAATGGGTCCCTATCCGGCTTTCTCCTCTGAGAGTCATTGCATGCTTGATCAAACTGCTTGGTTCCTTTCCTGCCTGGATTGTTCTCTTCCTAAATTTAGAGATAAGGAAGCTTTAGCCAAAAATACTTTTCCCTAAATAATAATGCCACACTGTTGTCTTAATATTCAGAATTGTCTGGGTCTTTTTTGGAGGGGGGCTTTTGATAATGAGTCCATGATTGTGAATATTGCTTAAGCCAGGAGGCAGAATGTTCATTTTGGTCCTAGACAGTCATTCCAAAAGTAAATATTGTCACAAGAATAAATGAGAACATATCCAGTCAATCATCACCAATGCCCTAGAAAAAAAGTTGAAATGAACACATTGTCTTCACAAGGATTTATTAATAACTACTGCATTCAAAAATTCAAAAGAAAGTGAAATATTTATTTGCAATTATTAAAAAAACTTCTATTAGTATATATTTCTTTAAAAGAATAATTCTTTGGCAATGATATCAATCACCCATTGCATTGTCTGCTTGCAAACAATGCTAAGCTTTTATTAGCAAACCACATACTGTCACATCTGTAAATCAAGACCCTGACCTTCTATAATGAAGGAAAGAAATGTCTTTAATCTTCTAATGCTTTGTTCTCACAGTGCAGGAATGAGGCTGCTCTTATCAAAACCTGGAGAATGAGGGTGTGAGGGTATGGGAGGATGATAGTAACTGCCACTCTCCCTTTGACCAGAAAATAATCGTCCAGATGAGGGCCATTTGGTTGCCTGCTTTTATAGCAGTGTGCGTAAATAGAGTTTATATTCTGTTTTCAACCAAAGAAATGCTTGGGGAATTGTGTATCAAAGAGATAAGTGAAGAGCATAACTTGAAAAAGAGAATGCCTACCATGGTCAAGATGCTAAGAAGACAGGATGGGAGAGAACTGGAAGTCTTCAAAGGATTTCACAGAATGGCAAACTTACTTACATAGGTGCGGTCACAGTGCTGTAGACTAACTCACAGAGGGGTGGTCACAGTGTAGCCAACTCACCCAGAGAGACCTGTTACACTGCTGTAGACTTACCAGAGATGTCTGTACCAGCATGGCAGACTTACCCAGAGAGATGTGGTCACAGCATGGTAGACTTACCCACAGAAGCATGGTCACAGTGTGGCCAACTCACCTGCAGAGACCAGTTGCACTGCTGTAGACATACCAGAGATGCCTGTACCAGCATGGCAGACTTGTCCAGAGAAGCATGGTCACAGTGTGGCAGACTTGCCTACCTAGAAGACCTGGGAGAAATTTGATCAACAGAATGAAGAGAGATGAGGATAGTAGCTGCTATGGAAAAGAGACCTAAATTTTTCACATTAAACCCTAAAATAGAACAAAGGGGGTTAGAGAAAGTTGTGAAGGGGCCATTGTTTAAGTTTTTATTATTGTTAATTTTATTTTTGTTTAAGTGTTTATTTTTGTTTGCTTTTGCTTAAATGCTTGGGAAAAAATGAAAATTTAATACAAGCACATATTATACAATACATATAAAAAGTTGAGAGATGAAGACAAATGAAAAGCTACAGGCTGAGTCTGGACTGTGAGAAATCTAGTGATTTCGATTTCCTATGACAATGACGAGATAAAGTCGCTGACACCAGCCACAGGGAAGAGTTAAGGTGACAGGTTTGATACTGGGATTGTGCCCCATGACCTCCTGGAAGACAATGAATTGAAGGAGCCTCTGTGTTTGGATTGCTAAGCTAAGTACATTTTTGAAATTGGCATTTATGAATCTTTAATGAAACATAGCATGTTGTGAAATAAAATAGCAATTTTTCTCTTCCACAATTATATATGTGAATGATGCTCCAAGACATTCTCTTTAATCTCAATCTTTTATGAGTCTCATCCTGAGATTCTCACAGAGAACTGCTTGCCTCTGCATAGCTTTCTTTGAACATGGGCCATGATCCTTTTACTTACCAACTTTCTTAACATTCTCTGAAACTATTTCAACTGATTTATAAATATTTTGAGACCTGTGATTTGTCATCAAATGCATATATTTATTGCATAATGTTTAATTCAAGTTAATCCTGACTCTTCAAAAATATTTCTGCAACAGTAATTTTTTTTTCCTCTAGCTTTTGCAATCCAGGATACTCCTGTTGTCTATAATCATCTATAGAGTTGACTATCTCCTTCCACCACATATATCCCAGAGGTCAATCACATGTCATCACAAGCTTGGTAACAAGTGCATTTATTCATTAAGCCTTCTCTCCACCCTTACAAATTTAAATTCTTTTTTTGTTTGTTTCTTTTTTTGTTTATTTTTTTTAGTTGTTGAAAATGGTCAAACAGCTGGAGAGAGTGTTCCTTGGTTGAGAGCACTGGCTTCTCTTCCAGATGATCAAGTTCAATTCCTAGCATATACCTGGTAGTTCACAACTGTCCATAACCAAAATCCAAGGGGACTCAACACCCTCTTCCAGTTTTGTGGGCAATAGGAATGCATGTTTTGTACAAACATACATGCAGGTAAAACACTCACACACATAAAATAAAACAATTCAAAAAGAAAGTGTGGCATATATAAAATAATCAATACCATCAATGGAAAAGAACCTGAAATTTGAATAGAAACTTGAATTCTCTCTAATTAAAATAGATCAGTTCAATTTTAAAAGCTCATTTAACAACATTTTTAAAAATGTCAATTGTATTCATCATCTTTCCCCCTTCCCCCTCTCTTTGACTAGATGTCTGATTTTAAAACAAAAATAGTGTTAAGAGTCTCATGCTCTACCGACTGAGCTAGCTGGGCGCTCTGGAGAGATGGCTCAGTGGTTAAGAGCATTGCCTGCTCTTCCAAAGGTCCTGAGTTCAATTCCCAGCAACCACATGGTGGCTCACAACCATCTGTAATGAGGTTTGGTGCCCTCTTCTGGCCTGCAGACATACATACAGACAGATACACACAGACAGAACATTGTATACATAATAAATAAATAAATATTTTTAAAAAATAGTGTTAAGGTGTTTGTGGATATGTCATTGCTTTTGACTTTTATTTCTTTTTATCAACTTCATCTATGGTAAAATGTCTAGTGGGTACATTAAAAATGTGAAATATTTCCTCCTCTGGAAACATTATGTATGTACACAGGTCATAGGAGATGAGAAGAAAGAAAATAATGTTCTTCTTGCTTTGGTCCCTCCTGGCTACCATTTTGTCCTCAGATACATTTTAAAGATTAACAAATATTTAGGAGAACCTTTATGAATATTCTATTATGGAAATCTTTCCAATGTATCAGTTCTCTTTGAAAAAAAGTTTATGTATATGAGAGAAGTGTGTGCTCAGAAGTTTTGATGATAAGATATCTGGTAAACAGAGAATGAAAACAGAAGGGATAAATTGGTAGTGAAGAGAGAACTGTGTTGGGGACTGCAGACCCTCAGACACTTTGCCTGCCAGAGTGTACAGCTTGTTTTCCTGTGCTTGCAGCTGCTCTGAGCACGAAACCCTCATGAGTTCCTGATGGCAGGGCAGTGGTTTCTGGTGGGTTTACAGATGAAAATCCCAAGAGCTAAGGCATGGCCATTAGTTAAGGAAAGCACTATGTAAGCTGCCCTGGAACACAATAAAATTGGCATTCTTGTTTCACGAAAGACCCGTGTCTCTGTGTGTTTTTCAATCTCCAGCCCCTAGCCCAACTCACAAACTATCCAGTAGTGCAGGCACCACCTGACTGAAGAGAAGTGACTTCTCAACCAACATAAATGCCCCTTGACTGAAAGAGTATCAAACATTAGGATCCCCAGTTGCTGTCTCCTTTCTTTCTCTCTTCTTTAAAAGAAGAGACCCAGACTGGAATTAAAAGGGCGAGAGAAGAATAAAATTCAAAAACTATTTAGAAAGATGGATTATAAAATTGAAGTCATGCTTTCTTTTCTTAAATGTAGTGCTTGGGCTATTTAGAATCTTTTTTAATATCCTAGAATTCATTCAACCAAGCATAATAAATACATGGACGGACAACAGGTGTAAATGAAGAAAAGTTAGTAAAGCATTAACTCCTGTAAATAATCATTGTGCCTACTCTGAAAATATGGAATTGTATTTTTTGTAGGTAGACTAATTTAACCCATGATCTTACACGAATTCTCCATATTTTAATCTTTAAGGTCTATGTGCCAAACTCCCTGTTGGCTTATTTTATTTTTCTAATTCTACACTGTAAAATATTGTATTCCTTTGTGGCTAGTTTAGGTATGAGACTGCACACATTTTCCTTCATCCAGTGTTCAAACAACAAATGCCACAGAGTGCTAAATAGCTATGCAAAATAAAGCTTCCATAAGATTAATAAGAAATAAAGCTTTTGAAAAGGAAAATTTCAGATTAGAAGTTGGCAAGTTAGAAATACCATCCGGAGATGAGAAATGAATGCCAAAAGAACAAAAGCCACAGTTTTTTAAGTGTTTGACAGAACTACAGAAGCAAAGCATGCTGAGTCGATTTGGTGAATTTGAAAAGGTTTTCAGAGTGCTACATCTCAGTAGATTCTCTGGTCATTTGCAAGGACAATGCCTCCTGATGATCATGACTCATCCTGTAAGTAGAGAAGGGGGAGTTTTGCTTTTTGTTCTCTACTGGGAAATCAATGCTGTGTGTCATATACTACCAACAACTGTCCTGGTGGTTTGCTTCATTTACTGTAAAAGCAATCTCAATGAAGCAGTTTCCTACAATGCTGTATAAATGGATTATTCTTGCATATAAGGTTCACATGACAAATCCTTCACACTGTCTACTTAAATGGCTCATAGGTAGAATCTCATCTCATATCTCACTGAATTTGATTATTTCTATATTTTGAATTTTTGAATTGAGGGATTTGGTTTTTGAGTAAAACTGTAATGGAATCATCCACAGAAATATTTTTCAGGTTTAAAAATCTAGCACTTCAGACTGACTTTGCCCAGAGCAAGAATTTTAGTGTATCCTATTTTTCTCTTCAGAAGGATCAGTAACTTTTGAAAGGCAGTGTCTGGTACATTGGCAAGCTCAGTGTCCCAGAAGTATGTATTTAATTCATTATGCAATATCAACTAGCTGTTATGGCTTATAAGCAGTTTAATAACTGTGTTCACATACCAGCTCTCCCAGAGATGGAGGAAGCATGCATTTTGTACCTTGATGAGATGTAACTGCAGTATATTTTGTTTTCCTGGGACACAAGACCTCCTTGTTGGAGGTCAGAGAAATCATGCATCAAATGGGTAGTTGATCTGCCTCAGTCAATATGCCAGGCTTAGTTGGTTCCCCATGGGAAGCCTTATATCCCCTCTGAGGAGTAAATGGGGTTGGGGACAGGGGAGCCCGAGGAGGAACTGTGGTTGGTATATAAAATGAATTTAAAAAATTCAGACTCCCATCCTTAAGAACGTTGTTGAATGTTATTTGAATTTTCTTGTGGATTGCTCCCAAATGTTTTCTCTTCCTTTGAGAACAAATGAACCAATTTTTCTTCCCTGTGACTGACAGTTTATCCCTCACTCTAATCGTCTCTGTTTTTCTATCCCTGGCTCTTAGACTGCCCAACTTCTTGGTCCATTCTGCATGATTTTAGAAAATGTATCTTATACCTCAATAAAACATATCCCATTAAGTATATCTTTTGATGTTGATGTTATGGAAATGAAACCGTTTCAGTGGATCTGTTGGTGTTTTAAGTAGAACTTATGTAAGAAGTCATTAGTCTTTAATATCAACTCAAATACAAGGCTTAAGTGAGAACCTCTGAGATTATTTTAGGTGACATTTCTGTTGCTCATTATGAATGTTCATGTTGACAGCCATGCTGCTCTCAACATTTCTAATTTTACACCAAAAAGAATCTTTGTGTCCCTAAGACCATGGAATTTGAATAGATGTGTGGCTGAAATCAGCCCTGTGTTTGGTGTCCGATAAGAATATGAGGCTCTAAGCATGTACTACGAAAAAGGCTGGAGTCCTTCCATAGTCTTGCCTATGGCAGACCAAGAAGTAAAAAAACAAACTCAGTAATCATCTGGAGCAGGTAGCCTCCTCCCCCAGAAGTAAATGGGACTGGTCAACTTCAAGGAAAATGCTTTTAATTGTTCAATCTTCCTTGACATCAAGAACGAAATGTAAGTACCTCAATAAATTGTCATGGTTGTCATAGTTTCTTGGCATAATTACTAGTGTTTGTGAGAAACACTAGAATAAGATGTTTTCAGACTCAGAAAGTACTTTAAAACATGTGTTCTCTCTACTTTCTACTGTGTAAAACCTTTTAAAGAATTTTAACTTTTGACTTCAATTTCATTCCCTTTATAAGTTTTAATTCTGTTCGAAAAGTTATAGTTTCATTACTATATCTACACACACACACACACACACACACACACACACACATATATATACATATATATTTGCACATGGTTCACTGTACCTTCTCAAAAGTCTTGAATATCTGTTACTAGACAAGTGGGAGAAAGGAACTGTGCGCAGAGGAACACCTGAGTGGAAAGGTAACAACAAGGATAGGATAGGATCTCTGCGAAAGGGATCATGTGCATGTGTGAGCCTTTAGTGAAGAAACCAGGGAGCAAATAAAAAGTCATGAGGTGGAAGACGCCTTCCAGGGTCATCCATTTGTCCAGGCGGCTAGAGCAGTGTGGCTCTGGAAAGAGAAGGAAAACCTTTGGTGTAAAGTTAGTAACCCCACAAACAACAACTACCCTGACTTGATAGCTTAGGGAATCCTTGTTAGTCATGAGGTCAAATATATGCTTTTCATCACTATTTTCTAAGCACTCAGATCCAAGGTTTGACACCAGATCAAAAGCAATGTTCGGTGGGTTGCACTAATCTCATGCTTCAAAGTGTGTGAATGTCATTTGACTTTTTAGTTTTGACTGGACATGATAACTATTGAACTGTTTTCTTCTTTATTTTATTTAAACTCATTTATGCCCACACGTGTACTTATAAAACAGAGAGGTAAAGTGTTTTGTCAAAGCAAGACCAGGCAACTAACATCTGAGTTCACTCTCCCACTGGTGTAGTGTTATGTCCAAAAATACCAGTTATCTCTGAAATATAGTAAATGATAACCAAGAATCAAAGAGAAAGTTATAATAAGTCAGCATTGGGCACACACTCAGAAGTGCCAGACATGCTAGGCTTGCCAAACCAGAAGAAGATTAACCATAGAGATGGGAAGTGCTCAACACCCAGGAAAATCAGGTTTCTGATAATCATATAGAATTATTACTAATAATACATTTTGCTACATAATCATTTCTGTTTGATCTTACTTATATGCCATTGTCCTAGGCAAATATATTCCCTTTTCCATATACACATATTGTAGTAAGTATATGCAATTGTATACACAATCTAGTTCCTTTTACTTGCTCAATACTTTAGATTGTATTCAGACAATTAATTAAATTATAAGCTATAAGCCTGGAGATTGTAGCATTGCTGGGTCAAGTTTCTGTTGCTCCATAGTACTGTGCAAACAGTCAGAGAAACTCAATAACAGACCGAAAACCTAAAGATAATTTGCAGAATAACCAAGAGACAAGGTCTTTCCATAAAATCAAAGCCACATGTGTGTGGTCAATCCATCTATAACCCCAAGGTCACATACTTGCCGCAGCCATGCTTCAGGGAGTAAGGGAAACTAGGCCCACTCAAGAAGATAATGACTGGAAAGTAGTGAGTAGGCCTTCATCTAAAAGGTCAAGAGGCCCATATGGACAGCCTTTGAACCATGGGGGTGTTTTACCCACTGCAGCAGCAGGTGAGTGTAAGAGTATGCCTTGCTCAGTTTTGGTGCAGGGGTAAGCAGCTTGGTCCTGCCTCAACTTGATATGCCAGGCTTATTGGCTCCCCATGGGAGGCCTTACCCTTTCTGAGGAGTGGATGTGGGATGGGGTGAAGGGGGAGGGGGGTATTCGGAGGAGGGAAGAGAGGAGAAATGGTGGTTGGTATGTAAAATAAAAATAAAAAAATTTTTAAAGAAGTAAAAATAAATGAAATCTTCTCTGAAAAATTGGCCCCCTAGGGTTCTCTTGCAAAAGAAACCTGCACACTGAAGAAAATGAAATAAAATCACTTCCAAACAGAGAAAGATTTGAGATGTTTGTGGCAGTGAAAAAGAGGACCCAAGGCTAGAAAAGTCAGAAAGGCTTAAGCACTTAATGGATTATCATCTTCTCCACTGTGGAACTGGTTGTTGCTTCCTTGTTCCCCATGTCACCAACAACCTAGAACTGTCTAGAAACGTGTTTCCCAGACGGAGAATTGCTGTGCTCCCTTAGCTCGCAGAATCACTTCCAAATGTGTCGTCTGTAACTGCCATCACCTTGGTGATAGCAGCAAGTTAATTTGCCCTAGTGCAGTTTCTGAGAGCAGTAATTTATATTTCTGCTTCACTGATGTATTGTTGACCTGACTAACACATTTTTAGGGATTGAAGCTTGTTTTCCAACCCAAGGTCAGTTATACTGTAGACCCCGAGCCATCAGAAAATGACAAGTGGCCTCAGATGAAAAAAAAAGAAGAAAAAAACCTCTAGATCTGGCTTACTACCGTGCTGTTCTTTGTTCTCTGTTGTCTTGTATCTATCTGTTTGAAGAGCCCAGGCTCATTTTTCCAAGTTTATTATATTTCAGGCTAGCATTTCAGGTATTCTTTGCCAAGAGGCATTTCTCTGAATATTTACTCTGCCAAATTGCTTAGCATGCAAATTGTGTTTATTTGTCATTATGTATCTAGGAACATGGCTTTAAATAGATTCTCCTAGATCAACATCACAGTCAAGATCACTCTGAACTCCAGACTCCTCTAATTAATCTCAAACCCGCTCCACATAGCCTTAGAATTTCAATAAATGGCAAGTCTGAGCCTCGATCGTTTAGACCAAAACCTTGTTATCATTCTTGCCTCTGTGTATTGTCTCCCATCCTACCATCTCATACATGGCATCAGAAGCCCTGCTGGCTCTGCCTTCCACAGATATCTAGAACTAAATCATTCAGCATCTCTTGACCTATAGGCTCCACAGTCTGCATAGAATCACCTCCCATATGAAGTACTACAATGAGTGATGTCTTGTTCCACTGTTCCTAGCTGACACTTTCTTCTCAACACAGTCAGATTGACAGCTGAGGCACTTGGGTTATGTTATTATACACTAAAGAAAAAGAATGTGTGGTTGAAAGATAGAGAAATGGATTTTCCTGTGCCGTTTTCATGCCATAGAGTTGTATGTTTTGTTCCTTCCCCCTCTCCCTGACTCACCTGTGGCCCCTTACACTTCTTCCCTTCCTCTTCTCAAATAGCCTCCCTCATTCTGCTTTCTGGCTGTGCTGTGGGTCATTCCATGGATGAGCAGGGTTCATTTCATAGATCTGATGGATAAGTTGATATCCACTCCCTCTCTTATTACTCTTATGTGTATCCCTCTTGATGTTGTCTAATTGATAAGAAAGGACCTTCCTTGATAGAGAAGGACAATTCTTCAGTCAGGAGCATACAAGTAGCTGCATGCCTGGCTATAACTACCAAACTAGCTCATATCACACATGCTTTCAGAGTTCCCTGGTAGATTGTGTCTTTTTTTCTGCCTCTCTAGTCTGTAATATAAGCTTCATGTGGTTCCAGATCTTGTTCTTGTAGCTGACTGTCATAGGTGTGGTGTAAAGATAGGTGAATGACTGAAAGAATTTGAAGAAAATATGATTAAAAGGGGAGATGATGTGGGAAATCCTTCTGAATATGTGTTGCTTTTATCGGTTAATGAATAAAGAAGCTGCTTTGGCTTGTAATAGAGCAGAATAGAGATAGGTGGGAAAACTGAATGCTGGGAGAAAGAAGGCAGAGTCAGTGAGACACCATGTAGCCACTGCAGGAGACAGACACACCGGAACCTTGCCAGTAAACCATGAGCTTTGTGGTAAAAATATAAAATAATAGAAATTGGTTAATTTAAGATGTAAGAGCTAGCTAAGAGATAAACTTAAGCTACTGGCCAAACGGTATTACATTTAATATGGTTTCTGTGTAATTATTTCAGATCTGGTCAGCTGGGAAACAAGCAGTCTCTGCCAAGAGAATGGTGCCCACCATCTGGGTCATGGATACACATAAGACATAAAAAGGAATTAAAAATAAAGAGGACTTCTAGACCCAGAAAAATGGGAGCTAAGCACAGTTTCTTGGTAGCCACAGTTTTTCCATGTAGTCTCTGTTTGCTGGCGACAAGCAGAGATGCAGCTCCTTTAAGAGGTTTCCTAACTCAGCTTTAGTGGCAAAAAAACTGCACAGCTTCTAAAAACGAACAAACAAACAAACCAAAAAGAGCAGCTTCCTGCTGGCAGAATGACCTCTGGAACTTTTGAGAGGTTTTACACTTAAATGGGGTCTGTAAGCAGAGTGCTACAATTTACTTAATGGCAACAGAGACCCACTATGTGCCTGAAAATGGGTTTGTGAGCATGGTTGGAGCTGAACAGACCTCCACCATGTTGGACTGACCAGAGCCAAATGGCAAAAGATCCTTAGCCTTAGCAGCACTACTTAGTATTTTAAGAAGCAGTCCTGGTCAGAAGAGTAGTACAGATTCATCTTTTTAAAAAGACCTCTAAATGGATCACAGTATTGGATAATGTGTATAGGCTTAGGAAAGAGAAGAAAAGTATATAGACAGTTATAAAAGGAAGTAAATGATTTTTAAAAATAAAGCAAAGTCTTTAAAGAGACAGAATACAGACAGTCATAGATTAAAGAAGTAAAGAAAAACAAGCCACATAAAGATAAAAAATATACAGAGGGTCTGGATTATGTATATTTTTGTGTTTTCTTTGAATTTTTTGACTGTAAAGGAACTAAGTACAGAGAGATATTTCATTGTATGAGCTGCTAAGCTAAACCAACATGTGTGTGTATGTGTGTGTGTGTGTGTGTGTGTGTGTATACATATATATATCTTGATTTCAAAACTTGGGTTTAATGATACATTGCTTTGGAAAAGAGGTTTTGCTTTTGTTTCCACAGAAGATGAGAACCTGTGGGCTTCTTCCAGACTAATGTGGTTTGATGAAACAAAACTTTCTGAAAGGTCACAGTGAATACCCCTACACAAGTTACTTTACCCAACAACAAGCAAGAAGCAGTTTGGAGAGAACTATGTCCAAATACTCAAATTTTGGTTATAAATGTTTGTTTACATTTAAAGGGGGATATGATATAGAAATTTACATTGGTATGGATCATGGTTTATTGATACAAATTTCACATCTATTTTGTTACATGTATATTTATACTCTTGATTAATGTATTGTGTTTGTGCAGCTCATTTAAGAATGGAATGTATAATTAAAAATACAGTTACTAGATAGTCATCTATAATAGTCAATAAGTAGTCATGGTAGTTATGTTTTCTATATGTACAGAGATATATTTCAGATGGAAAAGTATTCTTCAAGCCTTTCAAATACTAACAGAACATGGAATTTAAAATGTTTAAGAAACTAGGACTTTTCTCAACAATGAGACACATCTGCTCCTGGCAGAACCAATCTACTTCAAAAGGATGATGAGCATCGAAGAGGGAAGAGGCTCCTTGTGGAGTTTGTTAAACAAAAACAAAAAGTCTGCTGAATACTATGGGCCTATAGGCTAAAAATGGGTGCCCCATAGTTGCAGAAGAACTTTGAATGACTGTCCAGGTAGCGAGATGTCTCCATCAATTCTAGAGTTTTGAAAGTTGCTTACAATGCACTTCCCGTTTACTTAGGTAATATTATATCTTTCTGGAATCTTTGATAGATTTGAAGAATAGATAGTTATAATTACAGTTTTCCTTAGTTATGGTAAAAGATAAAATAGATATAAATACTGTAGCTGTAATATTTGCTTGGTAACTGTTTTTATATGTAATATTGCTATGTTAAATTTAAAGCCTTCCTTTTATTTAGATAGAAAAAGGGAGGTAATGTAGGATTTCCCTCTGTATGCTGTGAATGCCTTGGTTAACAAAAAAGCTGCTTGGGTCTATGACAGGGCAATAAAATTAGGTGGAAAAACTAAATTGAATGCTGAGAGAAAGAAGGCAGAGTCACAGAGAAGCCATGTAGCTGCCCCTGGAGACAGATACGCCAGAAACCTTGCAGATATACCACAAGACTCGTGGTAAAATATAAAATAATAGAAATGGGCTAATTTAAGGTGTAAGCACTAGCTAGAAATATTCTTAAGCTTTGGTTAAACAGCATTGCATTTAATATAATTTGTTTGTCATTATTTCCAGTCTGGGCACCAGGAAACAAATAAGCAGTCTCTGACAACAGATTACAAATAGACACATTCTTGCTCTTTGAAACAACACAATGCAAAGTCTTCTTTTGAGAGTATGACTTAATAAAAGAACAGAACAATTCTGCAATTGAAATTCACACTGTGATTTAAAAAAATTTCAAACTGAATTATTTTTCAATTTGAATCAATAGCATCCTCCTACACACTTTTCCACGTTACACTGGATTTCTTGGGGGAAAGGTCTGCTGAAGACACACTTGGCACATATGTTTCACTCTTCTATGGACCCTTTGAGAAGTGGGCAACCACCACAGAGTGGCTTCTTGGGCCATGTTATGAATGACCTGACTCTTATCTGTGTGAGTTTAACCACCACCACCCCTTCTCAATTTTCTCTCTTTCAAGAATCAAATTGAGAATGCTAACCTGAAGTCTTCACCTTTACCATGGGATCTGTTCTAAAATTAAGTCATTGGATTATTCTGGGCCTTTACTATTTCCAGTTTACTTCTCTGCTGGGAACTCCAAGAGATCACCTCCATTCTTTTGGATAACGTTGTCCTTATATCCAATGGATACTTTGTAGAATTAATCAGGATTAGTAGTTTTTAATCTATTGATGTTTGAAATTGGAAACATCTAAATTACTTCCTTTTGGAAACTAGCCTGGTAAAAGTGGTGCAGTGGTTTTGAAAAGCAAATGTGAAATTTCCTTGATTGCCAACAGTTCCAGAAGAAAGGTAGGCAGCACTAATTGGACCCTCTGTGTTAAACAAATAAACACAGAAATAGTTACAACAGGAGGACATGACTTTGGGAGAGAGGTGTGAGGGGCAGTCCTGTGAGGAGTTGAGTTGGAACTGACCTGAAAGCCTACTCCCTGAGGACTACCTCTCATGGTTTCAGAAAGTGCTGTGTAAGCTGTTGAGGGAGAAAGAAAATCAATAGTCACAACCAGAGATAAGTCTTATGAACCATGACAATTACCAGCCCAGCAAAGTATTCAAAAGAGTGCAATAGTGGTGCCCTAATCTTGGCAGTAACCAACTCTGTATAACTGAACTTAATGCCTACCCAATCAGAAGCAATTTATGACCAACACAATAAATCTGGCCAACCACCCATGGCTGGAGAGATCATAGAACCTGGAGGAAAACATACTACCTCCATTTTCTTAAACCAGTATAGTTTCTAACTCTATCCTAAATGCTTAAGCTTATATTCACAAATAAGTGTACTTCTTACTACTCATAAAAAAAAAATCTTTTGTAGCTGGAGGATGGAAATTATTACTATATCTCTTCATTTTGTCTAGACATCTATATCTAGTAGATACAGTAAGAGCAAAAAACCACAGTGTCAACTGTTAGATATTGTCATCTAGAAATAATGGAGAAGCTGCACCCATGAAATCTCAATGGTATGGTTGCCTAAGCAAAACTTACATAATGACAATAGTTAACATGATTAAATGAAATTCCACAAGGGCCCAGTCCTGGATGACACAGCATGTGTGCAAAAAATGACTTCTGAGAGACCTAACATGTGCGCATATGAACAAACAGGTTTTCTTTATTGCCAGTTAATATCTGTCATTACATTTTTTGGAAACTCAATATTACTCTTTAAATAAATATTAATATTCTTTTTTATTTGCTTTCACTATATGACAATTGACTTCTACAAAAACAATTAAAATCATTCAATTAATTGCTACAACTTTTTAGTGGAGCCCAGACTGCTATTTGATGGCTTCCTACATTTTATATTACAAATGTTATAATATGAAGAATATTAAAGTGCATCATGTTGTATTGTCTTTAATATTACTTGTTTTTCACTGTCTAGATTTAGCTCCATATTTTAATAGTGTTTGTATATACAAAATACAGAATACCATTGAGAAACCTACATAACGTTCTCAAAGTTATTTAATGGGCATTGAGAGAATTTGCAATGAATTTCACAAAGTGTTGCCTAACAGACCCTCCTCTCCTCGCCTTTGCTACTGAGACTCATGGAAGTGTTACATTCTCTTTAGCAGAGTTTTCCTAATGACACTGACTACTGCGCAGTGGACAACTGATGCCATTCTATTTCTGGTATATTAGGAACCACTCTAAGCCTATTAGCTTACAAACTATAATCCAGTGTTCAAGACTCCTTTTTGCCTATGGGCTGAGATTTCTCATTGTCCAACGTTACAATGTTATTTGAGATTAAGTTGACATAGTAAGACTACTTGAGCTGTAGAATACAGACAGAACAAAATGTCTGAGCAGTTCAGATGAGAATATGTGGTTATTATTTCTCCTGGGTACCTGTTTATGGCCACTAGAGGGGTCTATGTTAGTTAACACAATCTTCCCTCCTAACACCTAATTCTTACTACATTAGCTTCAGAGAGTTCTATGGTTTACTTTCTCCTATTCAAGGTACATGTGTACATAGCTATGCTGTCTGGACTTCAGGGAGCAAAATTTCAACCTCAATTTCTTATTGTCTAAATAAGTTGACCTTTAGCAATTCACAATTCACTTAAAAGAAATAGACACATATACACACAAATATATATGTGATATACACACATCTATCACAATCATATATATGCACAGTCATAAGACCCTAGTCTTTGATGTCACTAATAGTTGTTGGGTTACGATGAGAGTTTCTCTCATTCTCTTAATGAAGTCACAACCATGAAGGTAGAAGTCAAGCTGATGCTGGGATGATGTGGCTATCTGCTATATTTGTTGGGGTTCCTGACACAACAGGAACTTGTGACCTAACAAAACAGGCATGAACATAGAAGCGAATAACTAAGTCCTGTAATGAGCAGCCCAAGACTGTGGTTGGCTTTACACAAGTCTTCATTCGGTGGCTCCAGTGATATGACAGGCAGGTTCTGTCCACCCAAATACTGGAATCTCCTCTCTGCATGTTCCTTTATTCCCAGTAGGTGTTTGGCCATTGCAGCCACCTAGAAACATTTTTCACTTTCCTAGCTTCAAGTCAACCCAGATGTGCTCTCCTCTGTTAACACAGACAGTTCTTGGCTTTCTCTGCCTATAGTTTCCAAATGAATCACTGGAGTCATCATATGTTACATGCTAATAGACTTACACCAACTGCTGCCCATCCCAGTAGGTTAGGCCAACGCAAACATGTAGAGCTTCAGTGCTGGAAGAGGGTATAGCTCCCTGAAGGAATGTGAGCTATTGGAAAATGAGGGCTTCCAAACTCCTGGATCCTTTCCTTTTCTTTGTTTCAGGCTAATGATATCTTGAAGTTGCCAAGTACTTCTTTGTTATTACTATAGATCATTTACCATGTGGTTTGTCCAATCCATCATCTACTATAAACTCAGAGCAAGCGACAAAGCAAACAGAAAAGCCTGACTCTAGCTGCAGGTCTGGCAGTATTGCTGGCTATCACAAATGACAGTAACAGTTAGGGAGTGACAAGTGTCAATGAACTGAGACTTTAAATATGCTTTCTTAGGTTGGTAATTAGAAGAATCCGGCCTACATTTTCCTTTGGGATGAAGAAAGAAGCCCATTTCCATGGTTACAAAGGTACATTTTTATAAGATCAAAATAAGTAATGGCATATCTCAAGCTTTTGCTTTTTTATGTGTATATAGTATAAATGTATGAAGCATACTTTATTAATCATTATATTCTCAGAGTGCATTTTACTATGACTAACGTTTTCCTTTACTTTTCTTTGGTATTGAAATTACTTTTATTCTACCAATAAATTATATTAAAATGAAATATTTTTAAATACCAAAATAATCATAAATTTTACATATTGGGAAGACTAATTCTTGTCTCTTGTGGTAAGTTGAGGTCTAAATCTTCCTAGAGAAAAATCTACTATCTGGAAATGTATGCTTGTTTATAAGCTAAAGGCTTGTAAATAATGCTCCATTAAAGACTTTTCCGCCCATCTTCGTGTGTATCTATGTGTACATCTGCAAGAAAGTGTGTGAGTGCCAGAGTGTGTGCATGGGTATCTAGAATAGGGGGCAAACATGAGAGGACGAAATCAGTATTTTAGTAAATACCTAAAACACAATGGAAATTATATAAAGAGAGCTGAAAGGTAGATTAGAAATACCTTTCTGTGGCCTTGGATATGCTGGATAGCTGAATGTGCTCAATCTTGACTCAGAAGCTAAGGAGGATTGGGCTTGGGTAGCAGTTGGAGGGGAGAGAGATATCCGTTGCTCTTCATACCATCTATCACTGTGATATTCATAAGAATTTATTACAGAGGAGGTTTTGGTGAGTAAATGAAGTTAATTTCCCAGTTTACTAGAAAAGTGTCAACACAGAAAACTTTAGCCAAATATGTTTTTTAAAAAAATGGTACCCCATTTTCTCGGGTTGTGAACGTGAACCATGGGAGTAAAGGAAGGATGGCATTCCACGCCAGGCAAGGTGCATTTCCCTAGCATAACATCCTTGGTGAGAAGTGAGCCTAGTCTTTCCTGGAATGAGCTTGGCAGACTTGTTCAGGTCTGTATGTTTCACAACCAAGCCTAATTGGCATTTTAAAAAGCTGGGACTTTGTGTCAGACCTGTTGGGCAGAATTTGATTTCTTGAAAGTAGCTCTGCTTCCCACAGGCCACGCCCTTCCCTGGCACATTCTTCATAATGTCTCTCAACTGTCAGATAACCCCTGTGGTGGGCTCACACTGAGAACCGCAAAACACTGTTATATACATTTTATTGAACGTTTTACGAAAGCAGGAAAAAATTCTCCCAGACAACCATTTCCTTATCAACTTTTTACACCCAAGAAACCTGGCAAATGGATGTCTAGAATTATTTCATCTCTCCTCACAGCTGGGAAGCCGAGCCACAGAAAGTATTGTTATGAAATCCCTTTGCTGTATGTGATAGAAATAGATTCCAGTGGCGCTCTCCACCATCCCAGCTTCTTCCCAACCCAGCCCTCCTTCTGGCAGCAGCCTCTGGTGACACTGAAATGCTGTTATCACATGACTTCATCTCTGCTATCACTTCTGGCAGAAATGTCCATGCCCTAAGGCTCAGTTCAGTCCTTCCTGTGGTAAACTCCTTCTGGTGATAAAATCTATGACTGAAAGGGGTTTTTCTTTCTTTTTTTAAATTAATTTTTTTTAAAAGAAAGCAATCTTTTCTCATTTTACTTACCATCCCACTTCCTACTCCCTCTCCTCCTCCCACTCCCTCTACCTTCTTCCAATGTCACTCCCTTACGAAAAGGGACCCTTTCTTGTCAGCTCTGGGCCCTTTTTTAGTGAGCCTAAACTTTATAGGTTCTATGGAGGCACTATTCTTCTACAAAGACCGATGCTCTCAGTCCACAGTATCTTTCCCCAAAGCACAGTGTGAAAAACTCCATCCCTTTAATGCCTTCCTATGTTAACATAATTATTTCCCTGATCCTGTGACTGATGTCCATATATGTTAGATTTTCCTCTTTCTGAATCTGGTTCACTTAAAGAACCATCTGATCAATCTGACTTGGTTTCAAGAATTTCATCATCTGTGCTTCTTTTCCTTTTTCCCTATATCTAGATCTGAGTCATTCTAATTATGGAGATGAAAATTATATTGATTTCCCAATACTAAATTATTTCACTTCTTATTCCCTAGGAATTCATGATCCACCAATGAAAGGCAGCTTTTGAAGCTACAGTATGTGCATCTTTTGGAAGCAGGTGTGCCTGAACCACAGATTTACAGTAATTCCTCACAGCTGTGTGTCTGTACCGAAATTTAAAAAGTAAACATTTGATGCACAGTCAATGAACTGTGCATCTGTTTAAATGTCTAAGTCTTTAGTAATGTGTTTAAAAAATAAAACAAACATAACAATTAGCTTGGAAAATAGACAGAGATAAGAGAACTCATCATTTCGCCAAGTTGAATAAGCTCCCTTTTGATATGCCTAAGGCACTTTAATGCTTGATTCATCAGTTAACAGAAAATAAGTATTTGAGAAAACAAAGTATTTCTTCCCACTCCCTTCCCCCACAAACTGGCAAAAGGCTTATCATTTGCCTGTGAAGTCCTCAGACTTTGGGGTCTACAGATGGAATTATATTTTATGAATGTGCTAAAATGATCAATTATACATATTTCCACTTGATGACTACTATATTTCAAGCACTCAACTGTAAGGATATGAAACAAAGTACTTACCAGCTAGCAAAAGATTGAAATATACATGACCCAGAAAGTACCCTGTGTATTTTGTATAAACCGCATGCTAAGTACCATATATAGGCAAGTGTAAGTGTTACAGGAATTCAGAGAGGACCAAACTTAATTCTGCTTGACTACTGGGAAAAAGGAAGTTTCCAGAAAGTTCCTTATTACAATCCTGGCAGTCAAGCTGTCTTTAAGAGTTGTATGACAGTTCACTAGAAGCAAAGGGGGCAGGAATAATTCCAGGCACAAAACATAGCCAAACAAAAGCCCCCCGGAGGAATTATTAGGGACAGGAAGAAATTGGTGGGAATAGAATGTAGGTTATGGAGGGCACTTGCAGGACCAGGGGTAGACTGTTAAGCCACCGTAGGGGAAAACTGGGAAGGATTGGTTACCAAGCTCTAGCGTATGTGGTTCTAGAATTCATTAGGAGATGAAATCAAAACTTCTGTATTAAATATAACATCAATAGACCTCAGTAGATGGAAGAGACATTTGTCAACAATGTATCCTTCTATCATGATGTCTCTGCATCTAGGTTGTTGGAGTCAGCCCCTGAAACTTATACACTGTCTGTTGCCTCTTCTGTGTGTCTGTGCAGCTCAGGCAAGAGGACCAAAGGTGCCTCATTTCTAATGCTCCAGTTAGACGCAAACTATTTCCAACAATCTGATACTGACTACATTACTCAAAAGATGTCCTTGAAAAGTGATTATTGTATTTCTGCCTGAGAACAATAACTTTCTTAGATCAAGTCTTCATCCTTTCATAAAAGTAAGGGGAGAAAGATCTAGAGGTACAGGCAACATTTTTTTTTTAATAAAAGACAAATTCTCTTTCAACACTGACAGAAGATCTTTGGCGATGGATCTTCCAAGGTTCTCAGGACTTTGATTCTTCCTGCAGAAGTGGGGGATTAAAAAGAACAAAGAGTCCCAGCTCCAGTAATCTCCCTTTCTTTTTCAAATTACTTTGTTGGTGTTAGTAGCATTAAATAACAATAAGTTTCTCAAAAAGGTCCTGAACTCATTCTGTGGAGCATGCGACCCTTTGAACTTGCCATTCTCCTGCATCAGCCTCCTGACTTGGAGGGATTAAAAGAATTATCACTAAGCCTGGCCACTTCGTCCTTCTCCATGAATAGAGCAAGGAAAATTTGAATTTCACCCACTTGCCGTTTACTGCTAAAGCTGAGGAAAATAAAATGACATGTCAGTATTGGTCACAGGCATTATATCTACGCCTTGTCAACAACTATTCCAAAATCAATCTGTCATTTTGCCTTTGTGAGAGTTGAAACAATTTCTTAATTCTATTTCAGCTATGCGTTGCTTTCACTGTCACTAATAGATAAATGATTCAGACACTACGACTGTTTTCATCTTATCACGCTGGGAATAAGGATGACAATACATGCTAATTCTAACACAATGAACATTTAAATGTGCAGGAAATTACAGGGTGACAGTGCAGTATAAAGAGCTCATTCCTACCAGAGTTAATAAAAACTCAGAACACTTCTCCTTCATTCTATTACAGATGCATCAATACAAAACCGTTCAGTCAGACTTGGCCAGCAGACAGGGTACAGACCCATTTATTCTAGTTGGTATGGAAAGTTTAGAATCCTCCCGTAATTATTTTTGTCGCTTTGAAACAGGACACTCTTCCTTATTGAAGATAGTAAGGCGTTGCTATATTTGGTGGTTGTATTATAGAGGAAATAATGTGACCTCCATATATTAAAAATAGTCTGCTTTAACAGACTTCCTTGTAATTTCCTGAAAAGAAGATATTGCAACCACAGACTACTGGGTCTGCCAGAGAGAAAAGGATAGAAGCCAACTTGTAAACTTAGCAGAAGCCAGCCAAGTGAGTTCCCTTGTGCTAGGCGTTTTAAATATTTTTCGTCATTTAATTTGGGGCAAAATTGTAAGACTGGTCAAGGATATGGAGCTAAAAGAGACTAACATTTTACTTAAGCAAGTAAATTTATACTTGTTACTGTATTTTATTTTTATCAAAACTTTACATTAGAGAAAGACATGATCTGCAAAAAAATGTGTTAAAAGACATACATGCATACATACGTACACATGAATGCTTATGTACATGCATATATATATATATATACATATGCACATGCATACATGCTTATATCCATACAACTATGCATCTGTACATACATGCATAGAATCTGAATCAAGTCCTGACTTCTTTTCAGACAGGGTAATGGGAGATAGGGAGGCAGATAAAATGATAAAATATCTTGAAAGATGGGATTGTTAAATATTTTATGAGTTGAAGAAGAGCTCAGAATTAGTCTCTTCTCATTTTTTTTTCATTTTTTTATTTTATTTTTCAAAATGAAACAAAACAAACAAAAAATGAGTTCTAGGAAAGGAACTCAGATCCTCATGCTTGTGACACAAAACCTTTACCCTTGAGCTGTTTTCTAGGGCTGAAGCTTGCAACCAGCCCTGCCCCCCCCATCTCTTTTTCCTCTTCTTTCTCATCTTCCTGACCCTACCTTGTAGACCCGGGTTCTGCTCCTTGCAAACTGACCTCCACCCTCACTATGAATCTCGATTTCCCAAATAACCTTGATTCTTTCTGTGCTCTTTAGACTCTGAAGAGGCTCTGCGCTGACACGTAGTCTTTGACTTATTCCTCTGTTTTCAGCTGGCTGTGGTATTCGTCCTTTAACACAGGGATCTGAAAACTGCCCACAGGTCTCATCTGGCCCACTAGCCAATTTTCTTTGGCCCTCAAGCCAATACTACTTTTTTTTTTTAAATTTATTTATTTATTAAGGATTTCTGCCTCGTCCCCACAACCGCTTCCCATTTCCCTCCCCCTCCCCCGATCGAGTCCCCCCCCCCCCCCATCTGCTCGAAGAGCAATCAGGGTTCCCTGACCTGTGGGAAGCCCAAGGACTGCCCACCTCTATCCAGGTCTCGTAAGGTGAGCATTCAAACTGCCTAGGCTCCCACAAAGCCAGTACGTGCAGTAGGATCAAAAACCCACTGCAATTGTTCTTGAATTCTCAGTATTCCTCATTGTCCGCTATGTTCAGCTAGTCCGGATTTATCCCATGCTTTTTCAGACCTAGGCCAGCTGGCCTTGGTGAGATCCCAATAGAACATCCCCATTGTCTTAGTGTGTGGGTGCACCCCTCGTGGTCCTGAGTTCCTTGCTCGTGCTCCGTCTCCTTCTGCTCCTGATTTGGACCTTGAGATTTCTGTCCGGTGCTCCCGTGTGGGTCTCTGTCTCTGTCTCCTTTCATCGCCTGATGAAGGTTAATATTCCTGAGGATGCCTATGTGTTTGTCTTTGGATTCACCTTATTTAGCTTCTCTAGGAACATGAATTATAGGCTCAATGTCCTTTATTTATGGCTAGAAACCAAATATGAGTGAGTACATCCCATGTCCTTTGGTTATTTATCTCAATACAGAGTCTGCCTCTGCATCCCTGGTTGGTATACAGCTTGCTATGTGGATCAGAACAGCTTAAAATACATACTAATTCTCCATAGTTCGTGAAGCCTGACTAGAAAACCCTGAATCTACACCACATCAACAGAAAGTTAAGAGATTTTTACAAGTCAAAAATCTAGGAAGTAGAAAGATAGAGAAGAAAGGCCAGAAAGCCTAGGATTGGTCCCCAATCTATGGCTGGACAAGCCCAGTGGTACAGGAAACAGCCAGATAGAGTAGCACTGTGCTCTCCATGAGTCTTCCTGCTGTCAGTGCAGGCAGGATACACACCTGATAAAGAGGATTGGGGTCTGTGCTTCTTCACACAGCTAATTATTGGCAGGAAAGTTCTATAGCATTTGCTATTTAGTTACCACTCTATTTAAATATTTACAAGATCAGGAGTTTCACTAGCCTATAATGCTTAGGGCTTGTCCCCTGATTTTGTGTCTACTTTGTCCATGATTTTAATATCATCTTTCTGCAAAGCCTTTATTTCAGAAAACAACACTGTGACTTTTAGTTTATAATATGTACTTATGTCCTCTAGTGGATAGACTTGTGGACCAGATAATAAGGTAATAATCATCTTCCCATAACAAATAATATACTTTCAAAGCTCAGGTGAATTCTAGAAACCATTGAAATACCAACATTGCTGTCATTGTTTCCTTAAGGATCTTCTAAACCTATTTAACTATCATTTTAATTTGTAAGTTTCTTCTTGGGAAGTTGGCTCAGATGCAGACAGGAAGGGAAATGCTTCTACAGGAAGGGAAATGCTTCTACAGGGAGGAAGGAAGCCACAGTTTCAGGTCTTGTTCTCAGTCAGCAACCACTAAAAACAAAATGTGTGTGTGAACTTGGATGTGTTCTGCTCCCTCTGCAGCTTTCTCTCAAGCTACCTCTTTCCTAATGACATCCCTACCATGTGCCTTCCCTCTACTAATGTCCCTGTTCACCTTTAAATGTTAAATTGGGTTCTGGATTTCAACTTAAACAGAGCAGGACTCCTCGCCTTGATGTGACATTTAAATTACTTAATTCTCTGCAAGTGCTTTTCAATCCAATTCAATTCAGGATATTCAACTTGGAACTTTAATTATGAAATTGGATAGAATACTGTCATTCTCCAAATTACCTTAAACAAAAAGTAGTATCTTAACCTTTTAATTGTCTTTTGATTTTTGTGTGGACCTAACATGTATATAAAGATGAATATTTTTGTGGACTTTTGGTTTTTTTTAATTTGTTTTGTTATTTTTTTTGTCCTATTGCTCTGATACTAATTTAGTTTGATTTTGTGGAGTTTTGGTTTCTTGTTTTTTTTTGTTTCATGTGTTTTGTTTGGTTGGTTCTTTTGAAAGAGAAAGGATAAGAGTGAACATCAAGTTGAGTGGGTAGGGAGGTGGGAAAGATCTGGGAGCTATTAGGGGAAGGTAAAACATGATCAAAATATATTGTATGAAATTGTTTTCAATAAAAATTGTTTTCCTTGATTTATTCTACAAATTATCCTACTTTAACATTGTCTATTAAACCATGGCTGATATAATATATACTATTAATCATGTGCATGCCAAGGTTAAAAGTACTTAATGTTAGTCTTTAATTTTTTAAATGCTGCAATTCTCAGGGCTTTTTGAAATTTAAAAAAAAAATAAAGGTTTTTGTGGATGCAGCCCACTTTCGCACAGCATAGAATGATAACTAAGTAATAATTTTTCCTCTTTCACTGGGTGGTGGTGGCGCATGCCTTTAATCCCAAAATTTGGGAGACAGAGACAGGTGGATCTTTGTGAGTTCGAGGCCAACCTGGTCTACTGAACAAATTCAGGACAGGCTGCAAATCTACACAGAGAAACCCTGTCTCAAAAAACAAAACAAAACAAAATTTCCTCTTTTAGGTAATTTCAGCATCCCATTGTTCTAAAATTCAAGATCAATTGTACTAAGCTTGTTTTCTAGGATATAAAACAAGTTCATAATCCTAATCCAAATTAACATTTGCTCTTTCTAGAGAACAGACTTCTCACCCAGATGTGTACAAGTATTCTAACTAATTATCATTGCAGTCCATTAGTGTCAGAATTGTTCCAATTTAAATGATAAATGTATTGATCACGCAAATATTATATAATGAGCTTAATGGCTAATTAAATTACATTATGCCATAAAAAGACAAGAATTTAAGAATTTTTAAGTGCCAATGCATAGAAAACGAAAGCATGCCATTTTCACATCCAAATGAGGTTGTTGAACAAATTTTACCTTTATTTTTGCTTTATATACAACTCAATCATACTTTTTTTTTAATTCAGTGAAACTAGACATTTCGTTTTGAGTTTAACCACTTACTTTCTAGTGCTTTTGATAAATTTTCGGTCTAAATCATACTAATAGCTATAGATTAAGGGAAAATTGCTAGCACTTAGAATCATATCCCATATAGATATGATTTTGTCCATAAAATAACTGAAAGACAGAGGTGATATGGCTTCTGTGAGCATCTGGCCTGCTGTTTTAACCTATCATCATTACTGATCAACTGTTCTCAAAGTAGAAGCTTTGGTGCCTGCCTACTCCAAATGTTCCAAAGGAGATTTGTGTAGCTGTTTATGTAACCGCTGTCTTAATATTGCATACTTAGGCTTCTTCTCACACTCCTCTTATTATATAACTAAATGTCTCTCCTCTCGCTTGTACAGGATATTAATTATATTAAATCTCCTCCTAATTTTCCTTTATTGCAAAGTAAGGCATACTACGTGTTAAACTTTTAAAAACTATTCAGTTTTACACAAAATTATTTTCTTTTTCTTATACTGTACTTGGTTAAAAAGTAAGCGTTATACACTTGAGACTTTCCTGGTTTGAGATTTTGTCTGGTTTGTTTGCTAATGCACAGGGAATTATCTAGCTGACTCCTTTACCTTGCTGACCCGCTGACTTTCAGTTTCAGAAGCCCTAAGCGGAACGAATAGCTGTCCAGCAGATTCCTCACTGCCTTCTGCATGCTGGGAAGAATGAATTTACATCCCACTTCCCCATTTAGACCGCTGTCCTGACCCAGTGTATCCATGTTCTCTTGTCCTTCCTCCAGACATTAGCATTGTCGCCAGGACCTCTGAAATAGCTAACCCACTCCCAATATCACTAATGTGAAGTGTTTCTTGCTCATTGTTCTCAGAAGTGACAAAATGTTCCTTCTAGAACAATTCTTGTTTTCAAATTGCTATGTTTAGAAATGTCAAAGATTTTTTTTCTTTTTAAAATTTTTAAATAATTACCTGTCTCTCTCCCCTTTTCATTTTCTAAATCATTTACCCCTCCACACTCTCCTCCAAATCCTCCAAAAATAAAAGCTTCTTTTTATTACTGACTGTGATTGCATGCACACATAGATATGTATTAACATATTTACTCCTAAACATAATCTGTTGAGTTCATATAATGTATGTATGTTTTCAGTGCTGATTATTTGGCACTGGACAACTAATTGATGTGCTCTTCCCTGGGAAGAACCACTGCTCCCATTTCCAGTATTTCTCACTTACTTATAGTTCTCTGTGTAGGATAAGACCTCGTGGTCTTCTCCATCTAGGTTGCCATGACTGTTCATTGGTGTCATCCTTGTTAGGTTCACTTTGGAACAGTCATGGTAGTGAATCTCTGTTGGTGATTATAATGCTCCTGACATTACTAGAAGACACAATCTTACAGAAAACTCTTTGGTCCTCTGGCTCTTAATTTTTTTCCTACATCCTCTTCCGCAAAGCTTCCTAAGCTTTATATGCAGAAATGTTTTGTAGATTTATCTGTTGGGACTGGCCTACACAACTCTAAATTTGGATTGGGTGTGGTTTTCTACAGTTCCTCATTGCCTGCAAAGTAAAATCCAAAAATTTTTAAAGATGTGTAAATGGACTGACTGGATGGCTCAGTGGGTAAAGGTGCTTGCTGCCAAACATGATACCCTAAATTCAGTCTTGTCCCCAAGGTCTTCATACTGGAATGAGAGAACCCATGTTTACAAGTTAACCTCTGTTATCCACACATGTGTTGTGGCATGCATATATATGTGTACGCATACATTCAGACACACAAAATAAAATACATAGAAACATTTAAAGGGATGTATAAGATGATTCATGATACATTTCTTTCTCTAGCTTGGTTTTTTTACATTCAGTTTTCTAAATAACAGCCCTGGATGTACAGCTTCACAAAGACTCCAGGCTTCTGCAGTTTTGTCTTTGCTTTTCTTTGAAGAATTTTCTTCTCCTATCCTTCTAACCTCCTAATGAGTCTCTAGCTATGAATCAAATAACAGCTCAGGAAAATGATGGTCTTACATAAAATAAATGCAGATATGGTTGCAGTAATATTTGTTATATTGAATTAATTGGTATATCTATCTTGATGTCAGAGAGCGGTACCTAACACAGTGCATGATACATACAGATAATTAAAACATGGTAGAATGAAGGAAGGAAAGAAGGAAGGAATAGAAAAAATGGATGAAATTGTAAAGTCTTGCATGTAACTAAAGAAACTCAGTCTTAAAATGATTGTGTTTTTTTCTCACATACAGACTCAAGCTTCTAATTATGATGCATATGTGTATTCCCAAGAATGAATATGTCTAAAGACCTGTTAACTAGAACAGGGCCATAAGAGAAAAAGAGGTTTTAATGGTGGGATTGGCGAAGACAGTAGAAGACATGCAATGTAAAAGTGGGAAGTGAAATTCTGGAGAAGTCTGAATGAGAAGGAAGGGGGACAGACAGATAACTGAGAAGAGGGGATGGAGGATGAAAATCAACCAGGATAAACTGTGTTTGAAAAAGCCACAGAGAAGCATTTTACTTCACACGCTATTAAAAAGTCAAAGAAACCGTAAATTTATAAAGGGAAGAAAATTAATTAGTATTTTTCATTCTTTTGTGTTATGCTAAATGTTTAAATTCTAGTATGTGTTCTAAATGTCTGCTTAATTTAGATTTGAAAAGGTGAATTTTAAAAAATAAATTTATATTATATACAGGTGATAAATAAAAATTAAAAACATATCTATCACTTAATTTTGTAAAATTTGCACTTGAAAAAGTACATTGCTATTCCAAGTAGATGTAATTTCTAATATTTAATTGAATATTCACTCTAAATGAATTAAAATTCATTAATATGGGGCTAACAAGATGTGTCACTGATTAAGAATATTTGTTGTTCTTCCATATGGCCTAGGTTCCATTCTCAGCACTCACATGGCTGCTCAAAACCATCTATAACTCCAGTTCCGGGGAATCTGATGCCCTCTCTCAGCCAGCACAGGCATGAAGCTTAAATGTGGTGCACAGGCGCACACGGTAGAAAAACACTAAGACACATAAACCCAAAGTCATCAGCCATAGGACATCCATAAACATATAATTTCCAATGTGAATACTAATATCTGTAGGCCTACCTATCAATAGGTATCTTGTAAGTATCTGGGAAAGATTGGGATTCATTGGTGGTCAGAAACACTTCCAGTCAGCCTTCTGAGATTGGAGCAAACTGTGTAGTGTCCTCTCCCTTGTGTTGAAACCAAAATCCTGAAAGACTGAACAGATGCTCAGGAACCCTACCTTGGACAGCAAGAGAACTCAAAAAGCAATAACTATGCCTTTCTCCTTTTATATGTACCTATTCTATTTATTTTTAATGTATATTTAAATTTGCTTTATGAAGACTTTCTAATTTAGCAAGTCCAAAGTCTGGTTCCTTAGCTAATAATAGCTAAGAAGAACATCACTACTGCTCTGCTAGCATCTTCTGACACAGTAATTTGCATAATATATACATGATTTCACTGCCATAATTTAGCCCTTGAATTGCTATAGTGATTAGGAGATATGTATAGCTAGAGTCGTGGATGAGAGCTATTGACAAGTGAGATACAGGCTACCAAGAAAGGAGACAAAGAGGTCTTAAAATGAATGCATGTTGAGACTGTCACGTGTAAACAAGTAAAACTTGTGACTCCATTAAGTTAAAAAAAAAAGTTGTATAGATTGTAGGTTCTTAAATTATGTTATTTCTTTAAATATGTTTAAATATGTTTTCAAAATGAGATTAAAGGGAGTGGCAAACTATTTCTCAAAAGGGGAAATAAGCAAATTTATCAGAATGTACATTACAATTTATCCCTGGAATGTAATCTTTGATATTTTCTTTATTTTATCATCTTTTAAAAGCCAGAAGGCATGGTTGCACATGCCTTTAATCTCAGCACTCTGGAGGCTGAGACAGGTGGATCTCTGAGTTCAAGGCCATCCTGGTATACACAACAAGTTCCTGGATGGCAGTCCTGTCTCAAAATAAAATAAGATAAAAAGTGAAAAAGTAATTAAAAGACTGTGATGGTAGACTTAGCTTCACCATCACATAGCAAAAAGCTACATTTGCTCACAGGCTAAAGTTTGCCAAGATCCAGTCTAGAAAACATGTCTCATTCAAATATTCACAAGGCAGCAAATCTTCAAGCACAGTCTTTTCCACATTTTGTCTCCATCCATTGTCTATGATTAAGGTCACATAAATGTTCCAAACTAGTTAGTATGGCAAACGCTGCTCTGTTCCTCTGGAGAATACTGACGAACACAAACTCTAAGCGGCTTTTCAACTCAGTCTTTCACTAGGATGTCTTTCATCACGATGAAAGCACATTCTTGTAAGCAGTTTAAGTTGTATACCAAGTATAAATAGTAGCAGACACTTGACAAACAGCAGACTCTCAACAAATGTTTCCCATCTGCCTAAACACTTGGGTTTCATTACTTATCTCTGATAGCATGCTATGACGTAAGCATCCTGATAACACACCTGAGAATGATGAACCTAAGGAACAAAGCAGTTACCTTCACAGTTTGTTAACTATACCACATCTAGTCCATGAGAGAACAAGGACACAAATGCATATAACATCATAATTTAGAAGACACAACTTGACAGACTTTGCCGTAAAATGGTGACGGTGTAGGTAAACTTGGTAGAAGTTTACCTTCTGCTGTGACTGCTTAACTGTCATGGCAGCGCAGAGCAGGGATATGTTTCAATACAACTTTATTTACAAAAACAGGCAATGGGTCAAACTTGGTCAAAACAGCACAGCTTCTTAGGTGGGCTCTGACCTATAGTATGATTTTTCAAATGCGGATATCATGACCTTACAAAATGGAGATCTTGCAAAATACAGATATAATCACTCCACCTAAGATACAACAGTCATTGCTCGCATGCTCTCATGTGTGGCTGATACATCTGTAGATCCCATTTTGAGCAGCAAGTTTCCAGGTGACTATGGTGCACTGTCCCAATCAACCAAGGTTTGTGAGAAATGATTTCTCAAGACATGTTATTAGAAATTATTATTTTAAAGCATTTAAATTATCATTTAAAGCAGTTAATGTGTCAGATACTGAGGTAAGCATTTTTGCACTCAAAAATAAACATCAAATGAAAACCACAATGAAACAGGAATACTACTATTCACTTCGCTCAAGTCAGGAACCTCTGTGCCATTGTTTAGATCTGACTCAATGTCACTTATCAACTCTAGGCGCTCCCACCATCTCATTCTATAACACTCCCAAGACTTGCCTCAAGCCCATCCTTTTGTGCTTTTATCAGATTCTAACCCCACCAACCATGTAAAAATCCTAAGTCTTTACCTAGATTTCTATAATAGACTCTAATTTTCTGTGTCACCAAATATGGCCAGTTTCTTTCAAGCCATTCTGAATACATTGGTCCACGCAATCTTTTCCAAAGTTGGCATGGTTAATTTTCATTGTCACTTAGCTGGGTTTGGAATCACCTAAGAGATCCACCTCTTGGTGTATCTAAGGGAGTTACCAGAGAGGCCAAACTGAGTAAGCAAGACCTAAGCTTAGGGTGGAATGCGTCATTCCATAAGTCAGCTTTCTGCAGTGAATAAGGAGAAAGTGAAATGAGCAGCACTGTTCCTCTCTCTCTCTCTCTGTCTCTCTCTCTCTCTCTCTCTCTCCCTCCCTCCCTCCCTCCCTCTCCCTCTCCCTTCCCCCCTCATACTCCTGCCATCTCCCCTTTCTCACCATAATGGAATAGCTCTTCGTTACCTGGGAGTTAAACTACAGTGTCTCTTCCTCGAGTTGCTTTCATCAGATGACTGTCATGGTAAAGACTAAGGTTTAACCCTACAAAGATAAAGTAGATCATGTTTATCCATTGCTTTAACATGGCTCCAATGCCACACTGAATAAAAGCCATACCTCTAAAGATGGCATGGCAAGGTTGTAACCATCTGGCCTCTGCCTACCTCTCAAAACCTTTCCTTCACTCAGTTGCTCAGACTTCCTGAGCTCTTTGGTCTCCTGAAATGCACTAAACCTTTTATCATTTAAAGATCATTTGTTATTTTCATCATTTACCATTTACTCCTCTTTTCTTTATGTGCATGGTTGTTTTTCCGCATATATGCATATGCACTGCTTGTACACCTCCTGCCTGTGGAGGCAGAAGAGGCTGTCAAGTCTTCTGCAACCAGAGTTACAGACGGTTGAGAGTCAGCATACATATGCTGGGAAGCAACCCCAGGTCTTCTGCATGGAAAGCAAGTGGTGTGAGTCACCGGGCCATCTCTCTCTTACCATTTGAGCAGGCAGCATGGTGCTCTTTTACTAGAAATGCCTTATTTATATTTTCTCATGTTGTGATCATTCTGGGATTTTTTATAGGAGTCGGTTTATTTACTATTATAGAATCCTAGTTTATATTGTCAACCTATGTAGGTAAGACCTTGCACATTTGGTAGAGTGCATTGCCTCTCTGAAAATGAGAAGCTTTTGACAAGTCTAGGTCAATATAGTTATTAATGTCTCAACATATCGACTGTCAATATAGTATATTGAGATAGTTTTTTTTTCAAAATTTAACAACACGACTATAATTTCAAAAGCTGAAATTATAACAGCAGTGTGTTTTGTAGCAGTAGTAACAACAGATTACCTGGTTCTGCAATCATTTGAAAAAATAGGGGGAAAAAATCCAGCACAATTCACTAAAACGATAATGAATCAGTTTAAATGTTCCTTTTCTCAAAACTATTTTAACTACTCAATCTGAAGCCTCTGCTTGCCTTTCTTCCGTCATTCCTCATTGGCTTCCCTCTCAGCACCACATCGAGAGTTTGGGTTTCTTTGCAAACTGCTTGTCCTCCCAAGCACACCTCACAGAAGCAGAGAGAAAGTTTTGGAAATGTGACACACCTCTAAAATTTCTTAAATTAATTGTTTTTAATAAAGCTCACAGCAGAGTACTTTCTAGCTTCTCTATGAGGAGAAAACATCGGCCTGTTTGTTCTAGTTATTGCTCCTCAAGTTCTTAGAGTCACGGATTATACACAGGAGACAAAGTATATGAGCTGTAGTAAATATCTCATGTGCCACAGATAAAGCTCTAGAATACTTCATTCCATTCCTGTGTCCATTTTATGAGTAAAGGAGCAGAGAGTGGGACTATTTGATCAGGTGGGCTGTTTTTGGTGCAAGCATACCTTAAATATGAGTACTGTGTCCAGTATGTGTCCAGTTAATGTCTACCATACCGTATTATCACACAAAGGGTCTGAATCTTCATTTATAGGTCTCTGAAAAATTCATTAGACTTTTAACTCATTATTTGCAAATTATTCATAAGTTCTGTAGAAACTTCTATTTGTATATAATGTGTTATCTGCATTATTTCTTCTTTGTATATTGGCTTGTGATTCTTTTGATTCTTTTGCTGTTCTTGAAGGACACATTGGACATGTTCAGTGAAACCAAGTGGCTTGCGAGTGACCCAGTCTAGACTCTGAGTATATTCACAGATAGCACATGCTGTTGAAACTCATCCCTGATTTTTATCGACATTGTGATTTGCTTGAGTGGTTACATTGCCTCATTGGTCCTTTTGTTTTCAACCTTCACGTTTGCGGAAATCTCACCCTTAATACTTCAACTGGTAAGGAAAAGAAGGTTTTTAAATATGTATTTTGTTGGTGTATCGGAATATATACTTCTGTACTTACTAAACCTAATGAAATTAAGTCTTTTACTTGAGCAATTGTGAATGTTAGCTCTTCAACACCTGTGTAGTTTGGAAACTTTGCTTTTAACAAAGCAATTGGTGCTTAGAGACACATCAAAGGAAAAGGAAAGCTATTTAGGGTTTTGTGGCTTTTTGGTTTGGCTTGCCTTTTTGCTATATAGAAAAGAATGAGACCCTTGGGATCAGAAACCCTGCAAAGAAGAAAGTAGAATGCCCGGATTTCATCAAGCTGAAACTGTTTTCTGTGAAGTCTTGTTGCTAAATTAGCACTCCAGACTCCCTTGGGTAAGAGGCTGGAATGTACAGGGTTTACCAACTGGTGTAGGCACCTGTCCTACTTGAGCCTCATGGTAGAATAGAACGGGGAGCCAATGATCACCAATCATAAAATGTGAAAAGTAGCCAGTGGTAGAAATTGACTTATTTTCCTGTACTTTGTATTATTACACCGTCCTTTTCAAAAGGTCATTGTACGCACTGTGGTTTCTGTGTATTAAGGTAGCAGGAATAGCTACCTGTGGTCATGTTTTCTTCCTAGGCCTGAAGCAAGCATGGTTTCCCTTTGCACTTCACTGCTGCTTGAAAGCTCTTCGGTTCCTGACTTAGAACTGGAGCAGAAGATTAACTCAAAGCTTTAGCATCATTAGCTAAAAATAGGAAACAAGAGGAACATAGATAAACGTGTTCATATCTAAGTGCCAAGCGCAATAAGCAATGAACTATTCGCATGAGGAAGCATGAAGTACTTTCTCCAATGTAATTAGAGTCATCATTTTAAATGTACAATGCACTTTTCAGCATCGCTGGCAGTTTATCCACACCTTCTCATGTCTCCTCCTATCGCTTGTCCACCCAGATTCTGTGTGCTTTACATACCTAACCAGTCTGCATCTCCATCAATTATCAGAAGCACCCTTCTGCAAAAACGAAAGATTTATCCTCATTGTGTGTAGTTGGAACTACATTTATCTTGGCTATAATATGAATATTTCCCATTTCTGGAACAGAAGCCTTTTCTTGTGCTCTAAGACACTGCAGACTTGTTACCTGAAAGTAAGAGGTATGTGTCTGTATAGGAATGTACTTAAACTCAATTAAACAAAAATTATATTATCCAACTGGAAATGACACAGTGAGTGGGAAGTCAGGCCTATGATTTGTATCCCACACTACATGTTTTGCATCCTATAAGCAGTCTGCCCATAATTTCCACCAGAGCTACGCTTACAGAATACAAACAAAATGTGTTGTTAAAGTGGTTCACAAAATGCGTTAAGATGAGTATGTGTGTGTGTGCAAGAGACAGAAAGATCATATGAAATTCAGTCTTCCTAAAGCATACTCACTCTTACTATCTGAATTTTATTTATTATAACTTAACACCAAGCAATAACTTCCATATTTATTCTGCAAGCCAAATCTTTGTAAAGAATCCACTAATGCAAGTCAGTAACACTGTGTTTTCTTGGCACGCAGCAAGAGACATGAGAGGGGGCTGCAGACACTTTCCTCTCCAGCTCACTGTCTCCATCCGGGCATTTAACATCCATGAGTTATTAGTCTCTTCCTAGGTCCTAGCTTCTAAGCCCAGTCTATTGCCTGCCTAGAAATTAATATAGCAGTTCTAAAGTATGTGTAGAGATATAAAATTTTAAATATTCTAGGAAATCTTGGAGAAATAGAAAAGTGTAGTGTAAAAACTATCAGAAATCAGGGGCTACTATAAATCTATTTTACACATTGCAATACTGTAGTACAAAAATCATGACGGGTAACCAAGAACTGCAAGATCCAGAGTCCAAAATTATGCTCTTTTATGAAGCAAGATTTTTTTATAAAGGAAATATTCCCTTATCTCACTGAAAGGATAATAATGCTACTTTTAGGTAATTTATTTTTAGGCCATTCCATGTGTTTCCTTTTGCAGTCTTTTCTGGTACTCGAAGACCGGTTTAAAACAATGCAGTCTGAGGTCCCCACCTGCTCAGAGTTGACCTTGGTGGTTAGTTGTTTTGCCTATTGCCTACGCTTCAAAGAGTAACTCAACCTAGGGGAGAAGGACTTGGTCTAGATGCTTAATATTTAAATTCACAGACACTATGGCAGGCGCCCTAGAGGTTAATGGTTATGCAGCCTACCAGAATCAGCCAGCCTGAGCTCCCAGGAGAGACCTTGTTCCAAAAAACAAAATTGGGAGCTCTTGAGGCACAACTCCTGAGAATGACTTCCAGCCTCCACATACACCTGTGTGCATGTTCACACACACATACACACACACACACACACACACCACGCACACACACCACACACACATACACATGCACACACACACTCTCTCACACACACATACAAACACACACATACACACAAACACTCTCACACACACAAATTAAAAATTTGAAAATACATTTCAAGATCGTGAGTCCCTTAATATAGTACATGGAGATAAAGCACCTTTTATGCAAATAATAAAAAACATTAAAAATCGAAGAAATTCTGTCATATCAGTATTAATCAAAGGTTCAAAATTGTTAAAGATAACAAAAGGCTAGATGTCCCACTGACCAGAAACCAACAAGTAAATCAATACAAGACCATTAGCTATATCCTGAAACATGGTAAGATTTGTTTCCTATTTCATTTGTAAATAAAATGATTTAATCTGCTTTCAAATAAGATTATCCTAGGGCCAGTCTTATCTTCCTCAAGAAAAAATGTCAAAATTCGTCCCTTTGACTGTCTGTTGACAGCTCGTCATAGTATAACATATGCAAATCTAGATACCTCACAAAGGTTCACCTCATGCAACAACCGCATGCTGACTGGGCAGTGGACAGAAAGCAAAATTATGTCAAGATTGAGTACCCACAACATAACACAACACAGAGGAGCATGCAGTGACTTTAAAGGGCCTTAGAAAGACATCTAAATTCAAAGCTCCCAGTGCCCTGGCTTAGACCTGTTAGGTGTTGTACCTTGAGTGGCATCCACATCCACACAAAAATTTGCATTTTTACCAAAGAGTTCATAGGTATGCTATTACTAAAATACTAATTCAGATATAGAAAACCCATGACCACTACTTCTTAGAAGTCTTACTATTTTTAAAGATCCATCTTTTTAAATAAACTATATTTTTATTGATTGTATTATAACTGGTATCATAACTGATTCTTAGAAAGAGATTGAAAAGGCAAGCCCGAAAATATATGTCACTGTTCGAGTTTGCTTTTGTTGCTGTGGTAGAACACTGATGAAACCGAGCTTGGGGTAAGAAAATATTTATTTGGCTGATACTCCCTTCTCCCAATCCATCACTTGCTCTGGAGATGGAGTGCTCACAGCGTTGTACTGAGTTCTATCCCCAGCACCTTATAAAAGTCTAGGCATAGTGATTCCTGCCTGTCGTCTGAGAGCTGGGGAGGCAAATCCCTTGGGCTTTATGGACAGACAACCTAACCTAATTGGCAACCCCTAGATTCTAGTGAGAGACCATGTCTCAAAAACAAGGAAGATCGTTTCTGAGAAATGAGCCTTTTGTTTCTGTTGCTGTGATGAAACACTGACCAAACACAACTTAGGAGTTGTAATAGAAACCTATAATATGCGAGATATCTGATATACGACTCCCATTGCCTAGCTCAGGCATTAATAGTACTGACATCATCACTTTGGTCCTCTTAATACTCAGCTGCCTCCCACCAGATCTTGAATTTGTGAAATTCAAATGCACCAGAAACATAGGCTAATTTTCCTTAAAAAAGAACCTAAACAAAAATGAACATTTAATTAGAAAATAAGTGATAAATTAAATAAATACCTAGTAATTTGTGAAGTAAATCTCCCAAACGTGGCTTTTAGTCAAAATATATTAAAACTATTTTCTGAACAAGGCTATAAGCTATTAGTTAAATTCATGTTATCTGATGCTTGTCTGACTATGGGAATAGCTCTTTATTCTCCCGAGAGACCTTCATACTTAATTAATAGCTACATTGCTTCAAAGATTTAAAGTGTTTATTCATAGGTTTGCATAATTTTATTGTCCTTTGAATTTGAAACTATGGCAACACCTGATTAAGAACTAGAATATTAAACTGGGTGTTGTACCATCTATGACAAAATAAATGTTAAATAAATTTAAAATTTAAATTCCATGTTTGTAACACTGTGTTATCTTTTTCAATTTTTTTTTATATTCCTTTGAAAAACAGCCAAGAGGCCACCTAGTCTGTTCCTATTAAAGCAAAAAAATGAGCCAGGTTCTTTCTATTCCTTGACAGTCTTAATGTTCAATACACCATAGTGAGAATGTTCTGGAAGAATGGGAATCATTTCCTCTTGGCCTCTTCTCAAAACAACAGCCAATAGACGTAAGATGAGTCTGGACAACCCCCTTCAGAGAGACTGGCTGTGTTTGAATGTGAAGAGGGACTGACAGCAGACATGTGACCAACCAAACACTGTGCCGCAAGCATCACCCGCCACTACAGCATCTATTTCCAAGATGACTCAGACTTGGCTTCAAAAAGTAGGATAGGCTGCCAAAAATTTAACTGAGCGAGCAAAAGCCAAAAGAAACAAAATCTTAACTGAATGCAAAAGTTAATTTTTGGTGTTAAACTCAAAGACTAAAGCCTCCTTCTATTCAACCCGTCAGCACACTGTCCAAAGTTGATCCTGCTTTCCTCTCTAAGCGCCTTTTATTCCTCCATTGTATCTCCTGATGTTCCTCCCTTGCTGGTCATTGGTTATCCTGAGTCTAAAGTTCTGATTTCTGTTCTTGCTCCAACTTTGAAATGCAGAGAGTGTCCCGGCTTAAAACTTGGTCGTGCATCTCTATCACAATTAGATTACTGTAATACTTTCTGGTAGTCCAAACTTTCCAAGTGTCACGTCTGCAGAGATATGCTCCTCCAACTTCCTATTGCCTGCTGGCATCTCTTCTGAGATGTCCTATGGGCTGATACCTTGACAGCTCCAAACTGATCTCTCGGGGTTTATTTTGCAAAACATCATCTGCACTTAAGAAAATTTAACTGTTATTCTTCCACTTGCTCAGGTCAAACCTCTTGGCCACTTTGTAATACTCTTTTTCCTTAAGGGTAGGTCTTTTGCCTCTCTATTCAGGTCGTACCTAAAATCTGGCCCTTCCTTCTTAATTCAAACCAGCTGCAATGGTCCCCCTCAATACCGCATAGATGTTCTCCTTATTTGGTCCCTGAAGTTGTAAAATCCAAGTCAGAGCTTATCAGTTCTGCTTTCATGCCCATAGTGGTTCTCCATTTCGCTCACTTTGTAAGCCTTGCATCATCTGGATCTGGGACACAGTGCGGTCTGGGACAGCTAGCTCTTCAACTGCCTCCTGCTTAGGCTGAGTTCCCCTTACCCACATAGTTTGCCTTGCTATTTTTAGAACGACCAGACATCAGCTTCCCTTGTTTCTCCGTACTTGCTACATGCTGTCTTTAAATACATCTTGTGTTAAATGAACATCTTGACCATTCTTTTTTATTTCTGGTTTTGAATAGGTTGTATACTATACTGGGGAGGTAGAGGCTAGCCTGGGCGATGTGCCTGACTCTCCACCACCACCCTGTACTAGGCTCACTATGTTCTATACAAGAGACTCAGTCTTGGCAGTTTTCTTACAGTACCGGAACACAGAGAAATGTAACGCCAATCGCTGAATGAAGGACACGTGCTGAGGGCTCAGGCCCAGGCTGGGTGTGAGGGCAATATCCCAGGTGAGCATTAAGTCCTAGTTATACAGTTGGGCAGGCTCTCTCACTAGCTCACAATGTTGTCAATTGATTTTCTTCTTTTTCACACAATATTATTGTGCTGAGGGTTGAGCCGCGGGCCTTGTTGGGAGATGGTCTCAGGGACCCTACCCCCTGCTCCGTGTCAGATGGTGTTCAGATCTCTGCCAGGAAGGGATGGAGTAAACAGACTTCCCATAACTCAAGGACTGACAGAGTGGACCAGGCTGTCTGTTCTGGGATGCCTGGTGCTGAGGGACATTGCCTCTCCACGTCCTGCCGAGACCCATCTCCTCGTCTGGTCTTGGGTCTTTGATGCTACCATGAGGGCTCAGTTGCCACTGTCCTCACTGTTCCCACATGTACACCATGTTGTTTCATTCATTCCTCTCTTCATTTATGGTGCTGGGGATGGAACCCAGGGTCTTTGTACGTACTAGGTAGGCAGACAGACAGGCACTCTACCATTGAGTCACTACCCAGGCCACTAATCCTTTGAGACAACCTCTCTCTAAAATGCCCAGAGTGAGTTCTCTGTAGCCCAGGTTGGCCTTAAATTTGCAGCAATCACACTGCAAGTCTCTTGAGTATCTGAAAAATCGGTGGCCTGCTTGGTTTTCATTATGTTTTGTTGGGTTTTTTTTTCTTTTGTGAGACAAGAGCTCACTACATACTCCAGGCTGTCCTTGAAATCTCAGCAATACACCTGCCTCTCCCTCTTGCATGCTAGGATGAAAGGCGTGCACCACCAAACCAGGCTTAGGCTGGTTCTTTGTTGTTGTTGTTTTGGTTTGGTTTTTGGTTTTGGTTTTGGTTTAGATTTGGTTTTGGATTTTCAAGACAGGGCTTTTCTGTAGCATCGGAACCTGTCCTGGAACTCTCTCTATATACCAGGCTGAACTGAAACTCACAAATGTCATATCTGTCTGCCTCTGTCTCCTTTGAGTGCTGGGATTAAAAATGTGTCCACTACTAGAATGGCCAAGATCAAAAACACTGATGACAACTTATGCTGGAGAGGTTGTAGGGAAAAGGGAACACTCCTGCGTTGCTGGTTGGAATGCAAGCTGGTACAGCCCCTTTAGATGTAAGTGTGGCAATTTCTCAGAAAATTAGGAAACAACCTTCCTGAGACCCAGAAATATCACTTTTGGGTATATATCCAAAGGATGCTCAATCATACCACAAGGACATGTGCTCAACTATGTTCATAGCAGCATTGTTTGTCATAGCCAGAACCTGGAAACAATCTAAATGCCCCTTGACCAAAGAATGGATAAGGAAAGTGTGGTACATTTATACAATGGAGTACTACACAGCAGAAAAAGATAACGACATCTTGAATTTTGCAAGAAAATGTATGGAGCTAGAAAATATTATTTTGAGTGAGGTAGCCCAGACACAGAAAGACAATTATCATGTGTACTAACTCATACATGGTTTTTAAACATAAAGCAAAGTAAACCAGCCTACAAATCACAATCCCAGAGAACTTAGACAACAATGAAAACACTAAGAGAGCCTTACATAGATCTAATCTACATGGGAAGCAGGAAAAGACAAGATCTCCTGAGTAAATTCGAAGTATTGGGACCTTGTGGGGAGGGTTGAAGTGGAGGGGGAGAAGCAGGAAAGGGAGCAGAGAAAAATGTAGAGCTCAGGAACTCAGGACTGCGAGGGTACACCCACATACTGAGACATTGGGGATGTTCTATCGGGAACTCAACAAGGCCAGCTGGACTGGGTCTGAAAAAACATGGGATAAAACCGGACTCGCTGAACATAGCGGACAATGAGGACTGCTGAGAAGTCAAGAACAAGGACACTGGGTTTTGATCCTACTGCACTTACTGGCTTTGTAGGAGCCTAGGCAGTTTGGATGCTCACCTTGCTACACCTGGAAGGAGGTGGGAGGTCCTTGGACTTCCCACAAGGCAGGGAACCCGGACTACTCTTCTGGCTGATGAGGGAGGGGGACTTGATTTGGGGAGAGGGAGGGATATGGAAGGCGGTGGAGGGGAGGAGGCAGAAATCTTAAATAAATAATTAAATAATTAAAAAAAATGAAAAATGTTGAGCTCAATAAACATCAATAAAAAAAAAAGATGAGGGAAAAAAAGTGTGTTCACTACTGCCTGGATTTTAGACTGGATTTTACATTTGCTTATTTAGAATTTGTGCACACAAACTGTGGCAGGCCCCAGACATTGAGTCCTTTCCCCAGCCCCTCACCTGGGGATCCTAGGCAGGGGTTCCAGCGCTGAGTCATGCCCCTAATCCCCCTCCTCCTCTTATTCTTTTTGAGACAAAGTCTCCAGGCTTACCTAAATTTAGCCTCTTCCCACCACTTTTTTACTCTGTCCTCATTTCGACAAGGGTGGGCTGCATTCTGTTTGGCTCTCAGATGGGTAAGCAGGTGCTATGGTGTGTGTGTCCCCCAACAGTCACCTACTGGTAACTCCCATTCCTTCTGCCTTTTTCAGGGTTGGTGATGGGAACCCGGGTCTTACACTTTGCTCCATCCTCTCCCTTTCTGCCATCCCTGTGCTCTTTAATCCTTCCACCTTTAGGCACTGAACCACATGGAATTCCTTCTGGAAGCTACCACCCTTATGGGTCCTCTCAGTCTCCTGAACCTTGTGCCACATCAACTTCTTTTCCTCAGACAACCCACCACATCTCCCACTCAGCAGACAAGATGGACAAGCACCTGGAGATGTGGCTCAGTGTTCATGAGTACCAACCCAGCAGCCACACCACATGTCTATTATAAGCCAACCATTTTTTTAAAAAAAAATCTTTGTTCAAATACTCCTTCATCCCATGACTCCCACAGTACTGCTCATCACTATAGTCTACATCACTTCTTGTACTGCGACTGACATTCAGAACTTTCTCTCTGTAATGGTTAACATATTCTTCCATTCTATGTAATTTGCCTACTAGATTTCTGGTTTATATATTTGATGCACTGATAGATCATACCTCCAAGTATTCAGTAAATATTTGCTAAATAAAGCTATATATGAGAAACTTACAGCCAGCATCACCCTAAAGAGAGGAAAGCTTGAATCTATGTAATTTGCCTACTAGATTTCTGGTTTATATATTTGATGCACTGATAGATCATACCTCCAAGTATTCAGTAAATATTTGCTAAATAAAGCTATATATGAGAAACTTACAGCCAGCATCACCCTAAAGAGAGGAAAGCTTGAAGCAATATCACTGAAGTCAGGAATTAGACAAGGAAGCCCAATATCTTCATTTCATTTTCAATATGGTGCTCAATGTACTAGCTGGAGGAATAAGACAAGAGAAATAAATTAAATATATACAAATGGGGGTCATCAGACTATGCCTACATGCAGATGGCGTGACATATATTAGAGATCACAAATGTTTTGCAAGAAAATTTCTAGAAACAAGAAACAAATTCAACAATGTGGTAAGATACAAAATCAACTACAAATCAATAGTCTATCTATATCCCAACAACAACCATACAGTGAAAGAGATTACCAGCACACTCCTGTTCATTATAGCATCGAAGAAAATAAAATAAGAATAAATCTAACCATGGAGGCAAAGGACCTTTACAACAAAATGCATAAACCTCTAAATATATAAGAAAGGTGCTAGGAAATGTGAAAATACCCCATGCTCATGCATGGACAGAATTAAATTATGAAAAATTGGCATTTTGCCAAAAGCTATATATAGATTCACCAAAATCCCAATCAAAATCCCCATCTCGTTATAGCACACACATAAAAGAGAGAGAGACAGAGAGAGAGAGAGAGAGAGAGAGAGAGAGAGAGAATAAAAATTACCTTAAAATTCACATGGAACCACAAAAGACACAGACAGCCAAAAACAATCCAGAGCAAAAGGAACAATCCTGGGGCAGGTGCCATTCCAGATCTCAAGACATATGTCATAGTCATAGCAATAGAAACAGTATGATAATAGCACAAAGCAGATATGGATACCAGTGGAACAAAATCAAAGACCCAAACATGACTACACATAACTCCAACCACTCAATACTTGACAAAAAAGCCAAAAACTTAAGCTGGAGCAAAAAAAAGCGTTTTCAAGAAGTTGTTCTCGGAAAACTGGATGTCTATAAGCTAAAAGAAGAAATTTGCCCTGTATCTATCAACATGTGCAAAAACTAACTCCACATGGGGCAAGAACTAAGTGTGAAATCTGATCCACTAAAACTGCTAGAAGAAAACTTGTGTCCTTCATGATATAGGTGTGGAGAAGGGTTTTCTTCATAAGACTCCATTTGGCCCAAAATCAAGGCCAACAATTGACAAGTGGAGCTTCATAAAACTAAAAGCTTCTATATTGCTAAAGGAACAATCAATCAGGCAAAGAGAAAGCCTACAGATCTGGAGAGACTCTTTGCCAGCTCTACATAAAACAAATGATTAATATCCAGCCCAAACATATAAAGAAGTCAAAAACAATAGAGTCAAAAAAATCTAATAACGCATTCCAAAAAATGAACCTGGGACATGAACAGAAAGTTCTCAGAAGAAGACAATGGTTAATAAATATCTCAAATAGGTTTATCCTCTCTAGCAATTAGGAAGGTGAAAGTTAAAACAATTTTGAGATTTAAATTACCCTAGCCAGAATGGCAAAGATTGACACAATAACAGACAACAAATGCTAGAGATGACATGGGGCAAAGGGAACCCCAGTTTACTATTAGTGGAATTTCAGACTAGCGCAGCCACTATGTAATTAAGTATGGATAACTCTCAAAAAGCTAAAAGTAAACCTATTACATCATTCAGCTATACCACTCCTTGGTATATGACCAAAGGACTTGATGTCCTACTCCACAGATACTTGCTCAGTCATGTTCATTGCTGCTGTACTCCTGATAGATAGTAAATGCAAATGACCTAAATGCCCTTCAATAGACAAATGGATAATGAAAATCCAGTATATATACCCTGTAAGACATTATTCTGATGTAAGGAAAAATGAAATAATTAGCTTTGCAGGTAAGTTGGTGGAACTAGGAAAGATCATACAGAGTAACATAACCTAGACCCAGAAAGTCAAATGTCACATGTTCTCTCTCATCTGAGACTTCTAGCTCCACATCTCCAGATGTGAGTACATGTTCTGGAGTAACTAAAAAGAGCAGGAAAGCAAAAAGGAACCATTACCAGAATGGAGGAGTTAGGGGAGCAGTAAAGAAGCGAATAGCAGGATGCAAAGTGATCTGTTGGGGAAATGGTAAAAGTGGGGTGATCTAATTGGGCATGGGGAAGGAGATGAATGCAAAAGAAGGAGAATGAGAGTAAAATAACAGTAAATATGTCTGAAAAGAGTCAAAAAGAATCGTATTGTTAGCTATTTACCTAAAACACTTAGAAGTCATGTAAGTCATGTAAGTTTAAATGAACATATATAGTTTTTAAAAAGTCCTGTCTGGGGGCAGGGAACCCTGACTGCTCTTTGGACTGGAGAGGGAGGGAGAGAGGAGTGGGGGGAGGAGGAGAAGGGTGGGAGGAGGGGGAGGGAAATGGGAGGCTGGGAGGAGGTGGAAACTTGTTTTTTTTTTTCTTTTCTCCTTTTCTCAATAAAAAAAATGGAAAAAAAAAAACGGACTCTCTGAACATGGCAGACAATGAGGACTGATGAGAAGCCAAGGACAATGGCACGGGGTTTTGATCCTACTTCATGTTCTGGCTTTGTGGGAGCATAGCCAGTTTGGATGCTCACCTTCCTAGACCTGGACGGAGGGGAGAGGACCTTGGACTTTCCACAGGGCAGGGAACCCTGACTGCTCTTTGGACTGGAGAGGGAGGGGGAGAGGAGTGGGTGGAGGGGGAGGGAAATGGGGAGACTGGGAGGAGGCGGAAACTTTTTTTTCTCAATAAAAATTTTTTAAAAATTAAAAAAAAAAAAGGTCCTGTCTGGGCAGTGCTGTCCCCAACAGCCAAAGGCCATTAATAAAAGCTCCAAAACCAAGCATGAGAAGCCCTCTTTTGAGTTGTTAGTCAGGGTTGCCCAAGAGACTCACAAAATATATAGAATAATGCTATTGTCCATAGCTGACCCCCAGAGGTGCAAGATAAATCTCTATTGCTGCAAACACCACGTACTTCAGATATAGGGCCCGGGGACCCCTGAGCTGGAACTAACCTGAAACTCTCCTTCCAGGGAAAACTAGATTCCATAGCACCAGAAGGCACCATTCAAACTTCCAAAGGTGGGAAGCAACCAACAGCCCTACCCAGCTATGATGTGTAAGAACCCCAGCAACAACCAGCATGGGATGGTAATTCAATAACCAGAGAGGCCCCACCACTTGCAAGACAGCGCCATGAGCTGAGAACCTAAGAGAGTGTTTTACACTCTGATTATGATAGTACCCAAGAAGAAATTGCCACCCAAACCATTTGTCATACTGCAGCCAAGTTTGAAGTTAGATGATAGGTACCCAAACAACCTAAACACAGTGAGTAGTATGAATAAGTTGTGCATTTTACAGATGAATGGAGTGGTGATAGCCCACAGTAATATTACATGTGTTATATTAATCAGTGTGTGAGATGAGCGTCAATGATCTGAACATGAATTTCCTTGATTTGATCAATATGTATTTTATCATGTTTTGAAATATCATACCGTGCCTCATAAATATGAACAGTTTAACTTTGTAAAGTGTCAAAGGTGATAGAAATGTTAATTATATTGATCTGATCACAAACTTTATACATGAATTATAACATATGAATATATATGGACTATATGTCTAAATTTGTACGATTAAACTGTTTGTAAAAGTGGATTTGAGTAATTTCTAATTAAAAACAAGGTGTTGTCCTCTTGTCTCTGTTCTTGCTCAGAACCAGTCCCTACTATATCCCATTACTACAGCTCCCAGTGATGACCCCCAGGGATGCACGCTTTCTGAGCTTGTGTGGCAGCTGACAAGGTTCCTGTGGGGCTACTTAGAGACCTTCAACAGCAAAGAGCTCTGAACATGAACTATCCTGCCCACTGAAATTAACTTATTTGGGCTCTCATCTTATTAAAGTCTGATCTGTCTTTGCAAGAGTCAAAACATATTATTGTCTTATTATAACACATCATTCAAACAATCTCAAACTTTCCCGGGGAACATCTGGAGACTCCACTGCACTGCCTTGAAGGAAAGGCGGCATCACAAGAGGATCAGGAACTAAAGAGGGCTTGGTGACAGAGGAAAGATTACAAGAAATTCTGAGAAGATTCAGGCTCCATTCTCTGTGGACTCCATGGTCTTGGGGAAGCAAGGCAAATTCTTTAGGGTTCTGTGGCCACGTGCTCTGTTGGCAACTGTGAAGTTGAACCTAAGGGAATAATGTATTTAAATGGTATGGGGTTCTCTATGAGCTTAGACTACATAAGCTTAGACTGTGGTAACCACAGATTTATTGGTGATCTTCAGAGTGTGCTATGCGCTGCTGCCTTCACCACTTGCATTTGGAGCTGAGCCTATGTACATGTATCAAAAATAGATTTTAAATAACATGAGTGATTGCCATGATCACAGAGGAACTATTATTAAAAATATTACTTTGATTAAAAATGTCAGTTTTGAGAAGCTTTTAATATCTCTTACCAGCACTGAACTGACATTGGTGACATTTCAATATTACTTTATAAAAGTTAGTTTTTCATTTGTATCTACATTTAACTGAGCTTTGTGTTCTTTGAGTTTGTAAGAGATGATAAAGTTCATAATGTTTTAGTTTACAATGAAATCCATTGGCAATGTATAATCGACACCATATGCAATGAGCAAAAGCAAATATATTCCCAGTAGTTGGTCAGCTATTTTTTAGGGTTCAGAGCATAATAATATCATAACCTACTTACACAGTAAAGAGTATTACTAAATGTTGAGCTTTATCACATTAATTAAAGATCACTTTTGTTTTTCACCATGCCTCAAAATGGTTACTGTTCAAAATTACTCTTTCCTTGAGGCAACTGGAATATTTATATTTTACTTTTTAAATTTCTATTTTATGTGTATGGGTGTTTTGTCTATACGTATGTCTGTGCACCATGTGCAGAAGTATCACCCAATCGCTGTCCTTTTGTTTTGTTTTGTTTGGCTAGCTTCCAGGCACCGATAACAAATGATCCAGTGAACATCATTTATACTGTAAATAACTCTTGTAAATCTTACTGACGGGGGAAAATAACACTGTCAAGAAGGAAGCTGGAGAGTTTGAGAACAAATAGTTGTGAGGCAGTGCTCTTCTTTTTGAGACACATGGCTTCACATTACCTTCTTGCGAGCCAGTTTCTTAATAATGTTAATTAATACTTTAACATCACAAAGTACTTCGTGGTCTTTAGGGCATGTTTCATACGTTATTTCATAAGAGCAGGGATGGTGACAATGAATTTAATTGCTACACATGCTTTGCACAACAGCAGTCTGTGTGCTTTGCCTTTGTCCTCCCACTTATGTAGGGGGTTGGGAAGAGAAGTGTGGACCTCCTGAGGTGGAAGTGTGCCATGATTTTATTATAGCATCACAATGTCTTGGACACCTTATTGATGAAACCTTCGGTTTGTATTATCTCAAATACAAAATGGCTCATAAAAGTCCAGTCTTTTCACCAGGCAAAAACTTTGCTTCACTGTATGGCCAGTCACCTGGTCAAGGCAACTGATCCAGCCTATAGATAAAGAAATTGGGACTTCCCGGGCTAGCATTCTCCTCTGGACTGCTTGAAAACTTTCTTTCTGCTCAGACTCAGTTCTTCCAACTATAAAATGAAGTGACAACAGCCCTGGTCTAATTGCTCCAAGGATGAAATGAATTAATTGATCTTTGATTCCCCTCTGTATGCTGTGAATTCTATTGGTTAATAAAGAAACTGTCTTGGGCCTGTGCAGGGAATAGAGATAGGTGGGGATAACGAAACTGAATTCTGGGAGAAAGAAGGAGGAGTTAGAGAGAAGCCATGTAGTCCCACTGGAGACAGATGCTGGAACCTTGCTGGTAGGCCACGAAGCTCCTGGTAAAATATAAAATATTTAAAATGGGTTAATACTAGATGTAAGAGCTAGCTAGCAATACCCTTAAGTGATTGGCCAAGGAGTGATTCAAATATTATAGTTTCTGGGTGATTATTTCAGTCTGACCTGCCAAGTGGCCAGGAAACAAACTAACGACCCTCCCAACAACAGATCTTAAACACTCATTGAATGCTAAGAGCTATTATCATCACTAGTGACACATTGACTAGCAGTACCTCCTTATACTGTCCTTAAAAACCGAGCACACACTCCATGCTTCTCTTGGTCCATCACAGAGTGAAGCAGTTGGAGGTCATTGATATGCTAATCAATACGAACCAACCTATCACATAAAATCCAATATACACACAAACTGACTTCAAATTTTCAGTTAATAAATTTGAAAGTACTTACCCCTTAAGAAAGAAATTATATTTGACAATTTCATAATCTTAAAGCAAATGAATAGCAGCAAACAGATTAAAACTTATGTCATTTTCTCAAAGCTGTCTATAAATTTCGACCTAACTATATTAATATTCAAACAGTATGTCTTTGAAGAAGTTTTCTTGGGCTCATGGGAACTGCACTGCCCTGCCACTGTACTTCATCAGAATGTATCAGGCAGCTATTCAGGGGTTTTATACCAACAATATGGTATTTACTTTCTCGTAAAAGTATAATAGAGCTCACTATTTTATTAAAATGTTTCATCTTTGACAATGAACTCCTAAACTACCCTTATTTTATGAAGCCTTCATGAGGCTTCATGAGAGCTCATCTTCTAAAACAGACTCTAGAATTCTCTGGCTGTGTTATTCAGCATGAATTCATTTTTCTTTTCTTCTCTTTTTTGAGAATCTTTACCTGCAAAATGGAGACATTATTAATTCCATCACTTCAGATTTGATTACAGATTTAAAAAAAAAACCAAATGTTCAAAAGTTATAAAATAATACACTGATATCCTACTTTCAGTGATCTTATTGTGGGCAAGAGTCAGTTGTTTTAATATGAAAAGCCAGTTGCAAAACAGAATGCCTCATTTCTAACTTCCAGTAAAAGTTACAAAGCACAACTCTTTACCCTACTTGAACAAAAGCCTTTTGGTAGCAGTTCTTTCCAGAGAAAGCTAAGGTGCCTGTAGCTTCTGGGAAAGGGATATTGTCTTAAGAAAAAAGAAAAGACTGCTCTCTTTATCTTTCCCACCCAGAAGGCTAAAGAGAAAGCTGGACTCTCCTGCTTCCGCATGCTTCCTTTTGTGCACCCTGTGGGATGACTTGCTATCTCTTCTGGCTTTTAAAGCCCAAAGTCTACCCTGAAGAACTGACACACAAAGAGAACTAGAAATATCCTGAACTGGTGAATAGACTCCCGCCAGTGTTTTTATTTCTTGGTCCTCAAAATTGAAAATGACGGGAACAATTCAATGCTTCATCCTCCTTGGCACTTAGGTCTCCAACCTTGGGGTTCCGAGGGGGTTTCTATTCATAGCGCTTCAGTGGTGCATCTCATTTACTTTGCTTGACCTAGCAATTAGTTCTATGCATTCCCATCTTTTAGCCCAAATTTCCAGTCTTCAACTGTAGCAATATGGACAGCAAGAGATAATCTTCTTTAGTAGTATTGAACAAAATAAAACCTAAGAAATATCAAGACACTGAGCAGAGTTGCTTTCACCACTTTTTGAATCAATACAGGACTTCATTGACCAAATTGGCGTCCATCCCATATTGATGTGAGAGGCTTGGACAGAAGTATTTGATTGATATATCGTTATTTAGGATATATATATATAATTTATCTTTGAATGTTGTATTTGTTTATAGTTCTCCAATTACAGTATATAGCAACCACAGGTCTGATTTATCAATGACAGATATTGACCATTACTCTCTGGATCAAAGTGGACTTATAAAGAAGATGATACAAATCAGTTAGTAATGCTTGTTTCCATGTGTGAAGCCCAGATTTTATCTTCAGTGCCATACAAACCTGAATTGGTGGTGCACATGTTTGACCCCAACATTAAGCAAGGGAAAACTGGAGGGTCACATGTTTAAGGCTATCCTTGACTGTATTAGTAATTTGAGGCCAACCTGTGGTATATGAGACTCTGCCTCAAAGTAAGCACATGATAAGGCCCATGGAGTCAGTGACAGCATGGGCAACAAAATTTGGAAACCGGGGTATCATATATAGAACACCCTGCCCCTAGTGCCTTCAAGGCAATCACAGATGGACATTAAGCATCACATCACTGATAGTCACAGTCACTGGGCTAGTAAACCTCCCATAGAAGACTCGAGCCCATTGTTGTATGATGCCAGGCTGTGTTCCTTGCAGTCACAGAGCTCCAGCTGGAGACCAGGTGACCTTTTCCAGGTCCTACAGGAGGAATAGGGGTCTGTGGCACTTGTAAACGTGGACCCAAGGATGTCTCAGGAAACAAGCTCAGGTGTGTTGTGCGGCTTCAGTCCTTTAACGGTGGGATTTGCATGAGGTCTTCATCAGGTGCCAAGGGTTAAGTCCAAGGGAAACCAGTGCTTGTATCACCAACAGCTGGAGTTCTGCCATGCCGCTGTAGGTAGGGGACATGGACTGGGTGTTGCCTGGGGCCTAAGGTCTCTGTGACTGCTGTAGCTCAGATTCTACAGCTGGAAGAATGTGGTGGAAACTGAGTAACAATCAAGATGACACTGTGGAATTAATAAAGGCATTTGAAATAATCTTTGGGGGAGGGAAGGAACCGCTGTCTTCATTTACTCCACACACGATTTCCAAGGAGAAACCCCAAATTAACAGAGGCTGCAAGGGGTCCACAGGCCGCTTTGGCCAGCAGGGTGTATTTAAAGCACACTAGTCCAGCCACAAGAACTGAACTGAGGATGGTTGAACTGGGGCAAGAACGAGTGGCTGGGGAGGCTGTGGTTGCGATCACAAACATATTACTTGCTGAGACATTTCTAGATATCCAACCCACACTGCGTCTCCTCTGGTTGCCTGATGGCGTCTTTGGTTCTAGTGTTGGTCATGGACATTTTTGCTGTGCCGAGTAAAAATGTTGGACCACCAACTCATTGTCCTGTTCGCTCTTTCCACAGGGAGTGCTGGGCGGCATTAGGAGCAAGCAATGTGTAACATTAACTAACTTAACCACTATAGTTTCTGTTATTCTCAATGTTTCGTAAGTTTCATGAATTGTGTTCCCAAAAACCAACAGAGAGCAGTGGGGCATCCTTGGGTGTACAAAGGATTATAAATGACAAGTACACGGGGGGAGAATCGGACTGAAGTTGTTTTACTGCTGTGTCCATGCTGAAGAACAAGTAGCCTCGGACTTGTTTGGCAAGTTCTGATCCACTGGATTCCACCCCCGAACATTTCCTCATCACTGGCAACTGAATGATTAAACTTTGGGCCCTGCATACAGCTAGCAAACTCTTTCCTACTGAATTAACTCCTACCCTCTCACTTTTATCTTATTATTTTGATGTATGGTCTCATTAAGTAGCCCAAACGGGCCTTGAATTTATGCTCTACTCCAGGAAGGCCTTGAGCTTCTGATCCACACATAATCCAAACATAATTGAGCAGTTAGGATTCTGGGCCTGATCTGACATTTAACGTGTTTTCCAACTCTCACCGATGGCTAAGGGGATACAGCTCTTGCGCAAGACCCCTTTCTACTTAAATCAAGCTTAATGTCTACACAAGCCCAAAAGGATGATTTATTCTGAAGAAGCTGTTGTAGTCCTGTGATACCAGGACATTCACTATCCTGATAGCCAACTGTTTCTGCTAATATGGCACCCTTTTCTCTATTATATCTGTCTTTGAGTGACATCATCTGGCCCCTAGGCTATGAACACTATCTTTAGTCTCAATTACCATGCTTGCCCCTAACTGGCTGCCCTTCCTTACTTTTCTTGGCCCTTCATCCGTTGCCTTACAGCCAGGGTTAGGACTTTGTCATTTCTACCTTCAAAAACATGCAGATTTTCAGGAGACAGTGCAGTTAGCTGCTGGGTCTCAGGTGTCAGAGCCAGGCTGACATGGAGCACTCTAACGCTTGTTAGATGTCAGAGGTCGCAGGCCAGTTCTATTACTCAACAATTGAGTGTTCTCACCTCTATGTTGGAAAATTTTGTGAAACTGCATTGAGGGTCATGTGTGATAATGCTTAGCACAGAATCTCTCACATGGCAAACACCAGTTTGACTACTTTTAACAGGATAAAATGGTATTATTTTAATATAGAAGTCCTTCCGGTAGAGGGGAAATCAGATATGGTCACCTCTTAGTATGCAAATCAATACATTTACACATTTCTGATATTTAATCTGTGTTTAAAGGGAAAATAAGAGAATCTTGAAGAGTAGCAATAAATCTGGTCCCCTGTCATTTTCCATTTCCCAACCTCATGTGGCTGTATCAGTACAACAAAATTAAATTATTTCTCCTCAAAATGAATATTCACTTTATATTGTTTCTTAGTGAATCTTTCAGTCATATTGCAATCTTATGCAATCAACTACAACAAAACTCAACATTTCAAGTCTAGCGTGGTGATGCACACTTGTAATCCTTTTAAAGCAGCAACAGGGAGAATCCCAGAGTTCAAGACCAGCATACCGTGTACAATAAGATCCAGTCTTAAAGAATAACAATAAAAATAAAACTCTGGACTATCCTAGGGCATGAGATTTTCACAGGCAGCAAGGGCATCCTTTCCTGCCCCTTAGTTTTGATGATAGGCCATTTTTCAGCACAACGATGCAATAATTCTTTTAGTTGATACATGTTAAAAATGTATATGCCCTTCCCAAGTCTCATATATGTGAGTCAGTTCCTCTATCAATCTACTTCCTGCAATTATTGACATCATTTTAAATGAAAAACAGCAGTGTGGACACAATGTCATTAACATCTTCATGGTTGTGGTATTTATAAGCCAGGTGATGGGACAGAAACTGACTTCTAATTAGACATCTGCAGCTATCTGCCCCTTATCTGCTTAGTCTTTACCATATGTTTCCTCTATCTTAACACTTATCACTCTGCTTCAACTAAAAGAATTATTGCATTGTTGTGCTGAAAAATAACCTATCATCAAAATTAAGGGGGTTATGAACATTGACCGCTCTTCCAGAGGCCCGAGTTCAATTCCGAGCAACAACATGATGGCTCACAACCATCTATGATGAGACCTGATACCCTCTTTTGTATGTGTGGAGAATGCTGTATGCATAACATATTAAATCCTCAAAATAAATAAAAATAGAAAGCTAATATTGCAGCTGAGGATAGGGAACCTGAAATGGTCCTATCCTAGGCAATACTGACGAATATCTTGCATATCATCATAGAACCTTCATCTGGTGATGGATGGAGATAGAGACAGAGACCCACACTGGAGCACTGGACTGAGCTCCCAAGGTCCCAATGAGGAGCAGAAGGAGGAAGAACATGAGCAAAGAAGTCGGGACCACGAGGGGTGCACCCACCCACTGAGACAGTGGAGCTGATCTACTGGGAGCTCACCAAGGCCAGCTGGACTGTGACCGAAAAAGCATGGGATAAAACCGGACTCTCTGAACATGGCGAACAATGAGGGCTGATGAGACGCCAAGGACAATGGCACGGGGTCTTGATCCTACTTAATGTGCTGGCTTTGTGGGAGCCTAGCCAGTTTGGATGTTCACCTTCCTAGATATGGACGGAGGGGGGAGGACCTAGGACTTACCACAGGGCAGGGAACCCTGACTGCTCTGTGGACTGGAGAGGGAGGGGGAGAGGAGTGGGGGGAGGGGAGAAGGGTGGGAGGAGGGGGAGAAGGGTGGGAGGAGGGGGGAGGGAAATGGGAGGCTGGGAGGAGGTGGAAACTTGTTTTTTGTTTATGTTTTTTTTCTCCTTTTCTCAATAAAAAAAAATTAAAAAATTAAAAAAAAGGAAGGCCCTTGACCAAGCATGATGAGACAAACAACCTCTAAAGACACCACTGAGCTAATTTTCTGTTAGTGCTTCACTGCTGGGCAACTTTTGGGTATATGCCCAAGAACGCTAAAGCTGCATATTGTTATACATAAATTCCCATCTTCCTGAGGAACTGCAGCACTGATTTCCATAGTGGCTGTACAAGTTGGCATTCACACTTGCAATGTTTGAGTGTTCCCCTTGCTCCACAAACTCACTGGAATAAGCTGATGCTTGTTTTATGATTCTACATTATTTCGATGGGTATAAGATGAAGTCTCAAAGTACCTTTGATTTGCATTGTCCTGGCGATTGAAGATAAGCAACATTGCTTTAAGTGTTTCTCAGCCATTTCAGTTTCCTCTTTTGAAAATAGACTGTTTTATTGACAGTGTCCTTTGCCTTTTAAGTTTTTCAGTTTCAAAAGTTCCCATTTACTAATTGTTGCATTGGTTCTTTGTATTTTCTTTGATATTGGTGGTTTTGGTTCTATTTCATTGATTTTAGCCCTGGGTTTGACTTTTTTCTTTAATTTTTTAATTGGGTTATTTGTTTCCTTGATATCTAGTTTTTTAAATTTCTTTATATATTTTAGATATTAGCTCTTTATCAGATTTGTGCTTCCAATTTGTATTCCCTTGATCTCCTTCAACTATCTTATTGATATAACTAAGACTTTGAATACTATATCAAATAGTTATAGAGTTGACAATATTGTCTTGTCCCTGATCTTAGTGGAATTTCTTTGTGTTTTTCTCCATTTAAATTGCTGTTAACTGTGTGCTTGCTGTAAACTACCTTCATTATGTTGAGATATGTTACTTGTATGTCTAATATTTCCATAACTTTTATCATGAAGTGGTGTTGGATTTTGTCAAAGGTCTCTTCCTCTACTAAGATCATCATGTGGTTTTTGTCTTTCAGTTTGTATATTTGGTGCATTATATTTACAGATTTTCTTAAGTTTAACTATCCTTGAATCTCTAGGATGAAACCTACTTGAATGTGGTAGCTCATCATATTGATGTGCTCTTGGATTCCATTTGCAAGAATTTTTTTAAAGAAATTTTGTGTCTATGTCTACACAAGAAATTGATCTGTAATTCTCTCTCTTTGTTGGATCTTTATGGGATTTGGGCAGTATGCTAACTGTGACTTCATAAAGCAAGTTGGAGAATGTTCCTTCTGTTTCTATTTTGTAGAATAATTTGAGGAGTATTTGGCACTTACTCTTCTTTGGAAATCTGGTAAAATTCTGTACCAAAACCATCTGACCCTGTGTTTGGTAGTCTGTTTGGGGAATTTTTGATGACTGCTTCTATTTCAGTAGGGATTATAAAACTGTTTTAATTGATTATCTGAATTTGATTTATATTTTCCAGTTTGGAGGACTACAGGTGTTTAAAGTCTGTCCTTGGTGATTCTCTGGATTTCCTCAG